>NC_091752.1:9868874-10211374 GCF_043380555.1 Nothobranchius furzeri | reverse complement strand
GGGCGGTTGTGTCATTGTCTCACTTTTGATTTTCCAGTGAAAGACCGCGAGGGTAACTTTAACCGTGCGGAGATGAAGAGGAGGCGAAAATTTGATATCAAGTTCAAAGAGACCGTGCGCTGCAGAACACTGGGGAGCAATAGGGGTTGTATGAACTAGTCGACTTCACTATAGTGACTTTTTATGCCTGTCATCGACTAGTTGCTGTCACGTGATAATGACCGGCAAGATACAGCCCTCGGAAAAGACAGCAGCCTGCTATCAGCAGGTGACAAGCTCCGGCGCTCGGGGGGGCAATGCGCTCTGCCAGAGCGTCTGTACTGACACGCGATCGTTCATGTCGGTTCATTTCCTTTAATGTTTTCTGTCTTTTATTTGCGCCTGATGTGTTTCGCTGCTGTGGAGCGGGGCACATCACCTTGTCCTCCGACGCACTGATCACTGATGCGGCCGGCAAGCAGGGAGCACTCCGCTGTTTTTGCGGTCGGTAATCTGCCTCCTGAGCACGGCCACAGTAACAATCAGGTGTTGCCAAATTATTTAACACGCGATCGTTCATGTCGGTTCATTTCCTTTGATGTTTTCTGTCTTTTATTTGCGCCTGATGCGTTTTGCTGTGGAGCGGGGCGCATCAACTTGTCATCCGGTGACGCACCGATCACTGATGCAGCTGGCGAGCAGCGAGCACTCAGCTGTTTTTGCGGTAGGTAATCTGCCTCCTGAGCACGGCCACAGTAACAATCAGGTGTTGCCAAATTATTTAACACGCAATCGTTCATGTCGGTTCATTTCCTTTGATGTTTTCTGTCTTTTATTTGCGCCTGATGCGTTTCGCTGTGGAGCGGGGCGCATCAACTTGTCATCCGGTGACGCACCAATCACTGATGCGGCTGGCGAGCAGCGAGCACTCCGCTGTTTTTGCGGTCGGTAGATCTTTTAGAACTGCAGTTCAAAGGTAACTCATGAGGTGAATATATATGAACCCAGGTAGCAGTTTTTCTTTAGGATTGAGAGGAGATGCAGGAAGATAATAAACAGACAGGACAGAAAAATAGTCAAATAAAAACAAGTTAGTTTTTGTACCTGCTGGTTGCAACAAACAGACACCATTGAAGGTAATCAGAAGTGAGGAACAAAAAATGAAATAATTATTTTAATGTTTAGAGCAGGAACTCCGAGAGGCTGCAGGCGCATCAGTGAGTTTGCGGCCGCTGCGCAGGGGGAGGGGGGAGAGGGTTGAAGCAGAAACTACCATTGTTAAAAGAAATGTGTTTAACTTTGAAAATGTGGGCGCAATTTTAATTGTCAAAAACTCCAACGAACCATTAGTTCATTTTGCTCAAATAGAAATAGAGGCCTGCCTCTAATACTGGCCCTCCTTCCAATAAAGGCCTGGAGCTTGATGAGCTTGAGTCAAATACAGGCCCGGGCCTGTATTAGAGGATTTACGGTATGTGTATACATATGTATGTATGTATGTATGTATGTATGTGTATTTGTATATGTTTGGTTGGCCTCAGCCATCAGGAAAAAGAAAAAGTGCTTCAATTCAGAGTCCTCTAAGCAAGATAGAAGCTTCTGAAGATGAAGGTCAAGAAAGATGCTGGTTCATCAGATGAAGAGTTTGGATGTCTGAGATTAGTCTGAGTATATTTTTGTAATAGTAAAATAGGCAGGGGCACTTTAAAATGTAACTTAGTATAAGTGATAATAAATTGTCACTCAGTGATTATTAGCTTTTCACACGGCAGCAGATTCCCAATAATCTGATCTCAGATTTATTCTACCGTTCTTTGCAGCAGTTACAGTTACACATGTTTAGTCTCCAGCATTCTTTGACTACATTGTTTTATTTTTAATGCAGAAATTGGTTTCTGTTTACAAATTTGTTGGAAACACAAACTGCATGATAATTCACACATTTTCACTTCAATTGGCATCTAAACCCCTTCTGCATCTGACAAAACCACAAATAAATGATCACAAGTCTGAATAAGTTTGTAATTTCACCACAAGTAAAGATGGACACTCAGGCTTCTGAAGGAAAGTGAATCCATGAATCATGATGTCACGTGTACAGGAGCCACCATGTTGAATTTTTTAAGCCAAACTCAGGAGTGGAAACTGTCCCATTGTTTCAATACTAATGAAAACTAACCTGAGAAAAGTTGCAGAATAGTTCTGAACACCTGCAATGACTCAGTGACCTTTTAGACAAATAGAAAAAGCTTATTGTGAAAAACCTTCAGAGCACGCTGGGATTCCAGCAGCACGAGACACTTTTTATGACCAATGAGAGAAAATCATGAACTCTCACAAACTATTCGAGACATTTTGTAAATTCTCTGATATATTATGTTAATTTGCCACCAACAGTCTCAGCTCAGCGAGACGTTGCCTTGATGTACATTCGAGGACATCGCCAAGTCTGAGCTACAGCCTTCTGTAGAGATCTTCTGGATCCACAGAGCTCCTTCCTGACTGATCCCAGGTACGAGTCCAGGCTCATCTAGAGAGGGTGAGATAACTCCTGCTCACTGAAGGGGATCCTCATGCATCCCAGAGTCTTCTTTAGTGAGAAGAGCCTTCTGGTTCCTTTGGTGAAAGACCATCTGGTCCGGTGGTACCAGCCATTGATCCTGTGGCCAAGTCAGCTGTCCTGCAGAGAAAGAAAGAGCAGAGAGGTTCTCATCAGGTCATGAGTGGAAGTGACTGGGTGCAGTACCACCCTGGGCCACTAAGTGTCGCCACAAAAACATTTTTGCTCAACGTGAATACTGTTATTATAGCATTTGTGCAGCTCTTCCAAGTCAAAGCGCTTTACATGGTGAATCCTTCATGCCTTTACACACGGGTGGCGATGAGCTACCATGTAGCCACAGCTGCCCTGAACACACTGACACAGGTTGTGTCTGAGCTTCACAACAAGTCAAACGTTTTCCCTGTAACTTTAGTTTTGGGCTGGGGCATCTTTCAGTGAGGTAAACGTATTTTTTGTCTAACTGAGCAGCGATTCGGTTCCTTCCTTACATTCGCCGGCCTGTTCTCTGCACACATCTCAGAGACGATTGTCCTGTTCTGATAGTCCTCGCTGTATCGGGAGGGAATCGCATGTCGCGTTCCATCAGCCTGGTTTTCCCAGCAGGCAAAGTCTTTATTTCTGGACAGTTTCCTGTGAGTCCTGTATTTTGTTTTAGGGAAGGTGTGGGAGACGCTGTCTGTGACCCCCCAGCTAAGTTCTGGCCAAAGGGGCTCGGTCTGCGTGGCCTGGCTGTTGGTGGCCCTCTGCAGACGAACGGAGATCCTCTGGGCTGATCCAGTCATCAGAGTGATGGACTGAGTGTCCAGAGCTGGACCAGCTGACGGGACAGCTGGGAAGTCAAACACGTCGTCCTCATCTAAAGGAGAAACACAACATGAAACCAGCGGTTAGGTCTGGCTGATCTTCAACTAAAGAAAAGTGGTTCTGAGTTCTGTTCTCTTCATGCTGTCTGAGGTGTTTAGTAACTGAAGAGGACCTTTACAGGTGGGCAGGGTGGGGCTGCTGGGCAGAGAGCAGTGGGTCAACCTGGCTGGAGAAACGCTGGTCGGAGAACCTGAGCGAGTCAGCTTCCTGCAGGCCAGAACCAGCAGCTCCCGGCACTGCTTGTGACAGTTAACTCCACAGTCTGCAGACGAGACGAAGAGTCTTACATACAGCATCACAGCAGGAGCCCACGTCTGGTGTAGGGGTGTAGTTAGGAGAAAAAGAAACTCAAGAGGATGAAGATAATCCTCTCCATCTGGTGAGAAGAAACCAGAAACCTTACCTTTGCACTTGTAGCCCTGTTTGATGATGCCCCAGAGCTGCACATGAGAGCAAAATAAAACTGTCAGAACATCCGTGCACACCCTCTCAGTCAGATAGATGATCAGTCGTGTTCAGTCACACAGCTGATCACTGAAAACAGTCTCATCACTGGCCACAAACTGTGTGAAGCTGAGCATCAGAAGATCAGTTCTGGAAATGAAAACCATCTAAAATAACTTGTGAAGTCCAGTTCAAAAGGACTGAACCACCTCTTCATTTTATTTCTGCCTCATTCAGATGTTCGTGTGGCTCGCTCTATGAATGGCTTCTGTTTGGAGAAAGAAGGGTTAACTGCAACATCGGCTGGTCTCTCTCGAGAAAGTCTCAATCAGATCATACAAGGTGATCAGAGCGAGCCAGCTCCCAAGTGTTCCTGCTGACTCCAAACGACTAATCAGGACCTTCTTAAAGCAGCTCTTCCTCTAAAGTTTTAAATCTCAATACATCTTTACTCTACGTGGTTATTGTTATGAATCCAAACTGTTCTTTTGAGTGATTGAACAAAGAAAAGAAAATTAATAATTCTGCCAAGACTCAGACACGAGGACACGAACCTGAGACTTGTGAAAAAATCAAATCATTAAAGCAAAAACATAAGAATTCTTTAAACAAACCATTTTAACTGTTTAACTGCATTTGTTCAGGTTTCTTTTTATCTTCTCGACCTTCTAACTAAAGTTATATTCTTAGCATCTGACGTGGGCAGCACAGGGAGAGTTTCACTCATGTAGATTCTGGAGGCTCCACTAGATGGTGCCTCCCTCCTTTTTGTTCTGTTGATTTGCTGCAGAGTAAAGAGACAACAGCCCGGTCCCAGCACCCACTCTGCAGCTAAGGCTTGTAGTAAACAAGTGTGCACAGTGAGCATTGAGTCATCGATCATGACTTCCTAAATGGGACTCTGGTGGCCGTCGGGCAAGGCGGGCCGGTGTCGGCTCAAAATGCCCGGGCTGATTTTTCCTCCCAGTCCAGCCCTGTCTCTGCTTGCGCTACTTTGCTGCTTGTAAAGAAATTAAAGCTTAACATTGTCACCTTCCTAAAATAACGGCCTACGTCTTTTTTTTTTTACAAAAGTGTTTTTTTTTTGTTTGTTTGTTTTGCCTAAACCACGTCGCAGTGATGCTGGCTACCTCTGGTGATGTTGCATCCCCAGTTGAACAGATCATGTTTTTTATGCCTGTAGTACAACGGCCCATGTCAACAGTGTGACTTAGGCCATTTTATAAGCCATGCTTCAGACAGAAAGAAGCGCTACCTAGCTGCCGAAGTTAATGCTACGTTTCAGGATTCATGCCGCACTGGGAAGTGATGAGGTTTGACTACTTCACAAGCATCAGACCAGGCAAAAAGCTGGGGATCCAACTGTGCATGACTTTATTATGTGAAGTGCCTTGAGACGATTCTTGTTGTGATTTGGCGCTATATAAATAAACTTGAATTGAACTTGAAACTTGTGAGCTCTTCAGTTTAGCAGTAATGGCGAGGTCCATTTCAAACTGTCTTCCTCAGAGGACTCTGCGTGGAAGGTGCTGCCACAGGTGCCAAAAGAGCCAATGGCCCGGATAAGAATGTTTCCATGTGCTCTGCCAATCCAGGAAAGAAAGGTTAACGACCTCCAGTCAACGAAGCATGTCAGGCCAATTGAGTGTCATCACTCCTTTGACAATTTGCCACATTAATAGACATAAGTCAGGAACTCAGTGAAGAGAAAATGAAGGGAGAATTGAGGAGATTCCCACACCTCTACACATACTGTTCAGTTTATTTGTTAGTAAATATTTATTGTTGACTTTGTTGAAGCTTTGAAAATGGCCTTAGTCACAAAGGTGTGTTCAAATATTTTCCCACGTCATTTATTCCTCTCATGCTGCATATCTGAGAGAAAATGTTTTAATATGTCAATGGTCCTCAGGGTTGGGCATCGAGCATCGACTGGAACCGGTTCCAACTGTTAGTTTTCCCCGGAATCGTTCAAAGTTTTTGTTTTCAATTCCTAGAATGCCGATGGAAGAGGAATCCGCGGCCGATCTCCGTGAAAAATAAACGTGATCTGCAAATTGTGATCAACGCTTTCCAGAGCTGATCACTGCAGCTGTCTGTGTGCAGCACCGACTACCCCCCCCCCCCCCCCCCCCCGATATAAACAAACGTGCTGAACTTTTACTCCGTGATGTAAACTTTAACCCCTGCAGCGTAGAGGAGACTTGTTAAATACGTCAACACGGTGGATTTAATGGAAGCTTTAAAGAACAAACTCTGGATGGTGTGAGGTGAGTTTGTCTCACTGCAGAAATAAAAACACACACACGGAGCATCAGCAGTCAGATGCAGCCGCTCACCAACACTCGTGTGTGTGTGTGTGTGTGTGTGTGTGTGTGTATGTGTGTGTGTGTGTGTGTGTGTGTGTGTGTGTGTGTGTGTGTGTGTGTGTGTGTGTGTGTGTGTGTGTGTGTGTGTGTGTGTGTGTGTGTGTGTGTGCGCGCGTCAGAAGGCTGAACAATAACCTGTAGAATAATTAAAGTCATCATGCTAGAGCAGCTTCTCTGTGGTGGACCACGCCTGCTTCTGCCACAATTAATAATAATAATGATAATAATAATATTTTTTTATTTTTTGGTGGTCAGAGGGGCCGACGGCGCCAAATGGCAGCCTCGCCTCTGTCAGACCTCCCCAGGGCGGCTGTGGCTACAAGTAGCTTACCATCACTGGCAGTGTGTGAATGTGAGTGTCTGTGAAAGCGTCTTTGGGTGTCTAGAAAAGCGCTTTATAAGTTCAGTGCATTATTATTATTATTATTATTATTATTATTATTATTATTATTATTATTATTTCCTTTCTGAACTATTTCTGTTGAGAGTTTTAATGTTTAAATCTGTTAGATTGTTACTGACAGCAGCTACATTTAAGTTTCTCTTCCTGTTCTGACTGAATGCTGCTGCAGCATAGAGGTGTAGTTCTCAGTCATCCTGGACATGATCATCCTGAGAGCTTTAGCTGAAAACAGCTGGGCGTTTCTGCATATGTTGGAGACATTTAGCCTCTCATCCCAGAGGCTTCTTCCAGACTTTGGTTGTGGTCAGAAACAAACACACTGGTTGTGCTGCAAGTCTTTTTCTTTTGTTCTCCAAAGCATGTTTTTGTCTAAATGAAGGTGATGTTGTTGTTCATAGAGTTAAAATTCATGTTGAAGTTAAGATTATTTCATCAAGTAGGACCTGTGGTTAGCTGGCTCATGTAAAGCATGCCATGTCTTCAAAGAATCGGGAATCGATAGGAACCGGAATCGAAATGAGGAAATGGAATCAGAATCGTTCAAAATCAAACGATGCCCAACCCCATCATCTTAATCTTTTTGAATGAAATTAATAAAATTTATAAATTAAATATTTAGTTCAGTTTTTAGTGTTTAGTTAAAAACCTGAAAAAACAAGTCAGGCCATTATTTCACGAGGGTGACGATATTAAAACAAGCTGGCGTGTCATGTCTAAAATATACAAAAGTATTTTCATCAGACACGTGATGCATCTATCCAACAGAGAAACATTGGATTATGGGTAATACTTCAATGCTGCACTGGTGCGGCTGAAAGGTGCAAAAGGGGAGTGGCCAAGGACCACACATAACCATGACAACCCACGCACTCACACCAGTGTGGAAGTGCAACTACTGGGAACAGGTCAACGTGGTCACAACGACTTGTTGGATAAGCAGCCGTGTGGACTCTATCAGCTTTGCCCCTTGACCTGTGAGCTGAATCAGGGGCTAGCTCCCCCCATCCCAGCATCATGAAGATACATTGTATTACTGCTAGTAGTAGTACTGTAGTTGTAGAGCATTTTTATAAATAGTACACACAGTATCGAACACAGACTTGATGCTAAGATCATCCTTTCATGAAGGTGCAACACAGCGCTGCTGCCTATTTCAGTATTTAACAAGATTTTCAGACTACTTTATTCACCACATCACAAGACTTATTCAGGAAAAAGTCACTCATGCAGTGGCAAAGAGAAACTCACAAATCCAGCACAATGTTCACAGAAGGTGGGCTTCAGGTAGGTCATCTCCTGGAAGTTGTGGAGGAAGCCTCGTCCCATCTTACACTGGAGGAGTGGGTTGGCCCGCAGGAAATACGCTATCATCTCATCCTTACTGATTAATCCATCTCTGAGGGAAAAAAGAGGAAAAAACTGAGAATTTACCTTGAATTATGGGCCATTCCCATCTGTACCGGGTCGGCCCGGGCCGGGTAGCCCCAGTCGGCCCCATCCTGGCCCGGTTGATTCCACACATCCTTGTCTTAAGCCCATGTGGGCTGATTCTACCCACCAATCAGAGGCTTGCTCTAATGGAAGGTGTGCATTTGTTGTCAGCAGTGGGTGTGTTGGCCCTGGTCAGACTGAAGCAGACCCCCTCGAGAAGAGGGCTGAGAATGAGCCTTGGTTGGCCCAGAAAAATACCAGGCCACCCAGATATGTAAAAAACCTATGCTACCCGGCCCGGGCCGACCCGGTACAGATGGGAATGGCCCATTAGTTTACTCCTTCTAGACCAGGGGTGCCCAATCCTGGTCCTGGAAGGCCAGTATCCAGCAGGTTTTGTGGTTTCTCTGCTCCAACACACTTGATTAAGTGGTTGAATAACCTGTGCAACAGTTCATCAGGCTCTACAGAAGCCTGTTAATCACCCGCTGATTGAATTCAGGTGTGTTGAAAAAGGATTAAAACTAAAACCTGCTGGATACTGACCCTCCAGGGCCAGGATTGGGCACCCCTGTTCTAGACCAAAAGGCACCTGTCCTGTGTTTTGTTTCTTTGCTCAAACACGCCTGAATCAATGGCTGAATCATCTCAAAGTTGAGATCCAGAGAAGGAGGAGAGGAAGGAGAATTTCTTAATGTAGCACCTCTAAATATAAAAATCATGAAGAAAAAATGAAAATTATAAAATTATAGAAAATATTTGATTAAAAAATATGAAGGAAGAAAATAAATACACAGAGACAGAATCAATAGAAACAGCAACATGAAGAGAAGCTAGTGATGAAGAGGAGGTCCCACCAAACCTGAACAGGTGAGTTTAAAGGAGTCCACTGATCTCAGGCTCAGGGGGAGAGAGGTCCAGAGTCTGGGGACCACAGCAGCAAATGATCTGTCACCTTTGACCTTTAGCCTGGTGCTGCACAACCAGTATGCTTTGATCCCTGGACCTCAGGGACCTGCTGGGGGTGTAGGGACTTAGAAGATCAGCTTCGCCTCTGTCAGTGTGCCCCAGGGCAGCTGTGGCTACATCGTAGCTCATCACCATCAGCGTGTGAATATATATACACTGTAGTGTAAAGCGTTTTGTAGTCCTTACTCTGAAAGGTGCTATACAAGTGCAGGTGATTTATCATTTAAAGATCCAGAACTAGGATCTTGAAATGAACCCTGAAGTTGACTGGCAGCCAGTGAAGCTGGAGGAGAAGCGGGGTGATGTGGGTGTATTTGGAGGACTTGGTCAGAAGCCGAGCACAGGCATTCTGAACCACCTGTAGACGGTTCAGGGAGGTTCTGCTCAGACACGTGAAAAGAGAGTTACAGTAGTCTAAGCGTGAGGAGATGAAGGTGTGGATAACTGTCTCAAGTTCAGAGCGGGATAGAATGGGACTCAGCTTAGCAATGTTCCTGAGATGGAAGAAGGAAGAGCAAACAAGAGAACTGACATGAGAATCCAGGGTGTGAGCTGGGTCAAAGGTCACGCCAAGATTCCTGACAGATGGTTTGGTGTGGGAAGCAAGCTGACCAAGAGAGTCTCTGACTTTGGGAACCAGCTTGTGTGGGGCACAGATGAGGATCTCAGTCTTATCTTCATTCAGCTGTAGAAAGCTCCCAGCATGTGTAACAGCTGCAGCTTAGACATCTTATGGGGCTTAAAGGAGATGTACAGTTGGCTGTCATCTGCATAAAGATGGTAGGATATTCCTTTAAAGGAGCTCAGGATGTGCTGAAGAGGAAGCAGATAGAGGAGGAAGAGCAGAGGCCCCAGCACAGAACCTTGTGGGACACCATGGGTAAGGGAGGTGGTGGAGGACCTAATCTTGGAGACGGCCACAGAGAAGGAACACTCAGAGAGATAAGAGGAGAACCACTCCAGAGCAGTTCCTGATAGGCCTACCCAGTCTCTCAGCCTCTCCAGTAGCAGGTGATGGTCAACAGGGTCAAAGGCTGCAGTCAGGTCCAGCAGGACCAGAACAGAACCGTCCCCTGCACAGCTGCCCAATAGGAGCCATGTCTGACTATTACAAAGATGTCACATCAAAAGATGATAAATAGTTCATTTTCAAACTAGATCCTCTTTTTATTGTTGTTTTATTATCAGTTCATATTTAATATTTTCAAGGGTAAAAAGGGATTAGACAGCAGATATTTTACACCTCAGGACATCTTAGAGTCTGGATAAAAGCTGGAAGAGATGAGTTAAAGTCATTTACTCTGAATGAGTCACAGTTATTACAGCTCAAAAAGCTCCAGCTAAAATTACAACCTGTTCCTTTAAAAAGATGAGATCAGGTGATGTAGCAGCTTCTGACTGTCACGGAGAACAAAGTTCTGGTGGCAAATTTTTATCAGGTTGTTCTGGTCCTTTAGTGATACTCTTATCTATAATTTTCTGGTTTTAACCGGTTCTTTAGTCACAGTCAGTCCCGGTTCTGACAACCTCTGAAGTTCTACTCACCCCATTCCCCACAGAGGAGCTAGGAGAATGGAAGCTTGTCTAAAATCAGACCCAATAAACAGCCCTTATATGGTTCATTTCCTGTCCATGGGTAAAATAAGTCACAAACAGCATCTATAAGAAGATAAAGGAGGGAATACAACATGATAGAAGGTCTGCTGCAGCGAGGTCGGTAGGTACCTGATATGATCACCTGGCTGGTAAAAGGTGTAAGACTTTAGGTTTAAACTGACTTATTTTAAGACCAACAAAACTTATGATGCCTATGAATGTGACAGGATGCTGGGCTTGTTTCAGCTTGGTTTTATTAAGACTGCTACAACATCTGAGGACAGCAAACTCTCTTTTTACTGCCAGCTTCGTCACTTTTTACCTTGATTTACTAAAAATGTCTTGAAAATTTCCTATTGAGTCAAAATCAATGAAATAATTTCTGTGGCTTGTTTGTTCTGCTGAGAACGTCTCAGACTTCAGTGCCACTGGAACGGGCCACAGCTGCTTCTGAGGCTGAACACGTTTGAGAACCTCAGACTGAGAAGCGTGTGTTTACCGATGCACCTCGTCATGCTGGGACTGCAGAGGAAACAAAAACCAGGGAACGTCCAGCTCCATACTCACTGATCTTTGTCCAAAACACAGAAGGAGTCAAAGAAGGGAAAGTTAGCCGCGATGCTCTCAAAGTCCTCTTGTGAAATATAACCATCATGGTCGTGGTCATAATTCCTAAAAACAGACTTCAAAAAGACAGAACAAATTCATTAATCCTTATGCTTGTCATTTTGGAAAAGGGAATGTTTCTGACTCACTTCCACCACCTTCTGGATGTGCTTTTTGACCAGAGAAGGATCTGGTTTGGTAGTGACCCCGGAGGCCCAGTCCAGTGGGGCCAAAGGCTTGGTAGGGGTAGTTGGAGACGTTGGCTGTAAGGACACATGGACACAAGTAAGATGTTATGTTTATAGCATGATTGATCAGTGATCAACCTTTTACCTGAAACCTACCTGTGATTTGGAGTTTCGAGGTTCCCTCAGCAGTGACAACTCATAAATCTCATCTTCTGTGTAATAAAGGTCAAGAGAAAGCTGAAAATATTCAAATGAAGGTAGAAAATAAAGATATATTCTGTAAACAGAAGCAACCTGTGGTGACGCCCTCACCGTCAGCAGGTGGATGAGATCCATGTTGGGTTCCACTTGGGCCACTGCTGTCTGCAGAGACACCAGCTCATTGAAGGTCATGTAGAGCTGATGCATTTTCACGAGGTTCACCTGGTTTCTGTCGCCAATCCAGTCAGGAAAGACCACGTGCACAGCAACCAGGTCTTTCAGGTGCACGCCCAAAATGGGGGTTTTAAACCCTCGACACTCGTTAAAAGCCTTTCGGTAGCTGGAGTAGTTGTTGCTGGAAGAGACCAGCTCTGTCATCTCATTCCAGATCTGGGAAAGAAACGAGAAAATATTTAGAATTATGTTAGAATAAAAATCATGACAGCTGTGTGTGTGTGTGTGTGTGTGTGTGTGTGTGTGTGTGTGTGTGTGTGTGTGTGTGTGTGTGTGTGTGTGTGTGTGTGTGTGTGTGTGTGTGTGTGTGTCTGTGTGTCTGTGTGTCTGTGTGTCTGTGTGTGTCTGCTCTGTCTTCTCGATCCCCAGTGAGTCGTGGTGGATGGCTGGTTATACTGAGCCAGGATTCTCAGGAGGTTTCTTCCTGTTAAAAGGGAGTTTTCCTCTCCACTGTCGCTGCATGCTTGCTTAGTAGGAGAATTGCTGTAAAGACTTTGACACTAGTCAGTGACTCGATGCAACCTGCTGGGTTCCTTATATAGGATTGTATTGGAATGTTTACTGTGTGAAGGTCCTTGAGATGACTCTTTACAATGGATGCATAGGTGGATGGCTGAATAGCCATCCATCCATCCATCCAGTGTGTGAATGTGTGTGTGAATGGATGAATGATACACTGTAGTGTAAAGTGCTTTGGAGTCCTTACTCTGACAAGTGTGGGTGATTTATCATTTATCAATAGAAGGATGGACTGATGGATGGATGGCTGAATAGAAGGCTGGATGGATGAATAGAGGGATGGATTGAATTCAATTCAATTCAATTTTATTTATATAGCGCCAAATCACGACAAGAGTCGTCTCAAGGCACTTCACATAATAAACATTCCAATTCAGATCAGTTCATTAAGCCAATCAGAAATAATGTTTCCTAAGGAACCCAGCAAATTGCATCAAGTCACTGACTAGTGTCAGTGACTTCGTCTTCGTCTTCGTCTTCCTCCGCTTATCCGGGTCCGGGTCGCGGGGGCAGCATCCCAATTAGGGAGCTCCAGGCCGTCCTCTCCCCGGCCTTGTCCACCAGCTCCTCCGGCAGGACCCCAAGGCGTTCCCGGACCATATTGGAGATGTAACCTCTCCAACGTGTCCTGGGTCGACCCGGGGGCCTTCTGCCGGCAGGACATGCCCGAAACACCTCCCCGGGGAGGCGTCCAGGAGGCATCCTGACCAGATGCCCAAACCACCTCAACTGGCTCCTTTCGACACGAACTAGTTTTTAGTGTCAGTGACTTTACAGCAATCCTCATACTAAGCAAGCATAAAGCGACAGTGGAGAGGAAAACTCCCTTTTAACAGGAACAAAACCTCCAGAGAATCCTGGCTCAGTACAAGCAGCCATCCTCCACAACTCACTGGGGATCGAGAAGACAGAGCAGACACACACACACACACACACACACACACACACAATGACAAAGTAATGTGTCTATAGTTATATTGTGATTTCTTAGTAAATATTCTATTTGGTGAGAGATAAACTTTATTATATTTATCCTAGTGGATCTGTAATTAAACGGGTAAACTAGTAGTAGCACATCCAACGTCAAGGAAAGCAAAATGTTATTATCAGGAGAGGGAGAATGTTTAAGTGGTTAGCAGCAGTGTGCTAGACGATGGCCCCCTCCATGAGGCCACCACAGCTCAGCAGAACATCATTGCAGCTTCTTCTGTGGAGAAAAACACTTAGAGAGAAAATAAAGTTAACAGCTGAAATTGCAGAAAATAATACAGTTAAAGAGCAGATTGTAGAAGAAAGTAGTAGAGTGCGAAAAGTGGTCAGTGTATCCTCCAGCAGTCTAAGCCTATAGCAGCATACCGTAAATCCTCTAATATTAGCCTGTATTTAATTAACTGCCGGGTATCATATTTTGGCCGGTGTCGGAGTCGGCGGAGGTGAATAATGGCCGGTTTTTTATTGTGGCCGGGTGGAATGTGGTAACAAGCTACTACGGGGGGTGGTTGTGTCATCCGTCTTACTTTTGATTTGCCAGTGATAGACCGTGAGAATAACTTTAGCTGTGCGGAGATGAAGAGGAGGCGAAAATTTGATATCAAGTTCAAAGAGAACGTGCTGATTATGCTGCAGAACACTCTGGGGAGCAGTAGCATGGGTTGTATGAACTAGTCACTAGTCGACTTCACCGCTCTGTAGTGACTTTTTATGCCTGTCATCGACTAGTCGCTGTCATGTGATAATGACCGGCAAGATGCTGTCCACGGAAAAGACAGCAGCCTGCTGTCAGCAGGTGACAAGCTCCTGTGCGTCGGGAGGCAACGCGCTGTGCCAGAGCGTCGGTACTGACACCCGCCGTAAAACAGACATTTAACCAAATTGTGACGTTTCCCTCTTGCAATTTAACCTTCCCCTCACCCCCACCCTAACCTTGACCAGCTTGCGCATGCAAAGCTCTGATTGTTGACACGCTCCAGACATCTGCGTCCTGTGCATGGCCACAGTAACGTTATCAAATCAGGTGTCGCCACCTCAAAAACTAATTTAACACACGATCGTTCATGTCGGCTGTCACGAACTCATCCCGCTGACTTCTGTCCCATCATTCCTGCCACCAACGTGACGGCTGACGTCATCACGCCGACACTACTTAAGGAAGTGCTGGCGTTTCATTCATTACTCAGTCATCGTTCTCACCAGACTTTGTATCGAGTCTCCAGGCTTACCAGCCCTCTAAACCTTCAATCCAAACCTTCAGGAGATAACCACGCTGGTTATTTCCATCACTCCGCGTCTGGGCAACAGATCCTCTCAGTCACGCTTCAGATCTGCCAACGAACCTGACAGGATGACTGAGTCCCAAGTTGACCCAGTGGAGTTTGCGCGTCTGCGTGTTGAAGTGGCTCAACAGTGCGCAACTTTGGATCAGCATACGGCAGAGATGAACCAGCTCCGTGCCGTAGCTGATCGCCAAGCCAAAAAGATTGAGTCACTCACCGAGCTAGTTCTCCAGCTGTCCACTGCTCTGCAATGACAGACCACAGCCGTCACCGACAGGATGGAACCACGCCTCAGCCTTCCAGAGAAGTGGGACGGATCCAGAGGATCCCCGGAGGGCATGCGAGCGACCCTGGCCATGACTTTCGAGTGCCAGCCGGCTCGCTACCCCACATCCTGCTCTCGTGTCGCCCTGTTGACCTCACTGCTGACAGGTCGAGCCGGTGAATGGGCGGCGGCTCTTTACAATCAGAAATTTCCTGCCTGCAATGACTATGAGACTTTTGTAAAGGAGATGAAAAAGACTTTTGTGCACCCCAGCAGGGAGGTCTCGGACGAGACTCGGCTGCTTCAGCTCTGCCAGGGCTCCCAGACTTTACAGCAATCCTCAGTACACCTCTCGCTTCCAGCGACAGCCGCTCGGTTGAGGTGGGATGACGCCGCCCTAAAGGGCGTTTACCTGGAGGGATTGTCACCGAGAATCCGGGAGGGCATGATCGGGCATGAGGCCCCAACCTCCCTGGACCTGGCAGTGGATCTGACTCTCCAACTGGACCGCTGCATCCTGAACCGGCCGAGCACCATGTCAGCTCCCGTATAACCAGGACGACACCCCACCGGCCGGCTCACCAACCGACGGAGGAGCCGATGCAGCTCGGACATCTTCCCCTGAGGAACAGGCACGGCGCTATCAGGAGGGAAGATGCGCTTACTGTGGGGATTTGGGTCACCATCGTGGCACGTGCCCAAAACGACCAGGAAACGGTCCCTCCGGGTCGGAGTAGGGGCTGTCCCGCCTGGAGTCTCCACTTTTCCGGCTCCACACCGAACCACTCTCCCGGTCTCCCTCCACCTGGACCAAGGCCCGACCAGACTGGAGGCACTTTTAGACACTGGGGCTGTGGAGTGTTTTATCGATCACGGACTGGTTACTCGGCTCAAGATACCCCTCACCGCCCTCGACCGACCCATTCCCGTGACCTCTGTGGACGGCCGGCCCATCATGCCGTACCCTCTCACCCACCGAACCCAGGGTCTCCACATGACTATTGACCAACACCTGGAGACCCTCCACTTCCTGGTCATCCAGGCTCCGGCTACGCCACTCATCCTGGGTCATTCCTGGTTCTGCCGTCATGAGCCTCACATCTCCTGGTCCACCAGTAAGGTCCTGGCCTGGGACACGGATTGCCATAGCCACCGGGGCTCCCCTGCACACCGGACTGGAGCAGCCCCTCCCACAGACGTAGACCTGATGCTCGTCCCCCCTCATTACCACGACCTCGCTCAGGTCTTCGCTAAAGAACCCACTACCAGGTTACCTCCTCATCGACCCTACGACCTGGAGATCAGGCTCCAGCCCGGCACCACCACCCCTAGGGGTCGCCTGTTCTCCCTCTCTCCGGCGGAGACCCGGGCTATGGACAATTATATAACTGATGCCCTCCAGAAGGGATTCATCTGTCCCTCAACATCCCCCGGGGCCGCTGGGTTTTTTCTTTGTAAAGAAGAAGGAGGGGGATCTCCGGCCCTGTATTGACTATCGAGGGTTAAATAAAATAACGATCCGGGACCGTCACCCTCTTCCTCTCATGGGCACCGCCCTGGACGCCATCATACAAGCCGCTGTATTTACTAAACTGGACCTGCGCAGCGCTTACAACCTCATCCGTATTAAGGAAGGTGAGGAGTGGAAGACCGCTTTTATCACGCCCACTGGCCACTATGAATATCTGGTGATGCCTTTTGGCCTCTACAACAGCCCCGCCGTCTTCCAGCGGTTCATTATAGATGTGCTGAGAGACATGTTGGATCGCTGGGTCTTTGTTTATCTAGATGACATCCTCATCTACTCCCGCACGGCTGAAGAGCACATCCGGCATGTTCGAGCTGTTCTGTCCCGCCTCCTGGACCATGGACTTTACTGCAAACTGGAGAAGTGTGCGTTTCACCAGGAGTCCACCTCCTTCCTGGGTTTTACCATCTCCTCCCGGGGCCTGAAGATGGACCATCAGAAGGTTCAGGCAGTAGCTCAGTGGCCTCTACCCACGACCCTGAAGCAGCTGCAGAGCTTCCTGGGTTTCTCGAACTTTTATCGGAGGTTTATACGCAACTTCAGTTCCCTTGCAGCGCTTCTGACCTCACTCACCAAAACCACCAATCAGCCTCGCCCTTTTCGCCTTACTCCAGAGGCTGTCCGTGCTTTCCATGAGCTGGTCGGACGTTTCACTAAAGAACCCATCCTCCTCCACCCGGACCTGACCCGGCCCTTCGTCGTGGAGGTGGACGCCTCTGATGTGGGAGCGGGGGCCATTCTCTCGCAACGGGGTCCAGACTCTAAGCTCCACCCATGTGCCTACTTCTCCCGGAAGTTTTCCCCCACACAGCAGAACTACGGGGTCGGCGACAGAGAGCTGCTGGCTATGAAATGGGCTCTGGAGGAATGGAGGCAGTGGCTCCTGGGGACCAATGATCCCTTTCTGATCTGGACCGACCACCAGAATCTCATTCATCTACAGACTGCCCGCCAACTCAACCCTCGTCAGGCTCGGTGGGCCCTCTTTTTCGAACTGTACCACTTCCATATTGCCTACCGGCCCGGCTCCAAGAACCTCAAGGCGGACGCTCTCTCTCTGCGTTTCGCACCAAATGCCGGCCCATCGGAGCCTCGGACCATTCTACCGACTCAACGCTTCCTGGCTTCCCTCCAATGGCCATTGGAGCAGTCCATACGGGCAGCACTTCCTGGCAATCCGGCGCCGCCGGAGACTCCACCGTACCGTCTCTACCTTCCCGCCTCCTGCCGACAAGAGGCACTCACGTGGGGGCATTGTTCACGGCTCGCGGGACATCAAGGACAAGCCTGTACCCTCCAGTTCCTCCGTCGGGCTCTCTGGTGGCCGTCCATGAGGAAGGACGTCCGCGAGTTCACCGCTGCATGTGATGTGTGTGCTCGCTCCAAGTCATCCAACCGACCCGGCGCTGGAGAGTTACAGCCTCTCCCTGTGCCCAAGCGGCCGTGGTCACACATCAGGCTGGACTTTGTCACGGGACTGCCGGCGGTCGACCACCTGGACACCATATTGACTATCACGGACAGTTTCTCCAAGGTCGTGCACTTAGTGGCCCTGGCCGGCCTCCCTACTGCCAAGAGGATGGCCGAACTGCTCCTGGAACAGGTGGTGCGGCTCCATGGTTTCCCTCAGGACGTGGTTTCTGACCGAGGACCCCAGTTCGTCTCACGCTTCTAGAAAGCGTTCTGTCGCCTGGTCGGTGCTTCCACCAGCCTGTCCTCTGGGTACCATCCGCAGACAAATGGTCAGACAGAGAGAGCTAACCAGCAGCTTGGACGCTACCTGCGGTGCTTCGCTTCGTCCCAGCCAACCACTTGGCCCCGCTTTCTCCTGTGGGCGGAGCTGTTACACAACCTCCAGACCTCCTCTGCCACAAGTCTGTCTCCCTTCGAGACCTGTTACGGGTACCAGCCTCCTTTGTTTGACCATCAGGTGCCCGAGGTGGAGGTCCCTGCTGCCCAGACGCTGGTCCGCCGCTGTCGGCTCGCCTGGATCCGGGCCCGTGCGGCCATCACGCCGCCGCCACCGGCCTGGCCCCGTCTTCCAGTCTGGCGACCAGATGTGGCTCTCCTCCGCTAACCTGAGGATGCCGGCTGGCTCCCGGAAGCTCACTCCTCGCTTCCTGGGTCTGCTCCCTTTCCTCAGGGTCATCAATCCAGTCACCTACCGTCTGCGCCTCCCGGCTACTCTCCGGATCCACCTGGTCTTTCACGTCTCCCAGCTTAAGCCGGTGATCTCCTCTCCTCTCCACCCTCCGCCGGCCCGGGTGCCTCCGCCCCGCGGGGTTGAGGCGGATCGCACCTACACGGTCCGCAGGATTCTGGACGATCGCCGCCGGGGACGAGGTTGGCAGTACCTCGTGGACTGGGAGGGGTACGGGCCTGAGGAACGCTCTTGGGAGCCCACAAGCTCGTTTGTCGACCCTACCCTGCTGACTGATTTCTGGGCCCGCCGTCCTGGGACTTCGGGAGCCGTCTCTAGAGGGGGGGGGGGGGGGGGATGGGGTCCTGTCACGAACTCATCCCGCTGACTTCTGTCCCATCATTCCTGCCACCAACGTGGCGGCTGACGTCATCACGCCGACACTACTTAAGGAAGTGCCGGCGTTTCATTCATTACATCGTTCTCACCAGACTTTGTATCGAGTTTCCAGGCTTACCAGCCCTCTAAACCCTCAATCCAAACCTTCAGGAGATAACCACGCTGGTTATTTCCATCACTCCGCGTCTGGGCAACAGATCCTCTCAGTCACGCTTCAGATCTGCCAACGAACCTGACATCGGCTCATTTCCTTTTATGTTTTCTGTCTTTTATTCTTTTATTTGTGCCTGATGCGTTTCGCTGCTGTGGATCGGGGCGCATCACCTGTTTTGTCCTCGGTGACGCACCTAACTGATGTGGCCAGCGAGCACTCCGCTGTTTTTGCGGTCGGTAGATCTTTTAGAACTGCAGTTCAAAGGTAACTCATAAGGTGAATATATATGAACCCAGGTAGCAGTTTTTCTTTAGGACTGAGAGGAGATGCAGGAAGATAATAAACAGACAGGACAGAAAAAAAGTCAAATAGAAACAAGTTAGTTTTTGTACCTGGTGGTTGCAACAAACAGACACCATTGAAGGTAATCAGAAGTGAGGAACAGAAAATGAAATAATTATTTTTAATGTTTAGAGCAGCAGGAACTCCGAGAGGCTGCAGGCGCATTAGTGAGTTTGCGGCTGCTGCGCAGGGGGAGGGTGGAGAGGGCTGACGCAGAAACTACCGTTGTTAAAAGAAATGTGTTTAACTTTGAAAATGTGGGCGCAATTTTAATTGTCAAAAACTCCAGCGAACCATTAGTTCATTTTGCTCAAATAGAAATTGAGGCCTGCCTCTAATTCTGGTGCTCATTCCAATAAAGGCCTGGAGCTTGATGAGCTTGAGTAAAATACAGGCCCGGGCCTGTATTAGAGGATTTACGGTAACTACAGAGATAACTCTGGATAATCTATCCTATTTAGATGGAGGCATGTTGGAGGCAGGGCAAGGGAGAGCCGTCTTTACCGACTGTACACTCCACCTCCCTATACTCCCCCACTTGTCCAGATTAAGGCTAACATCAGATTTTAACCATAGGCCCTATCAAATAAAAATGTTTTAAGCCTAGTCTTAAAAGTAGACAAGGTGTCTGCCTCACGGACTAAAGCTGGGAGCTGGTTCCACAGGAGAGGAGCCTGATAAATAAAAGATCTGCCTCCCATCCTAATTTTAGATATTCTGGGAACCACCAGTAAACCTGCAGTCTGAGAGCAAAGTGCTCGATTAGGAATGTATAGAACAATCAGATCACTGATGTATGATGGAGATTGATTGTTAAAAGCTTTATATGTGAGAAGAAGGATCTTAAAATCTATTCTGAATTTAACAGGTAGCCAATGTAGGGAAGCTAAGACAGGAGAGATATGATCTCTCTTTTTAATTCTAATCAGGACTCTAGCTGCAGCATTTTGGACAAGCTAAATACTTTTAACTACATTCTGTGGACTTACTGAGAGTAATGAATTACAGTAATCCAGTCTTGATGTAATAAATGCATGAAAAGATGCTTCTAATCTTAGCAATATTCCGAAGGTAGAAAAAGGAAATGCTACAAACCTGATTAACCTGAGATTTGAATGACATGTCCTGGTCATAGATAACACCAAGGTTCCTTACTCTGTTCTCGGAGATTAATGTAATGCCATTCAGGTCAGGTGATTGACTAAGCAATTTCCTTTTCTGGATTTCTGGTGCAAAGATGAGAACTTCCGTCTTGTCTTCATTTAAAAGCAAAAAGTTTAGAGTCATCCAATTTTTTATGTCCTCAAGACAAGCCTGTAATCTACCCAACCGATTAGGTTCATCAGGGTTAATGGATAAATATAACTGAGTATCGTCAGCATAACAGTGGAAGTTTATCCCATGCTGTCTAATGATTTTACCAATTGGGAGCATATACATAGTAAAAAGAATTGGTCCAAGCACTGAACCCTGTGGTACTCCACAAGTAACCCTGGAGTATGAAGATGATTTGTCATGTACATTTACAAAATGAAATCTGTCAGACAGGTAGGATTTAAACCAGCCTAGCGTTGTTCCTTTGATCCCTACAACATGTTCAAGTCTTTCTAAAAGAACATTATGATCAACTGTGTCAAAGGCAGCACTGAGATCTAACAAGACTAGAACAGAAACAAGATTCTTATTTGAGGCCATGAGAATATCATTTGTAACTCTCACTAATGCAGTTTCAGTGCTGTGATACTCTCTAAAACCAGACTGAAATTCCTCAAACAGAGCATTAGTGTTTAAATGCTCACATACTTGGATGGCCACTATTTTCTCCAGGACTTTGGATAAAAATGGAAGGTTAGATATTGGTCTGTAATTCATTGGGTCATCTGGATCCAGAGAAGGCTTCTTAAGTGAAGGTTTGATTACAGCAACCTTAAAATCCTGTGGTACATATCCATTTACTAAGGATAGATTGATTATATCTAGAATGGGGGCAGTAACCAAAGGAAATGCTTCTTTAAATAATTTTGGTTGGAATTGGATCCAAAATGCAAGTTGAAGGTTTAGATGAAGCTAATATTTTTGATAACTCTGAAAGCTCAACTGGATCAAAACAGTTCAAGCACAGATGAGGTTCTACAGTCACCTCTGATGCTGCCTCACTTACTGAGGAAGAAGAAATCGCATTAGGGAGGATGCTAAAGATTTTGTTTCCAATAGAATTAATTTTACTTGTAAAAATCCCATGAAGTCATTGCTGCTGAGGGCTAAGGGAATAGATGGCTCAGAGCTATGATTCTGTGTAAGTTTAGCAACTGTACTGAAAATAAATTTAGGAATATGCTTATTCTCAATTAATGCTGAGAAATAAGCAGTTCTAGTTTGTCGAAGCTTATTTTTATAAAGCACAAGACTATTTTTCCAGGATAGGTAGGCCTCCTCATGGTGCGTAGAGTGCCATGTTCTCTCCAATTTCCTAGTTTTGTTTTAAGGCTCGAAAATGAGAATTAAACCAGGGAGCCAACTTCCTGTCCCTAATTACCTTCTTTTTTAAAGGGGCACACGTAAAGAGGAATTAACATGATGAACTAAGGCATCAATTTGTGAGGGGCTAGAAATGAAAATGTTGCCCTCTGCTACATGCCTCTGAGATGCTGAAGACAGTAAAGATGGAACAGTTGATTTAAAAGATGCAACTGCGTTGTCAGATAGAGACAGACAGTAGTGAAATTTACTTTCATGTCTCGAGAACTCAGTTATAAAAACTCAAAGGTTATCAGAAAGTGGTCCGAGAAGACTAGATTATGTGGAAAGATTGTTATTTCCTTACACTCTATGCCATAAGTCTCTCTTATTGATAATATATTTACTAATAATGTAGAAAGTATTATACATAGTGGACTATTGATAACAGACCTAACAGATCATCTCCCTGTATTTGCTATCCACGACTGCCATCCAAAGAAAGTAAAACCAGCTAAAACTTTAATGTATAAAAGGAGAAGAAAGGAAGAAGATTTACAAAATTTAAAAACGGAACTACGTAGTGTTAACTGGAGTAATATATATAGTGAACATGATGTGAATATTGCGTATAACTTATTTCTGGATATTTACAAAAGTATATATGATAAGCATTGTCCGATGATAAGACATAGTTGTAGAAATCGATATTCAGAGAAGCCGTGGATGACAAAGGGGATCCAAAATGCTTGTAAAAAAAAGAACACATTATATAAGCTATTTATATCACACAGAACTAAAGAAGCGGAGCAAAAATATAAAACATATAAAAATAAATTAATTACTATAATGAGGATGTGTAAAAGGAATTATTACAGTAATTTGATTGAAAGGAATAAAAGTAACATCAAAGGAATATGGAACGTGTTAAATACAATAATCAAGAAGCATTGTGACGGTCTAAACCACCCAGATTATTTTGTCAGTAATAACAGAGATATTTATGATAGACAGTTGACAGTAGAACACTTCAATGAATTTTTTGTTGGGGTTGGTCCAAAGTTGGCTGACAAAATAAATAGTAATGTGGACTCTGAATCCAAAGGTTATGGTGACGGAGACGGTGTGGCGGATTCATTATTACTTGAAGAAGTGACTCAAAAGGATATTCTTAAAATTGTCAGAGCATGTAAAACAAAATTTTCATTAGATGGAGATGACATAGATATGTTTTTAGTTAAACAAACTATTGATTGTATTGTCGAACCACTCACGTATATATGTAATTTATCATTTAAAACAGGAATATTCCCAAATAAAATGAAGGTGGCTAAGGTGGTTCCTCTTTACAAGTCTGGCAATAGGCATCAATTTACAAACTACAGACCGGTCTCCTTGTTACCTCAGTTTTCAAAGATATTGGAAAAAATTTACAATGATAAGCTGGAAAAATTTGTAGAAAAAAATGGCATTTTATTAGACAGTCAGTATGGTTTCAGATCAGGTAGATCTACTGCACAGGCTCTAATGGAATTGGTTGAAGACATATCCACATCGCTTGATCAGAAAAAATATGTTCTGGGAATTTTTATTGATTTGAAGAAAGCCTTTGATACAGTCGATCACAAAATACTTTTATCAAAAATGGAGAAGTATGGTATAAGGGAGACAGCTCTCAATTGGCTAAAAAGTTATTTGAGTAACAGAGCTCAGTATGTGCAGTTGGGCTATCACAAGTCTAGCTGTCTCGAAGTTCACTGTGGAGTTCCGCAAGGGTCGGTACTTGGCCCAAAGTTATTTCTGTTATATATAAATGATATTTACACAACTTCAAAATTATTTAAATTTATTATGTTTGCTGATGATACAAATATTTTGTGTTCAGCAGAAGATATACAGCAACTTATACTAAAGGTCCAGAATGAATTGAGTGAGCTTAAGAATTGGTTTGATAAAAACAAACTGTCGTTAAATGTCAGCAAAACAAAGTTTATGTTATTTGGAAATAAAAGAAGTAGTAAAGAAATCTATTTGACTGTTAATGAAATAGCCATTGAAAGAGTGTATGAAATTAAGTTTTTGGGGATATTGATTGATCATAAGCTCTGTTGGAAGCCATACATACAATATGTGTGTTCTAAATTAGCCAGAAGCATTGGAATAATAAATAAAACAAGATATTCTCTACCACAGAAAGCACTACACACACTTTATTGTACTATGATTCTACCATACTTATCATATTGTGTCGAAGTATGGGGCAATACTTATAAATCTAATTTATTAAAGATTTGTGTTCTCCAAAAAAGAGTGGTAAGGATAATTATAAATTCTGGATATAGAGATCATACAACTCCATTATTCTACAATTTAAGATTACTCAAATTTTTTGACTTAATTCAATTTAAAACTGTCCTTGTACCGTATAGGGCCATGATGGGTGTACTGCCATGTAATTTGCAAAGGTTGTTTAAAACTCATGAAGAGGGTTATGAATTGAGAGGCGTTAAAAACTTCATTTTTCCATTATACCGAACAACTATGAAAAGTATGTGTGTATCTGTATGTGGTATCAAACTGTGGAACAAACTTGATGTGACTTTAAAATTATGTAAAAACATTAGATCATTTAAAATGTTGTATAAACAACTTATAATTGACTCATACATAAATAGCAAGTGATAAAAATGGTAGTTGCTTCAAATGGAATATTTTGTTTTTGTTGTTTATTGGTTTTGTTTTCTTTTTTCTGTAGATTCATGTGAACAATTGTTTTGTAACTGTCTTTTTATGTAGCAACTAGCAAGGTGAAGATAGAACGACCTGCATAAAGAAAAAATTTTTTTCTTTCAAATTTGTTAATGTGAGCAAATGTGATTTATTAACTGAATTGGGGCTGGACTAGATAAGCTTTTGCTTCTTCCAGTTCCCTCTCAAATGGTTTTATGTTATTGTATGTTTTGTATTGTTTCATTCAACAGCATATGTTTATCGTATTCCTCATTTAAAAAAAAAATTTTTTTGTATGCACCAGGAATATGGGGGAGTGCATATGCAATTTCATGTTTTCGACGGTTTGAGATAAATAAATAAATTTAAAAAAAATAAAATAAGTCAGCACAAGGTCTAATGTATGATGGCAGGAGTGGGTGGAGCTATGTATTCTTTGAGTAAAACCAATTTAGTCTAAGATATTACTAAAGGCTACATTGAGGCTATCATTTTCGATGTCCACATGAATGTTAAAATCCCCCACTACAATGACCTTATCAGTATTTAGCACCAAATCAGATAAAAAATCAGAGATCTGATCCAAAAATTCAGAGTAAGGGCCTGGTGGACGTTATAAAACTACAAACAAGAGTGGTTTTACAGTTTTGCAATCTGGATTAGGAAAACTAAGAATAAGATGTTCAAACGAACTGTAGCTATTAATTGGTAAGGGACTGATTAATAACTCTGAATGAAAAATGGTTGCTACTCCTCCTCGCCCTGTACTTCGAGCAATATGATGATTTAAATAATTTGAAGGAGTAAAATCGTTTAAACTAGCATAGTCCTCTTGCTGCAGCCAGGATTCTGTGAGAGAGAGCAAAGAGATCTGATTATCACAAATCAAGTCATTACAAAGTCTTAGAAAAAATGGATCTAATGTTCAACAGCCCACATTTAATTTTTCTAGTTTTGTGCTCAGTTGAATTTGTTCTAATATTTATGAGATTTCTATGATTTGCTTTATTAAGCCTGATATTTAATCCGTGTGATTTTGGCCATGAGCAGGACACTGTCTCTGTGGGGTAGTGGGTGGGTAATAGTACAGAAGCTGCAGAGGGGTGGGTTAAACTATGACTCTGCTTCCTGGTCTGGACCCTGGGTTGTCATGGAGTACTATTAAATAAAACTGGCCATGTTCCTAGAAAGAAGAGTGTCACGAGCGTGTGGCGAGGTGAGCTGAGGTGAGGCAAGGATCCACACGCGGGGAGGAACAAGGCGAACAGGTGAGTCCGTTTAACAAAGGTTTATTAGAAACACACGCTGACACTGCAACAATGACACGACAGGGAACACAGAACAGAAGGGGTTTAAATACAAGAGGAGCGGGAGCTATGGTGATTGGGAAACAAGAGGCAGGTGGGAGCAATTAACAGAGAACAGACAAAACCTAAGAGAAGACAGGACAGGGCGTGACAGTACCCCCCCCCCCCCCCCCCCCCCCCCAAGGGCGGATCCCAGACGCCCACAGGAACAAGGAGCAGGGCGGGAGGAGGGGGACCCGGAGGGAGGGCCCAGAGGAACCGAGGGACCACAGGAGAGGCGGCAGGGATCAGCAGAGTCAGGAGGCCTGCGCCTGCTGAAGATGAGGAGGCGACGGGCCCTTGGAGGTCGGCGCCTGCTGCAGACGAGGAGGCGACGGGCCCTTGGAGGCCGGCGCCTGAGGCAGATGAGGAGACGAGGACGAACCCTAGGGGGCCGGCGCCTGGGGCAGATGAGGAGACGAGGACGAACCCTAGGGGGCCGGCGCCTGGGTTAGATGAGGAGAAGAGGACAAACCCTAGGGGGCCTGCGCCTGGGGCAGATGAGGAGGCGAGGACGGTCCCTTGGAGGCCGGCGCCTGCGGCAGATGAGGAGACGAGGACGGACCCTTGGGGGCCTGCGCCTGGGGCAGATGAGGAGACGACAGGCCCTGGGAGGGCGGCGCCTGCGGTAGAGGAGCCCTGCAGGCTGGGCTGGGGACACAGGCTGGACCAGTGACAAAGTCCCTGCAGGCTGGACCGGAGCGACCTTCAGAATCACCACTGGAACTGGAGACGGAGGAGATGTCAGACCAGAGGCGACGTCATCGGACGAGCCGACTTCAGGGGAGGCGACGTCATCGGACGAGCCGACTTCAGGGGAGGCAACGTCATCAAACGAGCCGACTTCAGAGGAGACGACGTCATCAGACGAGCCAACTTCAGAGGAGGCGACGTCATCAGACGAGGCGACTTCAGAGGAGGCGACGTCAGACGAGGCGACATCAGAGGCGGCGTCAACTTCAGACGAGGCGTCGACTTCCGAGGAGGTGACATCAGACGAGCCAACTTGGGAGGAGGCGACATCAGACGAGCCAACTTGGGAGGAGGCGACATCAGACGAGCCAACTTGGGAGGAGGCAACGTCAGACGAGGCATCAACTTCAGAGGAGGCGACATCAGTCGAGCCGACATCAGAGGCGTCGACCCTTGGGTTAGAGGCGTCGACCCTTGGATTGGAGGCGTCGACCCTTGGATTGGAGGCGTCGATCCTTGGATTGGAGGCGTCGACCCTTGGATTGGAGGCGTCGACCCTTGGATTGGAGGCGTCGACCCTTGGATTGGAGGCGTCGAACCTTGGATTGGAGGCGTCGACCTTTGGATTGGAGGCGTCGACCCTTGGATTGGAGGAGGTGTTGACTTTCATCCGCTTCTGGTCCTCTGGCTTCTGGACCACCGGTCCCCGAACCGCCGACCTCTGGGCTGGTAACGTCTGCTTCTGGGCCTGCACCGGACCCATCTGCTTCTGGGCTGGTACCGTCTGCTTCTGGGCCCGCATTGTCTGCTTCTGGGCCGGAACCGGAACCGTCTGCTTCTGGGCCTGCACCGTCTGCTTCTGGACCCCCCCTGGAACAGGCCTTGAGTGAACGAGCAGTGCTAGTGCTGAAGACAGGGAGCGCAGAGCGTCCAGTCGGAGCTGATTAGAATGGGCGCTCTGTTGAAGCCGGACCAGCTCAGCCCGTTGACTGGCCAGTTCAGTTGGCTGGATTGTGGGTGTGGCTCCACCTCCCACAGATGACAGAGGAGCCGAGTGGACCGGAGGCGGGACAGCTGGTCCAGCCAGAGCCGCAAACAGTTCGTCCAGCTGGAGCTCAGCGAGCAGATGGTCCAGCTGGAGTCCGCGGAGTTCAGCGAGCAGATCATCTAGCTGGAGGACTTGGAGTTCGATGGTCTGACGAACCTGGGCTGTCTCAACCTGTAGACTGGCGTGCTCCGCCCACAGGGCTGCGAGCGCAGCTCCTTCTCCTGCAGACGCCGATTCGGCCGGAGACGGGACCGCTGGTCTGACCGGGGATGTGTCCGAACTGGCTCGCCGAGCACGGCCAGCGGTGGGCTCGCAGCTCCGTCCTGAAGCGCAGGGCTGCGGTGGATTCCGGCGTCTCTCCCCACGCCATGGACCGACCCCGGCCCCTCGAAGCTGGAGCGATCCCGGAGCGTCTCTCCCTCCAACCTCCCGTCCGGTTCCGGTAGAGCGGCCAGGAACACCGAGGCAGAAGGTCGGGAACGCCGTCTGCGGCGAGGCGGAGCTGGAGCTGGGGAAGGAGAAGCCGGTCGATAGTCGGCGGAGAGGAACTGGAATAAATGCTTCCATGGGAGGATCTCCCCGCTGGACCCTTCAGGGGGTCATGCCATTCTATCACGAGCGTGTGGCGAGGTGAGCTGAGGTGAGGCAAGGATCCACACGCGGGGAGGAACAAGGCGAACAGGTGAGTCCGTTTAACAAAGGTTTATTAGAAACACATGCTGACACTGCAACAATGACACGACAGGGAACACAGAACAGAAGGGGTTTAAATACAAGAGGAGCGGGAGCTATGGTGACTGGGAAACAAGAGGCAGGTGGGAGCAATTAACGGAGAACAGACAAAACCTAAGAGTAGACAGGACAGGGCGTGACAAAGAGCTGCTCCATCCAAAGAGGGATGGATGCCGTCTCTCCGCATCAGACCAGGTTTTCGCCAAAAAGTTTTCCAATTAGCAATGTAGCCCACGTTGTTTTCAGGACACCACCTAGACAACCAGTGGTTGAAGGACAGCTTGCGGCTAAACATGTCGTCACTGGTACGGTTCGAAAAATTACGGAGTCCGAAATTGTTTTGGCAAACTTGTACACTGAAGCAACATTAATTTTAGTGACCTCCGATTGGCGTAACCGCAGGGCTGTTGCTAGCTATTTTGGTGCCCTAAGCACAAAGGCTTTGTGGTGTCCCCCCCCCCCCCCCCCACACACACACACATGCAGAAAAAAACAACACAATAACACAGTATGTGCAAGCGCTTCGCCTTAAATTCTCGTTAATTCTCTTGTATGCCCAAACTGCTTATTATTTTCCAAAAAGTAGGATTGATATTTAGTGTGTGTGTGTGTGTGGGGGGGGGGGGGTTATTTTGCCTTGGCCCCCAAAATGTCTTGAAACGGCCCTGGGTGTGTGACTGAGTTTTGAAGGTGATCTGAATTGTATCAAATGTATAAATATTGCATGTGTGTAACTTATTGTTTTATACAGGTAGAAACACGCAGTGGAGATAAATCTACCTACATTTTACTTTTCAACACTTTGTTTTGTTTTCTTGTTTTTATTTAACTATTTTCTGTCCTGTCTGTCTCTCATCTTCCTGCATCTCCTCTAAACTCTCCAGAAAATCTGCTGCCTGGATTCTTACTTTTTCACCTCATCAGTTACTTCTGAGCAGATCAAAGGGATCTCCTGACCACAAAGCGGAGTGCGCGATTTGATGCTGCATCAGTGAGGTGAAATCTCCGCAGTAGCAGAGCGCCAGGCACAAATAAGACAGAAAGTAGAGAACATGAGCGGACATGAACGATCGTGTGTTAATTATAGTTTTTTGGTTGCGCCACTTTGAGAATGGACCGTGCGCTGGAAGCAGCTGCCTGGAACGCTGCGCAACAACGCAGCGCTGTGTCGCTGTCTGTGCTCTCTGCTCCAAAGAGTCCATAAATTATGTAATATAGGTAGAAAACTTTTTTTCGGCTCCCCTGGATGTGTAGGATATACAGCTCCCCCATAATTCGATCCCTGCTCCTGGATGAAAAGCCGGACATTTTCATAAATACAAGAACCCCGCCCGGACGCCCCGGACAGTGAGTGAAAAGTGGACACGGTCCATCTCCTTTCCTTTTTGTATTGTTTTCTCTCTGTAAACATGCTGTTAACTTGCTTTGCACATCTTCTAATTGAAATCTGTCTTTATCGTATATATATTATTTTTTCATAAGCTTGCGTTTGGTGCCCCTTCCCCGGCGTGGTGCCCTACGCGCTGTGCGTGGTGTGCGTGTGTGGAGCGCCGGCGCTGCGTAACCGGGTGTCGTTACCGCCAGCGTGAATAACAATCTTACTATATTTACACGTATCCTTAGCCAGCAGTTTCAGATAAGATTTAATGTCGCCCGCTCTGGCCCCAGGTAAACATTTAACTGACTATGGAGCTGCCAATGATCAGAGTCGGCTTGTCACTGAGCGGGGAAAATCTATTAGAAACGTGGAGGGGTTGGTGGTGGCCCACGGGCTGGGTTCTATGCTTCCTGCGTACCGTCACCCAGCCGGCCTGAGGTCCCGGCTGCTCGGGTTCTGCTGGAGGATCACTACGGGGTGGTTCTGAGCTAGTTAGCCCTGCGCTAGCTAAGTAGCTATGGCTGTTTACGGGTTTTTCAACAGCGCGGACCCGGGATTCCAATTCCGGCACCCTCGCCTCCAAAGCTACAAAAATGCTACATTTATTACACATACCATTATCGCTAAAAAAGGAGGCAGAGGAGTAACTAAACATCTGACAGAGAGCAAGACATAGGAGACGGAGAAGCAGAGACAGAAGTAGCCATAGCCGAGCTGAGGCTAAGCTAACTGGACAAGCAAACTGTTCAACACCAAATAAACTGCGTGCAAACTCAAATGGTTCCCTAAAAGCTAGGTGGAACAACAGAAAATGTGTGTTTTAGCGTGCTTATGTGCTATGTAAGGTTATGAAGTTCATTGTTTTCAACTCCATACAGCTGCCCCCTGTGCACAATAACACCGTGTAGAAAAACCAAGGTCGGGTGTTCCTCAGACTGTTTACATTCCAGGAGAAGAGTCCGAAGGAGAAGAAGAAACTTTACTTAATCAAAGTACTTTATTTGTGATTAAAATTATTAAGCACAACAGATGTTGATCAACAATAATCAAGTGAATGATCTGTGAAATAAATATGTCATGAATTATGTTTAATGAAAACAGGACTACGGCACAGACATACTGATCCTCATCTCCATAGAAACGCACGACACATTGTTCCAACCAATCAGAGCTTTCGGCTGCCGCAGGAGAATCTGGTGTTGACTTCAAGTGTCCAATCCACTTTACTCCAACTTATCAACAATTCAGAGATATAAAACAAGGCAACGCCATTTTTAAGTCAGTTCCATTTTGACTTCAGTTCTATTCACCGTCATCCTAAAGAAAAGCGCAGCCTGGCCAGATGTGTTTTCTTCTTTAAACTAAGAACTGTGAAACGGGATATTTTCGTCGTTTAACAACCAGACGACGTCCTTTCAAAATAAGAGCACCTGCTGACGCCGACGAACGGTACCGGGGTCGACCCTCCAGACGGGCTTTGAAACGTTGTGATCGCTGCACCGACAGCTCCAGCGTACATCAGAGGTCTCCAGACCTGGCATTTCCTGATCTACCTGGGAGACCCCCACTGGGTACGTACACGGCAAAATAGCGGCTCATGTCATCACTTTATAAGCCTCATGATATCTAGTCATAACAAAGACGACCAGATTCAGTGACGTCAGCCTAGAGAATCTGAACCAGACACACACACACACACACACACGCACCAACACAACATCCGAATCCATTTTCATTCATCACAGAGTTAGTCCTGGTAGATTGTTTAGAATTTATAATTCAGAAATTAAAGATTCTCAAACGATCCCATCTCTCTCTCTTTTCTTGTCTCAAAGTCAATACAGAGTGTTTAATTAAACTCCCTGATGATAAAAACAGCCTATTCTTCTGTTTATAAAAAGTGAACTACCTACAGTGTATTAAAATACAACTTTAGATAGAGACATCACTTTGATTCCGTTACATCTATGGCGAGCCTAGCTTGATATCTGCACAGTTTCTTACACTTTGTGCCGACTCTGAGACATTTTGGGATTTTTGGTTCAGTGTCTGTGTGTTAGAGAAAAAAAAAGGCGAGCGCTTCCTCATTCAGCTCTCAGAAAGGGGGGGGTGCACATTCATCACCCTCCAACAGGAGGCGCTGTTTCATCAAAACACCTTAAGTGCTGACGTGTGCGTACGGCCATTTTGAGGCCTACATCTAAGGGTAAACATTTCTCCGGTTTTATTGCATTGGAACCGTCTGTTTATTGTTTGTCGCAGTGTTTGTGACACTGTGTGCATCCATTTGTGTAATCGGAGACAGAAGACTCCGTCGGAAATTTATTTCCATTCGATGAGCGCAGGATCCGCGCTATTCTGAGTCGGAATTCTCGTTAGCACCTGCCGTAGCTTGACTTGCTCGGTAAACGCTGTCAGCCGAGAACAACCGCAGAGCGATACTGCATCCAGATTGCGTACGCTATTGAGACCCTTTCAATCACGGCGCGAGATGCCCGTTGGTTGATCGAGGCAATTTTGAGACCCTGATCGCTACAGGGCGTTCGCTAGCATTAGCCGACGAGCTAACTAGCCACTCTCGGTGAGGAGGCTCGGGAACGCGTCCCGTGAAGCTTTCTAGCCGTTCCGACGCAGCGGAACTGCGTCCTTTAATCCGCTAAACCTTCCGGTACGGAGTACTTTAGGGTAACGTTAGCAGCGGTTCTGAAACACGCTGCGGTGTTTAGAATCGTGAGATTGCTACGGGGATCAAAGCCGGGTGTCGGACGACGCATGCGCGGCGGTCCGCCATCTTAGGTGCCCGACACGTAGCTCGACCCGCCATCTTGGGCAGGTCAAATGACAATGATATTTTTGGCATTATTGAACAATTTTGCCCAAAATATTCATTCACCAGCCAAGCTTCCCTGTAACTAATTCTTTAAAAAATCTACAGGTAAGGTTGTTTCTAAATAAACATCTAATTAGAAGGCGAATTCGAAGAGTAAATTAATAAATTATACAAGAAAAGACTATTTACTATTTTGGAAAATGGACTCAGAGGTAACGATGCAATTACAATCCCAACTTCAGGCGGCGATTCAAAACACTTTCCTTCCCATGATGACTAACATGATGAACATGATCTGCAATCTTCAGAAAGACGTCGAGGGCGTCAAACAAGTTGTGCGTGAGTCTCAGGAGACCCGGTCAGAGACTCCATGTTTGCCTGAGAAGCCACAAAATGAGACTGAAATGCTGCAGGTTGATGTTGTCACAGGTTCTGATTCACAGGAAAACAACAACACCTCAAAGGAAGGCGACAACACCTCTCCGGTCGTTCCATCCGTGGCGATGTTAGGCGACGAACCCGCAGATGACGACCGCAGTACCACTACTACCACCGCCGTAACTGAGAAAATTTTGCTTGCACCTCAGGTCGTGAGAAAGGGATCTAATAGGCCCGCAGTGGAGGTCACTGTAAATCATAGACATCGCTGTGTCGCATTATTAGACACAGGAGCGGACATCTCGCTCATCAGCGGAGCTCTTTACAGCAGCATGTGCGAACAAAGGGGGGAGGACATCTCACCCCCCAAACTCATTTCGGGCCCAAAGGATTTTAACGAGTTCTATGGCGCTCCCTCGCCCGCGGCTGCGACGACTGAGGTCAACATCTCGATAGGAGGCATGTCCTTTAAACACCTCGTGTACATCAGCGAGGAGATGCTGATGCCCATGCTCATAGGGTTGGACTGTCTCCAACGCCTCGACGCTAGAATCAGCGGTGCGTCCGGACAACTGTTTGCACGTGTGCGGAAGCCAAAGCCGTACAAACCGTGGCCTGACACAGGCGGACGCCCTTCGGTGGCATGTCTTTCACGGGGGGACGCGATTTCGACCTCACCACCACTCTCGAAGCCACCGGGTAGACCCCCGGAACTTCTGTTACAGATTGAGAAGGTCATAGACCAAGCGGATGCTCTCACCAACGATGTCGAGCGAGACCAGCTAAGACAACTTTTGCTAAAGTACCAGGATTTTCTTTCACTTGACTCCTTGGACTGTGGTCTGACCACTATCCATGAAGTCCGGATTCCTACCAGGCCAGATGCACCGCCGTCCTTTGTGCGGCAATACAAGATTCCCCTGGCGTCCATAGAACCGGTCCAGAAAATCATTGACAGCCTCTTGGCTAACGGGGTCATTCGACCCTGCAACAGCACCTACTCGGCTCCGTTGTGGCCGGTACTGAAGCCTAATGGTAAGTGGCGACTTACCATTGACTACCGGCAACTCAACAAACAGGTCCCCTTGTCTAGGTGGCCTATGGCACGCCTGGAGCAGGAGCTTCCAAAAGTGAAAGATGCTAAGTACTTTTCCACCCTTGACATTGCGTCTGGATTCTGGACGATTCCCGTCCACGAATCGGACCAACACAAACTTGCTTTCTCCTTTGCCAACTGGCAGTACACCTTCACCCGGTGTCCTTTTGGTTATTCCAACTCGCCAGCTGAGTTCAACATCTTCTTGAACAAGGCCTGCCCCAATGCTCGAGAGCGTGGGACACTCATCTATGTCGACGACATTCTTATTCGTCGGCGTACGTTGGATGACCACCTGGCCGAGCTGGACCATGTCATGGGTCAGCTCGCTGCGGCGGGTGCTAAGATCTCTTTCGCCAAGGGACAGTGGTGCAGGTCACAAGTTCAGTACGTTGGCCTCCTTGTGGGACCACAGGGAGTGCAGCCTCAGCTTGGCAGGATTCAGGGTGTTGCCACCATCACACCTCCGACGAACGTCTCCGAACTTTGCAGCTTCTTGGGGGTCTGCAACTACTCGCGTCAGTTCGTGGAACATTACGCTGAGTTGGCACGACCTCTGACTAATCTGTTGAAGAAGGATGTGGCGTTCGAGTGGGCGGAGCAGCACCAGCAGGCCATGGATGACCTGAAGGCCGCAATGTGCTCGGCTCCGTGCTTGGCGCTCCCCGACTGTGACAAGGAGTTCCATCTTGAGGTTGGTTTCTCAGCTCACTGTTTGAGTGCTGGTCTCTACCAGATTCATGACGGCGACAGACGTGTCGTGGCCTTTGCTAGTAAGCTCTTGACTGGACCTGAGTTGAAATACTCGGACTGTGAAAAGGCTTTGCTTTCCACCATGTGGGCAGTTAAGTACTTTGCGAACTACATTGGCGGACAGAAAATCATCATTGAGACACAGCACCAGCCAGTGACTTTCCTTAACAGTCAGCGCATCAGAGATGGTGTGGTGACCAATTCACGAATCGCTTCGTGGCTGCTGGCTCTTCAAAGCTTCGATATCGAGGTGCGCTACGCCCAGAACCGACGTAGCCCTCTTAGCATGGGTTTGGCTGCGTGCCAACATTGCTCGGACGACGCCATTGCATCAGTCCCGCCAGCCAGGCCCCCTCAGACTCTTCTAAACCATCACTTCTACGACCAGAACCTGCGAACTCACCTGCTTGCAGCATTCTCGTTCGCACAGGCATCTCTGGAAAAGTCAGCTGAAGGCAGAAAAACTTATTACGATAAGAGAGCCTCACATTCCGAACTCGATATAGGTGATCAGGCCTGGTACTACATTTTCGCTCCCAAAACGGGTAACAACAATGCGACCTCGGGGAAGCTGGCTAAGAAACTTTTGCCCAGATGGTCGGGTCCATACCTGATTACAGATAAGATCTCTCCGGTCGTGTATCAGATCAAGATCGCCGACAAAAACAAGGCGCCCGTCTACAAATGGGTACACAGGGACCATATCAAACTGCACAAGGGTCCCACAGATTTGGCCGATACCAACAACAACAATCCACTGACTTCAAAAGGGGGGTGATATATACGTCCCGTTGGTTCCACAGATTTCTATCTCTGATTACACAAATTTGTTTTTTTTGTGAGTGTACATGGTTGTCTTTCCTGTTATACGTCACGTGCAGACTTAAGGTGTGTTGAGATGGACGTGCTGTGGGCTCCTGGAGTCAGGTAAAAGGCCAGGTAACAGTGAGTGGGTTAGGTCACATAGTACTGTTGTCCAAACTTTTGTTTTTTTTTTTATCTTTACTAATCACAATTCCTTAGGGGTACATTAACATGAACATGATTACTAACCACTGATTTACATTTTAGTACTGATTTACATTTCTGTTTTTTATAGTACTTTTGACCAGTTGATTTTAACAGTGAAAAATTATGTTTGTGATTATCAATTCTTGGATTTATCCTACTGGGCTATAACCAATTTTGCCCTGTCCTGACACAAGTATTTACAGTGAGGATTCACTGATACCAGTTAGGGTTTCTTTCATTTTTCTGCTTCTCGCATCATTCCTTTTTGCATCTTACACAGTCAGGGCTGCATCCATTTCTTCACTTAATGGGTAATTTCACTTACAACTAACACATAGTACAAAAGGCACTCATAGAGTTAGGTTTTTATTATTTTTATTTCTTTGATGACATGAAATGCACTTTTGTCGTGTCTACATTGAAGTGCCTACACTGTGCTCTCTCTCCTCTGCTGAGCTTGTGAGGATCCTGCGTCCTGGGGGTGGATCCGTGACTCGTCATCTGCATCGACTACTCCTGAGGGTGCTCCGGCTCGTTGGCCTTGGACGACTGTGGTTCCGGCATGGCTGCTGGGACACCTCATTCGTTGGGATTACTGTCATCTGCTCTTCCCTTTTTGTGGATTACGATAAGTACTCTTTCAAAGTTCAATTTTTATTTGGAATATTACCCTGCCTGCGGATACAACAATCGATTTTTAATTGGAATACTACCCTGTTCGTGGATACGTTCAAGATTTGCTCCTGCTTTGCTTTATTGCCCGTGGGGATATGACTTTGCTGTTGCTTCGTTTATGGCTTCCATGGGGAATGATTAATAACCTGCTGACTTGTGTTCTTCCTGAGGAGTATGCAAGACTGTTCTCCGGCGTGGGGTTCGTGCCTCACCACAGACGGCTGTTCCCTTGGGATCGCATCCGGTTCGGTTGTCAAGATTCTTCATAACTTGGGTTTGTTCAACGACCAAGTGGTCTCTTGAAGGACCACATTGACCTTGAAAAGGGGGGATATATAAGGTTATGAAGTTCATTGTTTTCAACTCCATACAGCTGCCCCCTGTGCACAATAACACCGTGTAGAAAAACCAAGGTCGGGTGTTCCTCAGACTGTTTACATTCCAGGAGAAGAGTCCGAAGAAGAAGAAACTTTACTTAATCAAAGTACTTTATTTGTGATTAAAATTATTAAGCACAACATATGTTGATCAACAATAATCAAGTGAATGATCTGTGAAATAAATATGTCATGAATTATGTTTAATGAAAACAGGACTACGGCACAGACATACTGATCCTCATCTCCATAGAAACGCATGACACATTGTTCCAACCAATCAGAGCTTTCGGCTGCCGCAGGAGAATCTGGTGTTGACTTCAAGTGTCCAATCCACTTTACTCCAACTTATCAACAATTCAGAGATATAAAACAAGGCAACGCCATTTTTAAGTCAGTTCCATTTTGACTTCAGTTCTATTCACCGTCATCCTAAAGAAAAGCGCAGCCTGGCCAGATGTGTTTTCTTCTTTAAACTAAGAACTGTGAAACGGGATATTTTCGTCGTTTAACAACCAGACGACGTCCTTTCAAAATAAGAGCACCTGCTGACGCCGACGAACGGTACCGGGGTCGACCCTCCAGACGGGCTTTGAAACGTTGTGATCGCTGCACCGACAGCTCCAGCGTACATCCGAGGTCTCCAGACCTGGCATTTCCTGATCTACCTGGGAGACCCCCACTGGGTACGTACACGGCAAAATAGCGGCTCATGTCATCACTTTATAAGCCTCGTGATATCTAGTCATAACAAAGACGACCAGATACAGTGACGTCAGCCTAGAGAATCTGAACCAGACACACACACACACACACACACACACGCACCAACACAACATCCGAATCCATTTTCATTCATCACAGAGTTAGTCCTGGTAGATTGTTTAGAATTTATAATTCAGAAATTAAAGATTCTCAAACGATCCCATCTCTCTCTCTTTTCTTGTCTCAAAGTCAATACAGAGTGATAATTAAACTCCCTGATGATAAAAACAGCCTATTCTTCTGTTTATAAAAAGTGAACTACCTACAGTGTATTAAAATACAACTTTAGATAGAGACATCCCTTTGATTCCGTTACGTATAACTCAGAGATATCCTAGTACAGAGAAATTAAATCAGCTTTAGCGAGCCCCAAACACCAAACAGCTACACGTAGTGCAACACTGAAAACAGGAAAAAGGAAACGCCTTACCGCCAGGTGCAGCCAATCCATGGATGGATGAATAGAGGGATGGATGGATGGACAGATGGATGAATGAATAGATAGATAGATGGATGAATAGAAAGATGGATGGATGAATGAATAGATGGATGGATGGATGGAAGGATGGATGGATGGATGAATAGTTGGATGCATGCATAGATGCATGGATGGATGCATGGATAGTTGCATGGATGGATGGATGGATAAATAGAAGGATGGATGGATGAATAGAGGGATGGATGGATGAATAGAAGGATGGATGGATGGATGGATGAATAAAAGGATGGATGGATGAAAAAAAGGATGGATGGATGGACGGACGGATGGATGGATGAATAGAGGGATGGATGGATGAATAGAAGGATGGATGGGTGGATGGATGAATAGAGGGAGGGATGGATGAATAAAATGATGGATGGACAGATGGATGAATAGATGGATGGATGGATGGATGAATGGATGGGTGGATTGCTGAATAGAAAGATGGACGGATGGATGAATAGATGGATGGATGAATAGAGGTATGGATGGATGAATAGAGGAATGAATGAATAGAAGGATGGATGGAAAGATGGAAGAATGAATAGATAGATGGATAGATGGTTGAATAGAAGGATGGATGAATGATTAGATGGATGGATGAATAGAAGGATGGATGGATGAACAGAAGGATGGATAGATGGATGGATGAATAAATGGATGGATGAATAGAAGGATGGACGATGAATAGATGGATGCATGAATAGATGGATTGATGGATGAACAGAAGGATGGATGGATGGATAGAAGGATGGACAGATGGATGAATAGAAGGATGGATGGATGAACAGAAGGATGGATGGATGAATGAATATAGGGATGGATGGATGAATAGAAGGATGGATGGACAGATGGATGGCTGGATGGATGGATGAATAGAAGGATGGATGGATAAATAGATGGATGGGTGGGTAAATAGAAGGATGGATGGATAGGTGGATAGATGGATGAATAGAAGGATGGACGGATGGATAAACAGAAGAATGGATGGGTGAATAGAGGGATGGATGGATGAATAGAAGGATGGATGGACAGATGGATGAATAGAAGGATGGATGGATGAATAGATGGATGGATGGATGGATGGATGGATGGATGGATGGATGGATGGATGGATGGATAGATGGATGGATGGATAGATGGATGGAAACAGAATGTAAAGGTGTGATGGGAGATCCGTACCTTCACCACATCTGGAGCCAGGTAACTGTGAGTTTCCTTCAGTCTAGAAATGGAGGAGTGGCTCAGTCCCCCAACCACGGCCATCAGCGTGTTGAAGTTCTGCAGCTGCAGGAGTTTCTGATCCCAGAGAAGGAACATAAAACATTCAATTTTTATTCATTCAGACTCGAGGCCGACCAATAAGGGTCTCTTAGGGCCGATGTCGACACTGATTTTTAAAGAATTTTGTTGCTGATGGCCGATATCTAAAGCTGATTATATATATATATATATATATATATATATATATATATATATATATATATATATATATATATATGTGTGTGTGTGTGTGTGTGTGTGTGTGTGTGTGTATATCTGTGTGTGTTAAGATGGGAAGTTATTCCTCAGAGTACTCTGAACTACCTTGGGGGGTACCACAGGGCTCGATATTGGGACCTCTGTTGTTTTCTATTTACATTCTGCCCTTAGGTGACATCTGTCGTGAGCTTGGAGTTCAATTCCACCTTTATGCTGACAATTGTCAGCTGTACCTGCCTCTGAACACATCAAGTGGTCTCTCTATTTCTATTCTTACAAACTGTTTGAGGGAGATCAAGACCTGGATGACTGAAAATTTTCTAAGCCTAAATGATCAGAAAACAGAGGCTATATTGTTTGCTCCAAGCATACATTGTGACTCTTCCCTAACTGACTGTGGGTCATTTAATGGCCAGCTGACTACATCGGTGACTAATCTTGGTGTTAAACTGGATAGCGCCCTTAGTTTTGATACCCATATCAATGGAGTGATCTCCTCCTCCTTTTTCCACCTTTGTCGGCTGGCGAAGATCAAACCATTTCTGTCACGTCATGATCTTGAGACGGTGGTCCATGCTTTTATTACGGTGCGATTGGACTACTGCAACTCTGTTCTATTCGGTGTGAGCAAGGGCTCAATAGCCAGGTTGCAAATGGTCCAGAATGCTGCTGCCAGATTTTTAGAGGGCAGGCGCAAGTTTGACCACATAACTCCTGTCCTGGCTGCGCTTCACTTGCTGCCCGTTGATGTTAGGATTCATTTTAAAATACTTTTACTAGTTTTTAAAACATTAAATGGTTTAGCCCCTCCTTACTTGGTGTCACTACTTCAACCATACACCCCTTCACGGTCACTCCGCTCGGAGAACTTCATGCTCCTCTCAGTCCCAAGAACGCGCCTAAAGACGCGTGGTGATAGGGCTTTTGCTGTGGCAGGTCCTAAGCTTTGGAATAAGCTTCCTCTGAGCATAAGGGCCTCCACCTCTGTTGCGGTTTTTAAGGCAAGGCTAAAAACATATTTTTATGACCTGTCTTTTAACCTTTCTAACTAGTTTTATTGTTTTACTTATAGCGATTTTACTCATTGTATTTTTATCTGTATCGTGTGATATAATGTTTTATTTTCTGGACTTAATGTTTTATGTTTTTATTTGATCAGTGTAGCGCCTTGGTGGCATCTCTTTGCCTGTAAGGCGCGATTTATAAATAAAGTTGAGTTGAGTTGAGAGTTGAGTTTTAGCAGCACATTGGTTGTGAAAGACAACTGAACACTCACTGTGTGCAATTTAAATTAAATAAGTCAATAAATCTCTCAATATTTATTGATCTAATGTTTTCCTACTAAACCATTTGATTACAGTCAGAATGAAAAATGAAGGTAAATAGTTTAAAGATGAAGCCATCAGAACAACTTTGCTTCTGGATCAGCTGTTCTTCAGGATTCCCATTTTCCTCTCAGTTCCTGAAAACCAACAAGTTTTTTAAACTCTGATGTGTAATAAAACTAAGGTCAATAAAATAATAAAAATAAATACATGAACACTTCAACATAACCTGGGATCAGCCCATTCAGCTACTTGTGATTATAGAAGATGAGCTGCAGACAGTCCGACTCTCACATGATTTAGTCTCTCAGTAGAGATGCTTCTAAAGCTTCTTCTCTGATAACGCTCCACCCCTGCCTGCAAGCAGCCGGCGGTCCACACCAAGCACCCACTTTTAAAACTTACTGAGGATTTATTTATGAAAGGATTCAGTTAATGTGCAATGAAAGATGGCTGAATGAGACTGCAAAAAACAATTTCTAAAAAATATCTATTTTCTTAGAAGAAAAATCTTATTTTAGTCTACAAAGGAAATAGGAAAATAGTGTCACTTAAGGTAAACATTCTTAAATATGATCCACATTTTCTTGTTCTGAGTAAAAAAATCTGCCATTTAGGTGAGCAAATGTCGCTTGGCTAACAAATAACTTGCAAATAAATCAAAGTTTAGATTATCTTGCTAGTTTTAAGATTTCCAGCCAAGCAGTTTTTGCTCACCTGCTGGTGTGTTTGCACCAGCGTGTGATGAGTTTGTTCACTGAGGTGAAAGAAGCAGTAGCCCGTCTGAGTGTGTCCATGTTTTAGACATGTCACACAAAAGAAGCAGGGACATTCGTAGCAGTTGTGTCATTTTAGGGTCTTTAACCCAAACCTTTGGAGAATATTATCAGTTGTTAGATATTTTCACATGCAAGCGGGCTGGACCCCTCAACCAGGCCTGGAGACGTTTTTCTCCTCTCCGTGAACACATTTAACCAAAGCTCCTCGTGCGACCGTCTCACCTGAGCCACATGGATGTATTTGGTGATGACTTCAGCTCGGGTCTGAGGCGTGAGTTTGCTGAGCACCATCAGCTGGACCCACTGAGAAACACCGTTGAACAGGGCGATGGAGCGCTCCAGAGTAGGGTTGTCCACCAGGCAGCCATGGACCACGTAGCTTTGGTAATCGTTGAACTGGGAACAAAAACAACATCGTTCCAGCCATCCAAGAACAAGTTCACTTAGAGGTCTTCAGGGTCGCACCACTCATTGTGATTCTCAGGCAGAAACAGAAACAAGCAGCTTGGTGGAAAAGACATTTGCTGTGATGAGTTACCGGCTGCCCTGAAGGTTTTCACCAGTCTTTGTTGCTTAGATCAATCCCAGCATCAGACAAAAGTAATCTGAGTAAATAAAAATCATGGTTTTGACATGATGATGTTATTTAGAGAGATGAACACAAGTTATCCCATCTGGGCTTTTCCAGGCTGGGCCGTGCAGCTGTTCCTGGGACGTAATTTTGGGGGGGGACGGGTGGGACATGTCCCCCCCACTTTTTCAAAAGGCAGTTTCGGTCCCCTTCACTTTTTTCCGTCCAAAAACAATGTTACGCTCCATTAAATGGATTTGATTGAGCACTAGGACCGAAACGGAAACCGGTTTCCTATTAGACCCACCCAAAAGCTAATCTATTGGCTCTGCTGATACTTGCTAACGTATTATTGGCTGTTGCTGCTGTCACTCCAAGTAGTAAACAGAACGTGCTCACGTTGTTTTGCTAGTTTGGAGCCGCTAGGGAACACCGGTACTGAGTCACATCGTCAACTAGACGCTGTGTAATATCAGAGCTCAGCTCAGCTTCCATTACATAACATTTGAATAAGTGTTCATTTGTGAGTGTTTGGTAGTTATGCACAGCCAGGCGGCAGCATGTCAAGAAACGAAAGTGGATATAAGAGACTTCTTTCAAAGTCAAAACGTAAGTTGGAACATGTGACACCCCTGCATTAAGCTCAGACTCACCTCCTCCTTCACAAACATACTCAAAACTAACTTTTACAAACTAATCTCCTCCACATAACTGACTCCTCAGACACAATTTATTCGTATTATTATAATTATTATGTTTTTATTATTACTATTATCATCATAATTATTATTACTAGTAGTAGTAGTAGTAGAAGTGTAACTTCAAAACTTTTATCATTTAACTTTATTGTAAACTTATCTATTGCAATGCATATTTTCACATTAAAAAGCTCTGAAAAATGAACAGTATCATCGTCAACAGATTTTTTTAAGCTTAATGTCAAAGATGTACACTTTTCATTAGATTTATCTTATTTTTTCCATTTATTTTTTGTGTGTTGAAATGCAACAACTGTTTAAACACTTTTAAGGGAAAAACATATTTAATATGTTTTTATACACTCAAATTGGTAATGAATAATTTACACATTATATTAATAATAATTGTGAATCATACTAGAACCATCCTGTAAATATTTCTGTTTGTTCCATTCCAAAATCTCCCACTGTTTATAGTTCATGCATCTTTTTTTCAGGTGACTGACAGAGATGCAGGAGGAGAGACCGGTGAAGGTACAGCAGGAGAGGCTGTAGGAGATGGAGGACGAGAGCCTGGAGGAGATGGAGCAGAGGCTGGAGGCTCACAGGTGAGGTTGAAATAATGAAGATACGATAGACATAAAATTGATCATTGTGACAAATGTTAGGGTGATGATCATGTGTAAAACATTAGTTCAGCATGTCCTCTAACACAGCAAATGAAATAACGGCCAGATCTCAGGAGGGACCGTTTATATAAATACTTTTTATACTTTTGACTAGGCCTGGGAAAGTAACAAATTTTGCTGGATGATATTTTGTCCAAAAAAATTGTTGATGATAAACAATATCATTGTCAACATTATCTAGACCAAAATAACCACTAATATAATGTTAATATATCATAATAATGCAAGTACACCCTTTAAAATGCAACAAATAAACCTTCATTTAACATTGAAATGTCCAGAACCAGAACTTCTAAATGAATAAAAATAACAAACAAAAATTAAATAAAAAAAAGAATCTCACTCCCTGTTAGAAAATGTTGCACCAAAAACAATAAAAAAAGACCCAAAACAATAAATACAATGGCCTATCCATTGTCAACAGCCAAAACTGCACTTCAATAATGATAATAAATATTAATGATAATAGATGGGCATGTGACGTGTCAAAGGGTCTTTACATAACACCCCCACCCCAAATCCGCACAAGCCTGGTGTGTCCCCCCCACTTCTGAAATCAAAATTTCGTCCCTGAGCTGTTCAGACTTCCTCGAACGTGTGGGGACGTGACTTTCTGTGTAAATACAATAAATGTTATTTTGGGTTTGGATTAGTTTCACTGATGTGCTGAATATAGATGTAAACGTTTGTTGTTTATTCTGGGAGAAACAAAGCAGTTCATCGAGAGGAAAACTGGCGTCTCACCAACGTTCCGAACAGACTCCCAGAAAAGCCTTATCGGCGTTGGTCATGTTGACTCAGTCAGATTCCAGGTCTTAGGAAAACCACAGTGGAATTGTCTTTATCACATATTTGCACGCCTTATTTATCAGAACAGCTGCTGACCGAGTTTATGCTGCTCCTCCTAGCTTCGTGTTACACCCACCTCGCTCACAAATTTGAGAAAAACAAAACAGATTTTTCAGTTTGTCTGCATTGAAACCCTCCCTCTGTCAGCCACCGGTTATGAGAAGACCACTGATAAAAACAGCCTGAGATCGTATCAGATGATGGTTAAATCACTGCAGAAGCTTCAGTAATGAAAGCGCAGCACCTTTAGAACGATTCACACATCAGGTTTTTTGTAGTAAAACAGCAAGAACTAACGGCACAGGCAGACATACCGAAATCCTACGGATGGATTTGAACTCCAGGAAGGTGAGATGCTCAGCCAGCTCCATGGGCTCTAGGTGGTCAAACAGCAGCGACGCTTTGCCTTTTTTAGCTTGTTTCTTCCTCTGGGTCAGCTTCCTCATCCAGTCATACGATGGACTGCACAGACAAACAGTCGGTGTTTTATGTTCAGGCCCAGAGGATTCAAACGGCTGAATTTATGGGAAAATTCTCCTGATTCTGAGGAGATGGGAAACATTTCTTTACTGATGAAATGGAATAAATCAGATTAATGTCATTGTGTAATAATAATCTAATTAAGACATCTCAGCTAAGTGCTACCTGTGATGTTTAGGCTTTCATATCAGACCCGTCCCTATCGGGGTCTCTGAGGAGGATCACAGTGTAGGGAGACAGTTAACCTACACTGATCAAAGGGTTTGTCAAGTTTTATGGAACACAGAGTAGCTTTCACGCTTTCCTCTAAACCCATGAACACCGTTTTCAAACAACATTTATTACCATTGCCAGGTTCTGGTTCTGGTTCCAGCACTCCACTACTGGACTCAGTGGTCTTCTTCAAAAAGCAGCTGAAACTCACCTGTTCTGGTTTGGTGGGACCTTCATCACCTCCCTCTCCTTGTTCGGCTCTTATTCTGCCTTTCCCGGGATCCACTGATTTCCCTCTTTCCTGCTCATTTTCTCTCCCTTTCCTTACATTTTTAATCACTTTTTTAAAATCTTGATTATATATAAATGTTTTAATTTTTTGTGAAGCGCCTTGTGATTTTTATCTTGACAGGACCTCCAACGTGTTTGGTGGCTTACATGGTGGAGATGTCGATGAGTTTAAAATGCTCCTCACAGCCGAGCTGAGCCGCCACCTCTCGGAACTCCTCTGTGATCCTGATCAGACCCAAATCCAGGTTGAACTCTGCAGGGAACGTCATGATCCAGAACCTGGATGAACACATTCAGATTTACCAGAACTATTCTACAGGAAGGGATGGATCCAAAAAAGAACACACTGATGTGATGCAGGAGGTCAGCAGCTGCTATGAGATATATTTTCAGCTAGGAATATCGGGAATTCCCTTGTCTCCTTCTCAAAGGACGGTGTTGTCCTTGGAACACAGCATCAGGGACACAAAGACATTTTCTACAACCTGAGAACAGAAACTAGCTGTTCCTCTGATTTAGCAGGCGTGAAAATCAGCTTAAAGCTTCTTTAAATCCTGCATTTAAACTCTCAGTGAATAAAGAGGTTCAGGACGTTACTTTAGGTCACATTTCAGTCCATTTTCTGTGGGTCTGACTTCTAGATGTGTGTTTGTGAGGAGTGAGTGGATGCTACTGTACCTCATTAGATAGCAGATCTTTAGCCTGGTCCTCTCAGCTCCTTTACAGTCACGATATGTGGAGTTAAGTTAAGGACTTTGTTCAGAGCCAACAAGCTCAAACGCTGTCAGCTGAAATCATTCAGATGTTTCAGGAGGTTTTCTGCTGTTCCCAAGTTTCAATGCAAAGATTATGAAGAATTCCTTTTTATGCAGGATACCTTCCTGAAAAGCCTCTGTTCAGAGAAATAGCTTTTATTGCCAGCATGACTGATGAGCTAACGGCTAGTACAAGCAGAGCCAGAACCAGTGCACAGCTGTCATCCTAAATCAGCTCCAACTTCCAAACATTCGTGTCTTTTCATGCAACCTTGTTTCATGAAGTTTTACGTGGTTCATTCAGGGTCAAGATTATGATCCCCTGAAGGGGAGAACGGGGTCAGCAATTAGCATAATTATCCTGATTTGTGAACGAAGCTTGGGTAGCTGTTTTAAGATGACAGCAACACACTTCAGACTTCCCGCAGACTTGCCTGTTTGGGCCCCCATGTGAGATCTTGGTTCAATTCATATCAGTCATAGTGGCATCTAAAATCACAGAAATTTTTTTGAATTTAGTCCAATAGGTGGCGCTGTTGTATCCCAAAAATGTTTTGGGCAGTTTCTCCCCATTTATTCAGTAAAAAATCTAATGATCTCATCCTGTATGTTCATTGAGTCAGCCAAATTTAGATGAGTATTTTAAAAATTGTTTTAAAATTATGCAAATTAGTAAAACTTTCTGTATAGAATAAGTAAAATGAGTAAAAGGGCGAACATTTACAAGCCACGCCCACTTTGAAATATTTTTCGAAATACAGCTTAAGGGTCCGATGATAAACATATCTACCAAGTTCTGTGGAAATCCATTGAGTCGTTTTGTTGAAACAAACTTTTTGACTCTTTAATTCAGTTAAATTTAGCACCCCCTATTGGTGAATCCAAACAAAATTTGGTAGATAGGGCTTACCGCTCACACTTTGTAAGGGTGTGGAGTCTCATCATTTCATCGTGAAAAATGGTAGAGATATCATCAATTAGGACATGTGCTAGCTAGCGCACTGAATTTGACATGGTGTCATTAGCCCAGTTTTCAATAAGCCCACATTTTTCTTCATCACAACGACTTATCTTAGTCTATAGATCATATGTACAAAGTTTGAAGTTGATTGGACGAATAATGACGTATTGGTGATTAAAACTATGTTTAGCGTGTTTTGCGATCTAGCAAAAAATCTAGTTAGGTGGAAATGGGCGTGGCCAATACAAAAAACATGCAGAATCATCCAAGGATCATGCACATATAAAGATTTTGACTGTAGGACCTACGATTTGGGAGCTAGTAGCTGAAACGCATTCACCTTCGCAATAGCGCCACCTAGGTGACTCCGGGTACAAATTTTGGAATCTGAGTAGTGGTCAGGATTTTCTATCAGACTGTCAGGTCAGATTTTTTCTGGCATTTTCTGGCTCCTGCGCCCTTATGGAATTAGTGGAGAATAATAATAATAAATAATAAATAATGAAAAATCCGTAGAAAACAATAATAATGATGATTAGATGATTAGATGGCGCTTTTCAAGGTACTTGCTATTTGCATCCAACATGGGGAAGTTAGCCTGGATGGAGCTGGGATTGAACCTACAACCTTGTGATTACTGAACAACCCTCTGCCTCCTGAGCTTCTGCTGCCTCATCATAATAATCACTAAATATTATAACTCTAGTACCTTATGTAGAGAACTCATGTTAGGTATGTTACATCGAAAAAAACTACATTTTTTAAATCCAATTATAAGATTTTGGACTAGAGTTCAAACTGAATTGAAGTGAACACCCAAGAAACACGCTTGTTTGGGCCCACTGTGGTCTTTAGTGGGCTGTGTCTGGGGTAGTATAAGCAGGGCAAACTACACTTACCCCAACAATTTTGTGTATGAATGGAGCCACCCAAAAACCTCCCACAGTGGCCCTGTGGGTGTGAGCCCAAATGAAGAATCCAGCACTCTGCCCAGTTTACCCCAACAAATAACTCACACTTTGGGTAGTTTTTGGGTTAGGGTTAGAGAGACTCTGAGAATTTCTGAGAAGACTGTTGGATTCCTCATATGGGCTGACACCAAAGGGGCCACTGTTGTTAATTTTTGGGCAAATCCCACTCTGGGGTACCCACAGAAATCACACAGAGGGATTGAACTGGGTGGATCCCTGGGTTACCCCACTAGCCCTGACACTCACTGGGCCACTGTGGGTAGCCCACAGAAACAATCAAAGGTAATGCACCAGTGCAAATATCCATTAGGCAGGTCCAGGGCACCCCACAAGGGCTCAGCATGGGATGGATTTGGGCAGATTCATCTGTGGGTTGCCCTTAACTAAATATAGAAGGGCCCCATGTGGGAAAGCATATGTGGGCCCAATTAATGCAACCATACCCAAAATCCTTGTTGGTGAACTGTGGGGTAAGTGTGGGTTTGCCCTGCCCACTCTAGCCCATGGTGGGCTCAAACGAGCATGTTTGCTAGGTAGCAGTTAGCTCATTAATCCAGAGAACCAGAATGTGTCTTTAAATAACATTTTCCATTGCTAATAAATAAAATATTCAATTCTCTTCTCAGGGCAGCTGTGGCTTCAGTGTAGTTCATTACCACTAACGTGAATCGGTGAATGAGTTTATTTTTTGTAGTGTAACTTGGGGGGTTGTAGAACCCTAAGGTGAAGTATTAAACACAGGCCATTTATAACTTGTAGGCATCAGGGGTTGCAGACACATTTCTGGTTTATTGGTGATTTTTTTTCTAAAAGATCAAAGTAATTGTGAACAAAGAAAAGTGAATCTGATGTCAGTGAAGCGTTCTGGAGCATGCTCATGCACGTTAAGGATGAGTGTTTGTAGAGTGAGCTCACAGTAAATAGACACAGAGCAGCTCATTGATCCAACACAATCCGTTCTGCTCATCTGATGAAGACACGAGCAGAACTGCTTCTGCCGAGGGACTCACACAAACCACGGAGCGGATCAGTGGATTCCATCATCAGCAGAAGCTGATCTGACTCCCATTAAGAGACAAATGGATGAGACTTCCTGTTAGGAGGAACCGTTTAAAGGTCCCACAGCAGCTCTGCGCTTCTGCCAGGTGGGATATATCATCAGGAGTTTTCCAGCCAGCTCAGAGGATGTGACGTACCAGCAGTGCATCAGCAGGAAGGTTCGAGGAAGCATGTTAGCATGTAGCTCCCCGCTGTCGTCTGTGAAAAGGAGCATGCATCAAAATCTCAGCTAACAAAGTCAAGTTTGTTTCCACTGGGTGATGTGCCGCCTCGTCACAGTCATCGGTAAAGAGGTTCAGACGCCAGAAGACCATTCCTCACCAAGTTCAGTAAACATCTTAGCCCATCAGCTGTTTGAATGCACAAAACCTGTTTACGGTTTTAAATGTTCTAAAATCATTTCATAAAAGCAGATTTTATAGAAGAGCTTTCTGTCACTCACCAAACGCATGAATGCACTCCTGCAGGAGAGCATCGAGAGAAGCGGCTTTTCCCAGCGTGGATGATCCCATAACACCAAAGACGGAGCTCAGCAGGCCTGGCGGGCTTTCCTGGCAGCAGCAGGTCCTAGAAGCTGACGGAACAAGGAGGTCTGGCCTCAGTGTTCATGTGAAAGTAGAGACAATTCTTATTTTCTGTTCATTCATTCATTCATTCATTCATTCATTCACTCATTTTCTGAACCGCTGGCACCAGCCGTCAGCAGGACTGTGTTCTGATGACATTTTGTTTTCTATGACCAGTGATTTCATCTTCTGCTCCAAGAGTTTTTAACATTTTCAGACACAGACGGTTCAGGAGAAATGAGCGACACACCAGGCGTGACCTTTCCACGCGTAATAAATGACTGTTTAAACACATTTTAATGAAAACAGATTATTTTTGTTTTAAAGGGCGAAGAATAGAAGAAATGTTTTGTTAGCAACAGTCTCGATGCAGAACAGGAGGAACGTTCCAGCAGAGTCTGATGCTTTTCTCTGGTTTAAAATGTTTGTGTTGTAAACAACAAGTATTCTCATCGTTCACGCAGCTGAATGGGGATTAGCAATGCATTGTGGGAAAAGGGGCCTCAGGGATATTTGGAATGGGTTAATGGCTCAGTGTGTCATCAGCTGCGATCATCAGTGATGATGATGTCACTGGACAGCATTTCATTCACTAGTGTGTGTGTGTGTGTGTGTGTGTGTGTGTGTGTGTGTGTGTGTGTGTGTGTGTGTGTGTGTGTGTGTGTGTGTGTGTGTGTACACCCAATCTCACCAAAATCTGAGACCATGGTCTTGATTCGGAAATGGGTAGAACGCCTTCTCCGGGTCAGGGATGAGGTCCTGCCCCAAGTGGAGGAGTTTAAGTATCTCGGGGTCTTGTTCACGAGTGAGGGAAAGCTGGAGCATGAGATCGATAGGCGGATTGGTGCTGCGTCGGCAGTGATGCGGGCGTTGTACTGATTTACTGGTAGATCTATGTTCCTACCCTCACCTATGGTCACGAGCTTTGGGTAGTGACCAAAAGAGCGAGATCGCGGATACAAGCGGCCAAAATGAGTTTTCTCCACAGAGTGGCTGGGCTCTCCCTTACAGATAGGGTGAGAAGCTCGGTCATCCAGGAGGAGCTCGGAGTAGACCCGCTGCTCCTCCACATCGAGAGGAGCCAGTTGAGGTGGCTCGGGCATCTGGTCAGGATGCCTCCTGGACGCCTCCACGGAGAGGTTTTCCAGGCACGTCCAACCGGGAGGAGACCTAAAGGTAGACCTTGGGAATCCCCTGGAAGTCCCAGAAAGCGTTGGAGGGACTATGTCTCTCAGATGGCCAGGGAATGCCTTGGGATTCCCCCGGAGAAACTGGCTCAAGTGGCTGGTGAGAGGAAAGTCTGGACCTCCCTGCTTAGGCTGCTGCCCCCCGTGACCCGACTCTGGTCAGATGGATGGATCCACTTTGTGTTGTGATTCAGTTCTCCAGGCGAGTCTGACTCAAGAAAAACACTTTACCGTATCTTCTTTCAAGTTCTTGTTTCTAACTGGATTGATCTAGTTTCTCCAGACATGATGAAAGCCTGAGCAGACGTTTAGTTTAGAAAGCCTTCGGTGTTTCAGTGAGAATGTCTCCGCAGCAGCCAGTTTAGGAGTCTGAAGCAGTTTATAACAAGCGACTGAAACATCAGAGGCACTGGTGTTCAAAGCTGCTTGCTGCTGTCAGTGTGGCAGAAGCACAAAGAGGCCCTTTAAAACTTGAGTGGATCTATTTCATGTTCTCTGGGTGAGCGTCACACCGCTGAATGACATTTCCAACATTCACACATTACATGTCGGCTCTGGGGGCTGCCTCTCATTTCCCTGTTCAGACACACATTTCAGGCAGCAGAAGCAGCTCAGCACAGCACAGCGCTACCGCTACATCTGCACTTCTAGCTCACGCTTGGGTCACCATGCACTTATGCAAGTCCAGTGACACCCTTTCTCCTTAGATGTGCTCACACATGTAAAACACAAGGGATAACTGACTGACTCCTTATCCAAAAGGCTAAACCAGCACCAACAGTCAAACACTAACTGCTACAGTCCTGTTCTGTTAGTTTTTCTAAAACAACGTTGTTAAACTTTGTTTAGCAGCCAGGAAAATGACAGGAACGTTAGATTCTGCACCAAAACCATCAGGAGTCAGACCTTACCCTTTAAAAAGCCTCGTAGAAGCAGCAAACATCCAGGCTGACGACCAGCTCTGATTCTGATATAACTAACTGCTGCCTGACGCTGCAGGCGGAGGCTCCCATGGTGGAGCTACTCCACTGTATGACCTCCTCCACCGCCTCCTCCTGTTGGTAAACACAGCAGCCTGGAGGAGCAGCAGTCTGCCATGTGACTACCCCCCCCCCCCCCCCCCCCCCCCACACACACACACACACACACACACACACAGCAAGGGCACTTGCTTTACACTGCAGGTTCTTCGTTCCACGCAGTGAATGAATCGATGCAGAATCTACAAAAGAAACGATTTAGTTTTCCACAGAAGCTCTTGGGAACAGCAGAACGCCTCCTGAAACATCTGAATGATTTTAGCTGACAGCGTTTGAGCTTGTTGGCTCTGAACAATCTAGAAGAAGTCAGACCCACTGAAAGTGGACTGAAATGTGACCTAAAGTAACGTCCTGAACCTCTTTATTCACTGAGAGTTTAAATGCAGGATTTAAAGAAGCTTTAAGCTGATTTTCACGCCTGCTAAATCAGAGGAACAGCTAGTTTCTGTTCTCAGGTCGTAGAAAATGTCTTTGTGTCCCTGATGCTGTGTTCCAAGGACAACACCGTCCTTTGAGAAGGAGACAAGGGAATTGAAAGAAGGAAAGAAAACAATCTTTTATATAGCGCCTCTCAATATAAAAACCACGAGGCGCTTCACAAACAAAAAATAATAATTCCCACTATTTCTAGCTGAAAATCCATCTCGTAGGCAGCTGCTGACCTCCTGCATCACGCCGCTACTGTGTTCCGGTTGGATCCATCACTTCCTGTAGGACAGTTCTGTTAAATCTGAATGTGTGCATCTGGGTTCTGGATTGTGATTTGGGCCTGATCAGGATCACAGAGGACCCAGCTGATGTAAAACCACAGAGATAGTTGACCGAGCATCACCATATCGGTTTAGTTCCTGAAAAATTCCTTGATCAGGATTGTGGTTGGATCAGAACATCCCTGTTCCTGTGGACTTCCTCTGGTAGTGACTCAACTGTAAGACAGGATTGACAGCAACCATGGAACTCCTGCCCTAAGTGACCACGAGCAGCCGATGCCTGATGATCTACGACTACACCCTACAGGCATTCGCCGTGTTCCGGTTTGTGTTGGTGGATCTGACCCTGCTGGGCCTCCATCCACCTGCTGGAACAGCTGGTTCCAGGTACATTTTAAATGAGATCTTTCACCAACTGGAAGGTCGATCACTTCTCACAGGAATAAAAACCCATCTTAAGATAACGACATTTCCAAAATATCTAAAACTGAAGTCTTAAGTTACATAATTATGACCTTAGTAAAAATCCTATTTGATTTTATTCATTAACATTAAATTATAACCTGCATCACCTCAAAATGAAATAAAACATTTTCTTTCTTTGTGTTGGCAGTGCAGCAGTTAAAGGGTTAATATGTTTGGGAGATTCCCCAAACATGTGAGCAAAGGATTTCTAATGAGATGAAACAGTCTTATTCCTGTAACTTTCCTCAAGAGAACATCCGTTATTCCAAAGATTTATCTGCAGCTGAAGCTTGCACTTGTAGGAAAACCACTGTGTGACACAACGTCGTCCCCCAGAGCAACGCTCGCTGGTGCCGCTAGCAGCCTTCTAGCATTCTAATGTGTCAAAGGAAGGTGGTCGGAAGGAGGAAAACCCGTTCAGTTTTCCAGACATGAGACTGAAGTATTTTGGGTTGTTGGCTCTAAAGCCAAGATCTCACTGAGCTGTGACTGTTAGCAGCAAAATGAACAACTATTGAGCGGACACATTCACTGAGCCACGAGTTTCCAAAAACGTTTTTCCAAGGATTCCCAACATCTTGGTGGGACTCAGGAATTTTTCTATATTTGGAAAAATGTAAACAACATAATCCCAACAGATGCCTGAAAATGTTTTCGTTAAATAAAAGCAGATGTTACGATCTCTTTGTGACTGAATCACATTTAGATTTCCATCGGAAGTTTCACCATTTTTCATTCATCTGCTGTGAAGGAGTTGGATCCAAACTGGAGGTGTCTTCTGTCCATCCCAGGACGTGTGTGTGTGTGTGTGTGTGTGTGTGTGTGTGTGTGTGTGTGTGTGTGTGTGTGTGTGTGTGTGTGTGTGTGTGTGTGTGTATGTATGCATGCATATGTGTGTGTGTGTGTGTGTGTGTGTTTGCCTGTTTTTTCTATTCAATCCCTGAAAACAGGAATTTTTCCTAGAGGAGTGAAAATGGCAAAGGTCATTCCAATATTTAAATCTGTAGATAAGCATGTTTTCTAATTATAGGCCAATTTATTTACTTACTCAGTTTTCTAAAATATTAGAAATACTTTTTTTATGTCAGATTGGACAATTTCATCACTAAACACAATGTTCTGCATAATCAACAATACAGTTTTAGAAAGAATAAAAACACTTCATTTGCACTAATGAAATTTGTGGAAAAGTTAACTTCTGCAATTGAAAATAAACAGTGCATCGTTGGAATTTTTCTTGATGCAAACAAAGCTTTTGATACAGTTGATCATGACTTATTGATAAGTTAACTTCAAATGTACAGGGTGAGAGGAGTGGCCCTCAGCTGGCTTTCAAGTTATTTGAGTGATAGAGAACAGTTTGTTGAAATAAATCAGGTAAAATCTAAATCAATGAAAGTAAGGTCTGGAGTTCCTCAGGGTTCAGTTTTATGGCCGTTCCTATTTATTTTGTACATAAACAATATTTGTGAGGTGTCTTGTTTGTTAAAAACCATTCTGTTTGCTGATGATACAAATTTAATTTGTAGTGGTGACAACTTGGAGGAGCTTTTGGATACAATTGGTAATGAACTTAAACTGAAGGATTGGTTCGACCTTAATAAATTAACACTGAATTTAAATAAAACAAAGTATATAATATATGGCAATAGATCAACCATTATCAACAAGAAACTCCTGTTAAACGATATAGAAATTGAACAAGTGGCTGAAATTAAATTCCTTGGCATAATGATAGATAAAAAACTGAGTTGGAAGAGACATATCAAATATATAAAATCAAAAATGTCTAAATCTATTTCGTTACTCTTTAAAGTAAAATATTTTTAAAATCAGTCGTTTTTAACTTTTTATACATCTTGTACCGCTCCTTCATTCTACCATCCATGACTTATTGTGCTGAAGTCTGGAGGAACGCGTACAAGACAACTGTTAACTCTACATATATTCTTCAAAAAAAGTCCATGTTACGGTTGCCAGTCTGGCCAGGGAAGAGCAGGAGCCAGGATCACCCAGCTCTGGTGAATCAGCCCGACACCGCCCCTCCTCCTCCTCTCTCCCGGGCTGCTGAGGAGCACAGCTGAGCTGAATCTCCCTGATCACCAACACCTGCATAAAAAGGCTGTGCCTTCAGCAGCCTGGGAGGCAGCAGTGCAGGGGTTCTGCTGTCCTGCTTTTGTTTAGATTCATGTGGATGAGTTTCAAACTTTGGTTTGTTTTTTTTTTTTTTTTTTTTTTTTTAAACCTCTGAGTGAGAAGTTTTGGATGATCCAGTGGGATCTTTTTGCAGTTTGATTTTAAGGTTAACTTGGTTTGTTGCTAGTTTTATTGACTTCAGTTTTAAACACCTTCAGTTTGGTAAAGCTTTTAAAATAAGTTTTACCAGGTGTTTTAGGTCAATATATTGTTTTGGAACTTTTATCAACTTGGGGATTTTAAAACACCATCGGTTAAGCTTTTAACAAAGTTCTAACCAGGTGTTTTTATAGTTGATAATTTGCTGTGTAGTGTTAACCTTTTTCAGAGTTTTAGAGTTCTGTTTGTTTTGCATTATTTTAATAATGCACAGTCATCTGTTTGCACGTTTTTAAAACCTTTTAGTTACAATAAAACCCTTTTTGATATCCATTGTCCAGTCTTAAGTTACTCCCATCCTTCACTTTCTAACAACACCTGTCGGAGACGTAACCGCCATAAGAATAATCACCAGATCATCCTGTGCTGAACCAACAAAAGACCTTTAATCAAATTCAAATGACTGAAATTTGGAGACCTGGTTAACTTCAAAATACTTCAGTTTATGTTCAAAATCAACTATTACCGAACAACAGACCGGCATCCTCCCCCACTATCGAAGCCAACTCACCACCAGGTAGTGGTCAGCTGACAGCTACGCCCCTCTCTTCACCTGAGCGTCCAAGACATGCAGCCGCAGATCAGATGAAACAACAAAGTCGATCATCGAGCTGCGGCCTAAGGTATCCTGGTGCCAAGAGCACATATGGACAGCTTCATGTCTGAACATGGTGTTCATTATGGACAATCATTGACTGGCACAGAAGTCCAACAACAAAACACCCCTCAGATTCAGATCAGGGCCGTTCCTCACCACCACACCTCCAGGTCTCACTGTCAAGGCTTCACACTTTCATCTAAAACAATCTGTGGTGATCTGAGTTTTAAACCAAGACCAGGTATGAAGCTGCAGAACAGACGATGCTTTAAACAAACATCAGTGGATTCTAACAATAACACTGGGTTTGCATTCACAGAAAGGTACTCATTAAATCTGGCTGCTGCCGCCATGCTGCTGAAGCGATGAATTAATGAAGGGTTTTAGAAATAAACAGGCAACAGCATCAGATTACCATCAGAATAATCTGTCTGATTACGTAGGTGACATGTAATGAAAGAATTATTCTGATTAGATGAAGCACACGTTTGCTGTGCTGCTGCTCATTGTGGATATTCATCCTGGAAAACAAAGATCCCCTCATGGAGTAACCAACAGGTCAGATGTCCGTCCAGCTGTCCTAGACAAGTCAGCTCCTTTGCTTTTCTGTATTACTCTGTTCTGCAAATCTCCAGATTCAGGTAGGACTAATGTTAACATTGAACTAAAATAAACATCCTCCCTGTGACACAATTACAAGCAAATCTATGAAGTCCTCATCTAATGGCTGCCAACAGTCAGAGTCAAAGTTAAATCTTCAGGCTCGAAAAGAGCAGATGGTCCGACCCAAACAAAGCTCTGATCTCGATGTCGAGGAGTCGGTCTGGGATTACACAGAGTGACTGCTCCCCTTACCCAGTGGGCTGAAGGGAGAGACCAATGTAATCTGATAATGATTAAGATCAGCCGTCACCATGGAAACAGCAGTTTCCCATCACTTTATCTTCAATAGTCATTATCAAAATTAAAGATCCAGCAAAAATCATGTCACCCGCCGCTATCTTTACATAAATATTATGAAACTTTATGGACAAGTGTTGTTCAGTCCTTCTGCACCCACTGTTGTTAATGACCTTTGGCTCAATTCCTAGGAAATCAAGTGAGCTGGTGCTTTTTGTTTGCTGAATTTGATTAATTGAGGCAGCCATCTTGAATTGGATCCAGCTAAAGGTTCATCCAGCGGTCCTCTTTAGTTTCCCTTCACTTCGTCCAGAGGAGACATGTTGCTCAAAGCTACAAATTGTTGATTGAAGCCAAAATTTGAAGTAGAAATTATTCTACAATGGCTAGCAGTGCTGCACCACGCTCAGAACAATCCAGACTCTCTTCATGTGACGTTCCACAGATGTGAAACGTCCTACAAGCACTACCAGAACTGTCGATTTTTAGCAGACTGCTGAAGCCATTTCAGTGTTCGTTATCAGCTGTGGCAGCCATCTTGAATTGGACTGACCAACACTTAAAATCTGTTACTGTAAAAAAGACTGATTACTCAGAAATTCTTTGAAATCTTCCTAGTAGTTTGCAAGGTTTGGTTAAAACTACAGGTTCACCTGGAGTCTATTAGCCAACCGCACAGCTCCAGGGGGTGTGATGATGTAGAATAATCCAGGTCACACCACACACCTTCTTCCCTTTCCTCTAACACTTGAATGAATAAGTGATGCAGCCTTCTCAGTTATTTTTCATTTACTTTCTATCAACAGCAAAACAACATGAACTGTTTTCCCCCTTTTGACTGAGTGAAAAATAAAAAAGAACTGAAATAAAATGTCCCGCTTTTATTCCAGTTGTTTCCAAACACGATGGCTGTTTTAAGAAGATGGTCTGAGTGCTGAGGAATGAAGAGAAGTTGTTCTCTGCATTAAAACCAGTAGATGTGATGTGGCCTGAGAGATGAAGCAGGATGTGAACATGAGTCATTTATCCACCGCATGTAAACAGGAACCTGGTCACACTGTTCTGTCTCTTCTGCTCAAGTCAACAACACAAAATCATCTGGTCACATTCAACAGAACAAAAGTCAAACAGAATATTGTCTTGTAGGCACAGCCACTGTGGCCCTGACTGTGATCATACAGCTGCAAACATGGAGGAGGATGAGTGGCTCAAGAGTGGAAACATGGCAGATGTTATTCCTTCTGTAGTCTACTTGACCCTCATGACCCCTCCAGGACAGGGGATGGTTTAGCAGGGTTGATGGTTTATCCCTTGGGTTCACATGGTAGGTGTGAGGTGGCGCTCACTCCCCTTCAAACGGAAAGACAAACACCTGGGGTCCATTGGACGCCGTTGGGATGGTAGCAGGGTTGGGAAAAGTATATAACAAACACCACATTTCAGCCAAGACTCTGAAGAGGGCTTGCTGCAGCAGAATTATGACAAGACTGAGAGAAAGGAAAGTAAAACTAAATAATAAACACATGGTGTCCGGACTCCATCGGGACTGCACGGAGCAAGAAATGGACCAAGACCCTGGAAATGCTCACAGAAGGACTCGCCACATCTGGACTAGTGAGGAAGCTGAGAAAAAGTAACAAAACATCTAAGAAAAAACCTGGTGTAGATCTGAACCCATTACGGGAGGGACAAATTATTAAATAAAAACTTTTTTGCATTTCCTGATCTTCTGATGCTGGTCCACCATTTGAAACAGTCTCATTTAGAAATAATTGGACTCTTGTGAGTCAAGCCAACGTTTTTCACGTTCAGAACGCATGAAGTGAACATGTGATATTGTTAGAAAAATAAATGTTAAAAACCTATTTAGTTAAAGTTAGTTTCATTCACACCTAAGGATGAATGAAGAAAAAGAAGAGTAAAATAAAAAACCTATTTGAAGAGTTCATGGTTCTGCTGGAGGTTCTTCCAGGTTTTCCTTTCTACTGTCACCCTCCTACTGTGCAGCTCAGAAAAGGGAGAACATAGCATCAGCTTTTCCTTATTTCACGGTCATTTTACTAAATCTATTTTTATCTGAATTGATTGCATTACTTTCCGTTCAGCCTTGACTCTGGAGCTGGAGCTTTTGGGCCATTCCCATCTGTACCGGGTCGGCCCGGGCCGGGTAGCGTAGGTTGTTTACATATGTGGGTGGCCTGGTATTTTTCCGGGCCAACCAAGGCTCATTCTCAGCCCTCTTCCCGAGGGGGTCTGCTTCAGGCCGACCAGGGCCAACACACCCACTGCTGACAGCAAATTCACACCTTCTATTAGAGCAAGCCTCTGATTGGTGGGTAGAATCAGCCCACATGGGCTTAAGACAAGGATGTGTGGAATCAACCGGGCCAGGCTGGGGCCGACTGGGGCTACCCGGCCCGGGCCGACCCGGTACAGATGGGAATGGCCCATTTGACTGAACTGACGGGTTCCGGATCCAGGATCTGTTATAGCGCCATCTAGTGGCAAACGAGCAGCAATGCGGGAATTGGTCATGAAAGATTTAGAGAACATCCCAGCTGATGAACAGTAACGTGTAGAAGACAGCGGAGGATAGCTGCTTCATACAACTGGTTGAGTCTTAACCATTACATAGCCTGAGCCCGACACGTTTCACGAGATGTTTGCGCAAAATGCGATGCTTTAGGTCTACTGTGGAATTAGCTCCGCCCTGTTGCCACCAGGGGGCATGTCTGATAGTTTGTAGCACTGTAGCTAGCTGCTAGTAGTTTCTTCTTCTCCTTATTTTAATCTTGTTGAAAACAGATAATTAACAAAGATTTGTCGAGTTTTAGTAGTTAATATAAAAATAAAAAGTATTTTGTACAAACAAAGACATTCTGAGATTCCCGTTATCTACACTAACTGTTGTTAACACAAATTTAAAAACAGTAGTATGTTATTAGCCTAGTGAACTAGACCAAATTCTTGCTTTGCAAAGTTTGGTCTAGGCACGCTCCATTGGAACCTCCACAGTTCCTACCAGGACTCTGGCTAGCCAATCACTGCTCTCTAGAGGGGTTTCAAACACATAAAGAGCTGTGATTGGTCCATAATGGTGGGCCAATCATAGTGCTCTATCTGCTTAGTGAACAAATCACAGAGCTTTATCCGCTTTGTGGGCCAATCAGGACCCTCTATATGCCTGGTGGGTGGGATGATGCAACAGAGTGAAACAAGAGGATGTCACATTCATTGTCCAGTGGAATGCGAGATCATTTGAAAGACAACGGTAGAACCCGCCCCACAACCGAGAGCCGTCAATGGAGCGTGGCCAGACTAAATAATACATTTATTTAGTCTGGCTTGCCAGGCTAGTATGTTATAGTAACAGTGGTGCGTTTTATTGTGAAGGAGCTACAGCTTATGAATGCTGTAGTGACTGCTTATCTCCAGCAGAGGGCGGAACAATCCTTATCCTGGAAAGCCAGATGTACTAAAGGAGTTCTCCTGTTGCTATGGTAACCTAAATAAAAAATAGAAACCCATTACAGAGAGATTACATGTCCATCAATCAACTCAAACGACAGATTAAAAGTAAATATATTAAAATTCTATTTAGACAAAGAAACTTTGTAGTCTTTTTAACAACAAATTTGAACAAGCTAATAAATCAAATAATGTGACTGACATGGTTGAAACACACATAATCATTTTTTGTTTAAAATGAAGTACAAAATATGTGTGATCCAAAGCGATAAGCAAAGCAGATTAGAAAATAACTTTTACATTTCCCTGTCTGTGGAACTGAGCCAACCAGAAAGGGAAACCTCGCTCCCGAGGGCAAGGCCACCACTGCCCACCTCTGTATTTAACACAGTTACATCAATATAACTGGAATTGTGTTTTTAGCTAAATGAAGAGAGAAAAAGACTGTTAGAGCAAGACCTTGTTGCTAACGCCAAAACACTGTAGCGTTTTCTTTTGAAAGAATTTACAGGAAGTGTTTCTTCTAACTATTGTAACTTTATACGCGCAGTTCTCTATTCTTCTCATTAACATTAACGTTCACTAGAGGACAAAAACCCCAGCTTCATTAAAACAGGGTATTCAGATCCTGACCTGGATGGCCGGTATCCAGCAGGTTTTACTTTGAACATACCTGATATCCATTAGCAGGTGATTAAACGGCTTCTGCAGAGCCTGGTGAGCTACTGCAGGTGATTCAACCACTGAATCAAGAGTGTTGGAGCAGAGAAACCATTGAAACATGCTAGATACCGGAGGTGTGACCAAGTCATTGATTTGCAAGTCACAAATAAGTCACAGGTCTTTCCAGTCAAGTCTCGAGCCAAGTCCAAGTCCTTAACTTTGAATTTTCAAGTCATAATCAAGTCATCTGTCCAACTTGAATTTACATTTAATTTTGACAACAATAATAAATGAATTCCAGAAATAAAGCTTCTTAAAGCTGAATTTATTTGCTCAAACAGCAGAAAGAGCAACTGAAACTGATCATAAAGAGCTGCAGCATTTAGCAGAACAAGATCAAACCCAGAACGAAGAATGATTCATGATTTTTGTCCATGTCACGCCACTTTTGTGCTAAAATATCAAATATGCTCAAGTCATCATCAAGTCAACAAGTCGATTCAAGTCGCAAGTCATTAGCGTTCAAGACTGACTCAAGTCGTAAGTCTTCATTGACTTTATCAAGTCAAGTCAGAAGTCATTAAAATAATGACTTGAGTCTGACTCGAGTCCAAGTCATGTGACTCGACTCCACACCTCTGGTAGATACCGACCCTCCAGGCCCAGAATCGAATACCCCTGGTCTAGAGTTTATTTCTAGGGTTAGGTTTCTGCCACTGGAGGGTGTCAATTCCTCCTTCTCACTCATATAAGGTCCTTTTAAAACTGAATTTGTGGCACTGTAGCTAGGGGAGTGAGTACAGTAGCATGACACAATGTGTAGCTCAGATAGATTACCTTTTTTCAGCATGAATAATTTGAGGTGCTGTGTGAGTGTGTGTGTGTGTCACCTCATTGTGTGTGAGTTGGCAGTACATTGAGGCAGTACATTCATAGGATGACTGATCAGTACCAAAAAGCACCCACAAAATTATATAATGTTTTTTTGTGTCCAAGTGCAGCATCCTTTAAACCAATCGAAGGACCTGGAGTGACAGTGTGGTGTGGTGTGAAATGTGCCGTTCAATGTCCCATGAACAACAGGTCAAAACCTCCAGAACCTTTTCAGATTTGCTCTTCCAAACGTTTCCAAACACAAACTGAACCACACTCTAAAATTAACATGTAAGACGAGTTTTTGTCCGTGACACTAGATAGATAGCCTGGCTCTGGCTTCACTTCCTGCTCAGCTGCTCCCATCCCAGAGAAGTTTATCGGATGTATCAGGATCCATTAAGAGTGGGATGTTCACAATGACTAGATAGGATTTGCTAGAATTGTTTGTTTCAGCTGTGATTCGAATTGTGATTTTGACAAAACACTTGATGGTTGCCATCGGTATGTGAAGAGCATTTCAAGCAACATGACAAAAACACACCAAATAGTCATCTTCTGTCCCACCTTTAACGGTTTGTTTGTTAAATATGATTAACCACTCAAACAGCTAGCTAACTTTTGGAGTCAACCAAATTAAAAATGGCCGCCACAGCTGCACAACACAAGCAAAGACAAATAATATCTATTGAGCTACAACTGTGAGTTGTGAACACACAGTGTTTCTCAATGTCAAGGAACCTGCCTTGATGTCTTGGCCCCGCCCTGGTTGCCTAGGAGATACGTCATCAGGAACTGCCAAGGCGTGTTCCAATGTTCATGTTCTACCGAGGCGTGCGTTCTCCGTTTGTTAGCCATTTAGCTAGCTGATCAAGGACACACGGGAGGTGTCTTGTAGCCGAGCCTTGGTCAAATGTTCACAAGTGTTTCTGGTGAAGATCGCTCACTTGACCAAAACCAGAGTTCCAGCATCAAAGGATGATTACATTTATAACTCAGGCATCCCAGTTATTCTCAGGAGACCTTTAGCCTCTAAGTCTTTGAAATCGTTAGTTGAACAGTTAGATTGTGCTACTAAAAAGCTGTACGCCACAAATAGTAGAAGTTTGCTGCAGCCACATTTAGTTTCTACCAACGGCGCAAAAATCCAACAAATGAAGGTATTGACCCAGTGAAAAGACCAACACCACACATTTTATGTAAACATTTAAGCCAAACAGTTTTAAAATTTCAGAAGTGCCTTACCTTTAATCTGGCTTTGAAATACTTTTCTCTCCTAAAATCTGCATTAAAGCACAAATCCATTCATAATCACGGCTAACGGGAATGTCCTGGATGAGTGTCCCCTTCAGTCCTCCCAAAGCTCTTTGTCTCTGTGAGACACGCATGCAGTAATGTGTGTGTTCAGCCGGAGCAGAGTGTGAGAGTTGTGTTTATCTTAGTGACCACTAGACTTCCTTCAATTCTTTCCCAGTTTAGTTTTCCTGCCTGTGCTGGTTGAACTGGGCTAAATTTAGGCCTCAACACAACGTAAGAAAAAAACAAAACAAAAATCCTGAGCAGGAACTGGATCACAATATGCCTGCGTGCATGTTTGTTTCTGCACGTTTTCCTGCCTCGGATCCCAAAAAACATTCATGCAGACGAGTCTCAGCGCTGCCACCGGCAGCGGTTCAGGTCCCATCAGTGGTTTTAGCTGATTCTGAGGCTGATTACTGGTAGTCAGGGGGAAGGGGGGTGACTGCTGCTGCATTGTTGCTGAGGGTCAACCCATCCCATAATCGCCTCTGGTGAGGTGGTCCACATTGTTTTGTCTCTGGGCTAAAAAGGTCTGCAGACCCAAACAAAAGCTCTGACAGCACATCCTGCTGCCTGGCTGGACGACAAGAGTCCAACTTTTGTTTTTTCTCAGCTTCAGTGAGCAGCCGCTGGAGAGCAAGGTCACGCCGCACCACAACAGAGAAGAGTTCAGATGTACTCCAGCCGGTTAAATAGTTGCATCATCACATTTGTAGAAAACATACACCTCTAAAATAATTTTTAAAATAAAATTTTAACCTCTTCCCCAAATACTGCAAAAACTGAGATTAGCAAAATAAACAAATCAGAGAAAGGAAACATTCAAGGGCTCTTGGAAGTGCTTGGATTTTAAATAGAGCTTCAAACTGAGAGCGAACATTTACTTATATGAGATGAAGTGATGAAATAAATATGTTAAGGATAAATGTGCTGTTCACATAATTCAGCACCACCTCAAGGTACTGGAAAACCTTTAAAACTCACCTTGAAGTGCTTGAATTTGATGATGGCAAAAGGTGTAAGAACCTAAAGAGCGATTAACGCCACAATTAACTTGTTTTTGCTGATAACCTGGGTCTAATGGTGCTGTACACGCCTAATCATTAGTGTGGCAGTTTAGTGTAACTTACTTTAAATGTAATATTTCAGCCCAAAACCGTATTTATGTCTCCATCTTCAGGTTTAAACTCTGCTCCACATACATGTAGAATCAGCTGATGGCTAAGCTGGAAAACGTTATCAGCAAATGACTATGTGGCAACACTGCACTGGTCTCCAGGTGAGGCAGCCGCACCTCCACCTGGCTCAGCCAATCACCTGCCAAAATGGCACATTAGCCTCTGAGCCGCTCGCCTCCTTGAAAAAAGCGCATTCCTCCCCTTTTCATCTAATGTTCGCTGTTAACAGGAAATCCTCCAGAATGCTGCAGAATCTGTGTCTGCTTTTCTCCTGAGCGGTAAGCCGTGTGTGAGTATGTGCACGCACGAGTGTGCATGCGCTCGTTAACAGCTCGTTTTTAGATTGAGAAACTCCGACAGCACACATGGGGAGGGGGGGATCACTGCCTCAGTGCCGCTCTCTTGGTCTGCCAGGCGACGCCTCTCAGAAGCGTTTTCCTAACAGGAAGTGTGAATGAAATACGTCTCCATCCAGGCCATGACTCTCACTTTAAGTGTCTAAAGGAGACATGTCCTCAGTCCTCCAGGGACACCATCCTGTAGCTTTGTCGTCAGCTAGAGGAGCGTGTTCATGAATGAGAGGCGGTGCTTTTGTGGCGTTAGACCCGTGCCACAACCCGTGCACGCGGATTGGGTCCACATTGCGCGTGTGAACGGGACTCGCGAGTGAGAATATACATGGCGAGAGGTCATTTGTGCACTGAGAGGGAGCAAACTGTGTCTGTGAGCGCACAAGGATGTGCACAAGTGACAAACCTGCGTGCGCGCGTTGCCAACGAGCACACGGCAGAGGAAAACGTGCGCGAGTGGCAGCCTCTCTGCGCGCTCGGTTTCTGACTCCGCTCACTCGGCTGTTAAGGGGTTTTGGCACTCTGGAGGCGTGGCCTGTGGCAGATCTTCTCTGTCCTCTGATTGGTTAGTTTTGCCCGCACTTTACCCTCTACCTTATTGGCCCATTGGCTTCCTGTCGGACCAAAATGATGGGAGCTATATCTATATAAAAAAATCTGATATTCAGTAGTTGTAGTCATAGCTCAGCTGGGAGAGCGGGCCCACCGGAGGATCCAGGTTCGAGTCTGGGCAAGGAAAATAGAGTAGATGTTGTGTTATTTTTTCCTAATTCCTGTGACATTATTTTACAGTTGTGACCGTTCAACTGTCATTAAACGTCCGAATGTTTGCTGGGCAGTGTTTTAAAAAGTGCACATAAGCTAGATGGTTTTAACCATATAAAATTATATTTTTTGTGATACTGGAAAAATACATACTGAAATAAAACTACTGATTGAAAACTTTATGACTGTGGTTGTACAATATATGAGTCACTATTACACTGCAAAGGCCCTTAGAGTGGGGCTTCCAGAGAGAGAGAGAGAGAGAGCGAGAGAGCAAGAGAGAGCAAGAGAGAGAGAGAGAGAGAGAGAGAGAGAGAGAATTTGTATTCTGTCAAAGTTGTAATATTACTTCAGCCACTCTTGAGAGGAGACTCCAGGTAAAAATAGACTTTTGGGTGTAGGTATGTTCAAGTTTAAAAAGTTCTTGCCTCATTAATGTATTGTTTATTTTTTTCAGCATTTAATTGACAAATTATCCTTTCAAATAATTAATTGATGAGTTACATAATTGTCCATTTAGAATTGTTGAATGGACTGAGTCAAGTTTGGTGCACTTTATATATTTCAAAACATGTTTTTTTTTATTTTAATGATGCATATAAATAATTTAAATGTTAATTTAATGAAATATTTCTATTTTTTCATTACCTCACCCTTGTTTTGACAAAAACGGGACCTTGCTGGATAATATCATGGAGAAACTATTTGTTCACAGTACATGGCTCAGTGAGGATCTGTATACCAAAGGAGGAGATACTCAGAAATCTGTCTGCAGATTGTTACAACCCAGACTGGAAGTGGTGGGCTGTAATAAGAAAGGAGACCAAACAGAGGAGTGGGGGTTCAACAACTGATTTATTTAACCAGTTGAACGGTCACAACTGTAAAATAATATCACAGGAATTAGGAAAAAATAACACAACATCTACTCTATTTTCCTTGCCCAGACTCGAACCTGGATCCTCCGGGGGGCTCCCAGCTGAGCTATGACTACAACTACTGAATATCAGATTTTTTTTATATAGATATAGCTCCCATCATTTTGGTCCGACAGGAAGCCAATGGGCCAATGAGGTAGAGGGTAAAGTGCGGGCAAAACTAACCAATCAGAGGACAGAGAAGATCTGCCACAGGCCACGCCTCCAGAGTGCCAAAACCCCTTAACAGCCGAGCGAGCGGAATCAGAAACCAAGCGAGCAGAGAGGCTGCCGCGCGTGCAGAGGCTGCTGCACGCGCACGTTTTCCTCTGCCGTGTGCTCGTTGGCAACACGCGCACGCAGGTTTGTCACTTGTGCACATCCTTGTGCGCTCACAGACACAGTTTGCTCCCTCTCAGTGCACAAATGACCTCTCGCCTTGTATATTTTCACTCGCAAGTCCCGTTCACACGCGCGATGTGGACCCAATCTGCGTGCACGGGTTGTGGCACGGGTCTAACGCCATATGCTTTAGACGTAAATCCTGAAGTGAAACCACGTCTTGGTGTGATACGTGTGTCAGCCACTAGATGGTGCCATCAGATAAAATAAATATTTCAGACATCTTTAAATTAACGAGGAAATGTTAGCGTCAGAAAGCCGATCACATCTATGTCGCGCTGTAAATTAACATTCATGGACTCACCCATCTTGGCTCAAACCGGGGAAGGCTGTTGTTGCTTCCAGGAAACAGCAGAGAATGTCTTGGCTGGTAGAAGCTAACCATTAGCATTAGCAACTCCACCACACAGCAGAACTCCTCCAGAGTTGTGTTATTTGTGGAGATAAAACATCGACAGAGTCAGTGGTAGAGTCGTGCTGCTGTTAGCCAATCAGAGGAGAGATGTCCACATATCAGAAACAAGCCTGCTCCCCTTCTCTGGCTAACCTCTACTTCCTGGAACAGGAGTGACAATGCTTTTTCCTCCCCAGAAAACAACACCACAGCATTCATTCACACTACAGACCACAGCAAATTTACTGAGTTAAAAAAGAAATTAAATGAGTTTTCACAAAATACCAGTAGGGCTTCTGGAGAAACCAGAAAAACAAACTAAATTTGTTGCTTCGGATTGTTTTCATCTGCTGCCAAATCTAAAGTTAAGCTATTTGATGAACCTCAAGGTTTCTATAGTCACCTAGTACAGAAAATAAAAAGCTCATCGTTTAAAATCCTACAAGTTACAGAGAAATACAGACGTACCGTTTGGTGACCCTGGTGAACGTGACTGCTCTGTGTGACCACCTGGCACACATTGCAGGCTCCCGGAACATCAGTGGATACAAAGTTTCAGTCAGAGCAGCAGACTGTGTCTCACACACAGTCTCTCTCCCTCTCCCTCTCCCTCTCCCACACACACACACACACACACACACACACACACACACACACACACACACACACACACACACACACACACACACACACACACACACACACACACACACACACACACACACACACAGTCTCTCTCTCGCTCTCTCTCTCACACACACACACACACACACACACAGTCTCTCTCTCTCTCTCACATACACACAAGCACACACACACACACACAGTCTCTCTCTCTCTCACACACACACACACAGTGTCTCTCACACACACACGCACGCACACACACATACACACAAGCACACGAACACACACGCACAGTCTCTCACACACACACGTGCGCGCACACACGTACACACAAGCACACGCAACACACACACACGCGCACACACACGCCTGTGCGTGCACACGTGTACACACACACACCTGTGCGCGCACACACACACACGTCTATGAATAGACTTCAGGTTTACTGGAAACAGAAGCCGGCTGGCAGCCCACTGATATGGGAGTTAGATGAACGTGGACTGAATCAGAGCAGCGACACGTTCAGAACGTCTCTCCTGTTGAATCACATCACAGATTCAGATTAGATGGACGATCCAGATTTTACTGTTTCCTAAAACCAACTAGATTAAAAAGCTGCTGCTGAGGATTAGTTAAACAGCAGGATGTTAGTATTTATTCAACAGTAATTCTTGTTTATTGCTGTAAAGGCTGATTAGTTACAGTCACTCTAGAGAGGAACTTGTTACGATCGCTACATGGCTGTTGTCCTGAGCTTCAGCTGCTGCCAGGTGTGCTCCCGTCTCAGACGTGTGACTGGACATGCTGTGTGTGTAGAGCAGACCGCGCTCCAGGGCCGCGGCACATCATGTTCTAGAGGTGTCTCTGCTCCAGCACACCTGATGTAATCAGCAGGTGATTAACAGGCTTCTGCAGAGTTTGAAGAGCTGCTGAAGCTCCGCTGGAGCAGATAAACTACTGGAAGATGCTGTTTAGGACCAGAACACCGCTGCTTTTGTTGACAGTGGAAAGTGTTTTACTGATTTCTGTAGGAAACAATCACCTAATCCACAAAACAAAACAAAAAACTCAGAACAAGACTGAATAAGGATATTGCAAGGGATTGTGGGAGATTTTTGGAGGCTGAACCTGCATGCATAGCTGTGTTGTTCAAACCGCTGAACTTCTACCTCCATGTAGAGCTCACCATTTCAACCAGAGGCGTTGAGAAGAGTGAATCCTACTCAACATTATCATTCTGCTGAAGCAGAGACCTGTCAGCTGCCTCGACTGCAAATATATGAACGGTGGAAGGAAAGTCACACTCAGTCAGGTCATTTGTTGTCAGAGATCTGTTTCTTTTTCACACAGTTGCACCAGGAAACTCTTACATACACGTTTCTGCTGCTTTAGATGGACTCAGCAAGGTGATTAAACATTTATCATGTTCTAAACAAAACACAGCAGTTACACTAATTACACAAACCTTCACTAATCCTTTCCCAACAAAAAAAAACTCATTTAAAAAACATTGGTTACCGTTACTGCGGTGAACTTGTGGTAAAACTGCTCCGTCACCTTCTCTCCACAAACGGTCGTTTCATGGACGTCTCCCAAACTCAGAAGTCAGTAAATAAAACCGAGTAAATCCTCCAAGTCAAGTTTGGAAGGAAGCTCTGCTCTGGGGTCAGATGCATGCTGATTGGTTCAAGAAGAAATACAAAATAATAGGAATGAGGAGGCGAGAAGTGCTCCTGCAGAAAAATGGAGCTGGTTTGGATTTCTTCCTGATGCTGCAACGGGTGACCCACAGCGGACCTCCAGAGCCATCAGCTTCACAGGCAATGGACAGAAGTCGAGCTATCAGCTGTAATCGTTTAAGAAGTGCCAGGTTTATGAAGGAAATCCCCCCGTGCTGAGGACGTAGCGTGACCAAATATGGGTAATTGAGGGCGTTTCTGTATGTAAATGAGGGAGAACGGACACGAGCACCTGGGCACACACAGGTGGGATTTATCATCAGACGAGTGTGGAGGGCCACCGCACGTCTCACAGATCTGGTTTCTGACCGTTCGTTGACTTTCTAAATGTCATTCGTAGGAAGGAATACAGAACAGTTTCTTTAAATGAGTCCCTGGTCTTTACCAGCTTCTACAATGACTCAAATCTAGCAGCAGCTCAGAAGGTGGAACGGGTTGTAATCGGAGGGTTGTAGGTTCAATCCCAGCTTCTGGCAGAGAATGCTGCCATTGTGTCCTTGGGCAAGACACGTAACCCACCATAGCTGCTGGTGGTGGTGGGAGGGACCGGTGGCGCCAGAGCTCGGCAGCCTCGCCTCTGTCAGCGCGCCTCAGAGCAGCTGTGGCTACACCGTAGCTCATCCCCACCAGGGTGTGAATGTGTGAGTTCCTGTTGTGTTGCAAAGCGCCTTGGGGGGTTCTAGAACCCTAGAAGGCATTCTACAAACACAAGTCATTTACCTTAAAAGTATAAAACCACAGAACAGGACCTGCTGTGTCTTTATTTAACAAAAAAGGGGACATTACTAAATTATTTATTTATTTAACTTATGTTTTTCAGGAGGATAATCTGCTTGAGATGTAACATCTCGTTTTCGAGCAGGTCCTCCTACAACACAACCGATAACAAATAAAACGTATACATCGCACATCGCAGTACAGGAGGGTGCAAAAGGCTCATTTTGTATAAAATGTCCCATTAAAGGAGAAGCTGTGAGTAACGTCCGTCCCTCCTGCTTTCACAGGACTGAGGAGCGGGAGTGACCTGGCTTCGTTACCTCCTCGTCAGACTAGAGACCTTTTCGACCTTGTTTCTTAGGATTGTGATTGAAGACCTCCCGCTAGATGAACGCAGACATCTGAGCGCTACTGCAGAAACGCTTTTGAGAAGGAAAACCAGAGCTTCACAGATCTGCCCGGATCTCCTGTGAGTCGTCAGAAGTCGGCACAAACTCTAGTACACTTTTCTCTCGCGTGTGGATTTTCGTGTGTCTGGTCAAATTCGCCTTTTGGCTGAATCCTTGTCCACAAGCGTCACACACAAACGGTTTTTCCCCGGTGTGGATTCTGGTGTGGGTGATTAAATGTGCCTTTAGGCTAAAACTTCGTCCACAAACATCACAATCAAAGGGTTTCTGCCCTGTGTGGACTCTAATGTGTCTGTCGAAAGTCGTCTTTTGTCTGAACGTTAGTGTGCAAAAATCACACACATACGGTTTCTCCCCTGTGTGAATTCTCATGTGCGTGTCGAAATTCGACTTGTGTCTAAAGGTTTGCTGACAAATGTCACAGACGAACGGCTTCTGGCCCGTGTGAATCCTCATGTGGCTGACTAAAGTTGTCTTGTGGCTAAATTTCTCTCCACAAACGTCACAATCAAACGGCTTCTGTCCTGTATGGATCCTCGTGTGTGTGATTAACGTTGTCCTGTGGCTAAACCTTTCTTCACAAACGTCACAACGAAACGGTTTCTTCCCTGTGTGGATTCTCATGTGTGTCACTAAAGTTGCCTTATGGCTAAACTTTTGTCCGCAAAGATCACAACCAAACAGCCGCTGGCCTGAGTGGACTTTAACATGTCTGTCTAACGTTGTCTTTCGGTTGAACATTTGCTCACACACACCACACATGAATGGCTTCCGTCCTGTGTGGATGGTCATGTGTGCGTCTAACGTTGTTTTCTGGCTAAACCTCTGTTCACAAACACGACACAGAAACGGTTTCTCTCCTGTGTGGATCCTCATGTGCCGATCTAGATTTTTTTTATGGTTAAAACTTTTACCACAGTCGTCACAACTAAACAACTTTTGTCTTGTCTGGACTTCCCTGTCTGCGTCTACATTTTCACTAACATTTAAACTTTTATTATCCACTAAACTAGAGGACCCTGTTTCTGAACGACTCGCCGTGCGTCTCTGCAGGACCTGGTTGTTAATAAACAGTCTACCAGACTCGGAGCAGCTAAAGGACTTGCTGACAGTGTTTACACCCGACTCAGGAGACCTGCTCTCCTCACACTCACTGTCACTGTCTTCAGTTTTTGACCCAGAGTCTGATAAATGTTTCAGCTGAGAGTCACCATTGTTCGCATCCTCATCCTCACTAACTTCAGTCTCTGAAGAGTTGGAATCATCTTCAAGAGGACTCAGGTCCGGGTTCCTGATCGTTTCTGCTTCTCTGCAGTCAGATTCTACTTTTATCTGATCAGCTGAGCTGCTGGTTGGAACATCTCCTTCTTCCACTTCCTGTTGATGAAGACGTGAGAAAACAGGTTTCTCCTCATCCTCACTCTTTACGGTAACTGCAGTGAATGAAAACCTGTTAGCATCAGTCTCCATCCTCCCATTGTGCTGATCTTCCTCCTGACTGCTCCACAGCTCCTCCTCTTCTACCTTTACATGGAGGCTCTCTGGGTCCTGCTGGTCCACACCAGGACTCCATTCCTCAGGAGCTTCTTCTGTATTCAGCTCCATCTGCAGGAAACATTCAGTCACATGTAGATGTTGAACATTTGTCACTTATTATTCACACAAACACCACTCATGCTCAGTTTGACTGCTAGAACATCATCTCATGCTGGAAGTCAGGACCCTGATGCAGATGAGACAGATATCCATGTGACTGCTTCCCCCAGCTAAAAGATCCATCACGTTTTTAAATGGGAACAAATCAAGCATGCTGCAAAGAACATTTGCAGTTATACATTCCCCAAAATTTCTTCTAAATGCTGCTGAAGGTTGGAGAAAGACTTAACATGAAAAGGCTGCATGGATGTCTAATAACCCCGATCCGAGTCAGACTCGTTAGACTTTGAGTATCTGTCCAATCGAGACCCAATCTGCAACGCATTTAGTCAAGAAAAAAAAAGAAAGGAAACTATCTTTTATACAGAGCCTCTCATAATAAAAATCACGAGGCGCTTCATAAGAACTAACATTTTTAAACTATCATAAAAAAACACATTCAAGTTGTCCTTTAAATGTTTATTATTATTTTTTGTATTTTCTTTCTTTCTTTGTGTCATTTCCTTAATCTGCCAAAAACATCAGTTGTTAAGGAAGTTAACATATTAGCCTAGTCCTCGTAGTGATGTCCTCAGTATGCAGCTGCATTGAGTGATGGAGCAGGCTGGGAAAAGCCAAAGAAGATGACCCCCGCAAACACACACACACACACACACACACACACACACACACACACCGATGAGAGGAACTTATTCTGGTGTCCAGGAACCACCGAGGCCAAGCCTACCATGGATTCTGGAACACCAGGGTTTCCGTCCACAGGGATGCCAGTTTAACATCAGTATGGAATTTGAGGGTGGAGACCAAGAAAGAAATTCCCATTTCAAGAGACACCCAGGAGCTTGACTGTAAGTTGATGATGTCCACATCTAAAAGACAAATGTCTTCTAAACAAAAGTGAGAGATGAGATGGTGTGTTTGGAGGAATTAAACCTAAGAAAGCTGTACCAACACTCCAGCATGATGGTGGTAGCATCATGCTGTGGTACTGGTGTAAAAGTGGATTAATAATGATGGAGGAGGACCATCACCACATTCCTTAACTTCACCTGAATTTTCCATCTAAACCAGGGTTGGAACCTTCAGCCTCTCCAGGTCAGATGTGGCCCTAAAAAGCCTGTGACGCAATTTTAAACCAAAAATGTGAAGAAATAAAAACCCAGAGGCTAGAGGAAATTTCTGCATAACTGTTCTGCAGTGTTTGCATTATTTTGGACTGTTGTGATAACAAATTTACATTTGCACAAATGGAGAAAGCGTGTCTCCTGTTATAACTCATAGGGGCTTTAGAAACATGAAACATAACGTTACCACACCCGTCATTGACAAGGTCCCTGCTTCACACTCAGCTGGTTGGATTGGGGGGGTTAAACCACCACAGTTCCCGAGCGCAGCCACAGCTGCAGCTCACCAAACTAAACAGGTTCTACAATGTTAATTAGTTAACTAACTAATTAACCAAACTGACTAATTGTGTCATTTTTGCTCTCCAGAATGCTCCCTCGGTTCCCGGGTCGGCAACCCTGAAGTGAACAAGTAAACGTATAAAACGGGACTAATATGAGTTTATTTATTTATTTATTTTTAGGAAGAGGGGCAATACATATTAATGAACATTTCAATTAATGTAAATATGCCAGATTATAGCCTTGGGCTAATTTCCATCTGCAGACCCTCCGGCAGGTTGATGTTAGACACAAAGTATTGGAAACATACAGAGATAGTATTTACAAGTCATGTGACAAAGACAAAAAACAGTCATCCCATTATACTAACATAAACAAATGTCAGGAAAGTGGACACAGAGGACAGCATAGATAACAATAACGGAAACACATCAACTATATTGCACAAACCCTGATAATGCATATGCCCTGACTGTCATGAGATTACATTAACCCATTACACTAGCAGTTGTTTCCCTTTTAATAATGTACCAACTCTTTTCCTGGACAAATAAAAAATATAAGTATTAGACATGATCACATGTTAGTGTTAGGAACCTGTCATTATTAAAGCTAAGTTATGTTAAAATGCTAAGACCGTTAGCCACCTGATAATCTTCCCCGAAACGTTCAAATTAAACCCGCACTCGACATGAAGCCGCTAAATAAACAGCTAATCTGTGGAGATGAACTCCGGGATTATTGCTCACCTCTAAACGTTCCTCTTCATTATCTGTACCGGTTCTTTAACACTTCCGATGCTGATTCCAGTTCGTCTCCGTTGCCTGTTCGCTTCTGCCCATCTAAGTTTCCCTTTCAGAGATACAGCTTGACTCAAAGGGGCACAATCATAGAAAACATTACAGTTTTTCTTAAAATTAGCTTCAAAGTAATGCAGCTAATGCTATGTTTTCGTGTCAAACACGTACTTCTGGTCAATTCTGCCTCCACTTCCTGCTTTGTTGTGGTGTAATTTTCTTAGTTCCGCCCCCTGCTGTTAAAAGAGGAGAACTGCACGTTGTGCAGCTCCTCTGAACTGACGAAGTTTTTTCCATATAAGGCCCTAAAAACCAGAACCAGGAAACATGGATATTCTTTTACACACCAGCGTCTAGGGCAGGTCATTTTGGGTAGGAAGGACCTTTACTTCTTCTAGGTCTCGCTCATCATTTTTTATCTTATCTAGTGCATTTGGTGCTCAGCATCAAGCTGTTTGCACTGATTCATTTATTACATTCTTCTGACCGCTGAGCTAGCACCTCCCAGTCCAAGTCTCTGACTTGAAAGAGTTCACCATGTCTTTTCCATCTCAGAGTCTTAAATTGTTCTTGACTCCATCTGAAAAATACCCCATACAGATGCCTCAACCATCCAGCACGTCCAGGATAGTATACCTCTGCCTCATTTCAGCCTTACTGTTCCCATGATCATAGATCGTTTATGAAAAGCATTATTCATGCACACAGGTCAGAGCGACGTGGAGTGCACGAGTCTGTCTGCGTTCATTCCAAGTAGAGTCCAGGGCCTGAATAATCCGGTAGCTCAGCAGCAAGAGCACCAACCTCTCTCCTAAGTGGAGGTTTTGGTGGCCACCAGTTAGTTTTTAAGATAGGTGATAGTCCAATGGAGATTCTGCACCTAATTCTGGTGACAACAACTATGAAATAAGAACATTATTGGGGTTAATGAAGGTCGGAGTGAAGAGATGCACTCAAACCCTGGGTCATAGGGATCTTTTACTCTAGATTCACACAAATGTCTCACAGGGGTGTGCAGCAACGCCTCATGAAGATCAGCCGTGTCTTCATGCACCATTTTTATCTCTTCAGATCATTAAAAATCTCATCACATGTTGTCCCAGTTTTAATTACTTTGTCCAACTTCATGTTTCTGCTTCTCACACTCCTGACAGGAGACTAGGAAGGTGGATATAGTTGGACTATTTTAACGTGCAAAAGCGTCACACTCCAACATGTTTAGTTGTGTTTACTGTTTGGGAGTTGGTGTTTGGCAGAAATCCTGATAAAACGGATCACAGCCTCGGTGACCAGAAACATTTGTCTCCTGAAGGCAAAGGCCAGATTAGCAACCATTACGTGACCTTTTGAAACCATTCCAGCTGTTGACCTGGGCTAACGTTTAGCATGCTTAGCCTTGCTGTGAGTCGGCGTGAATGTGTAAGGTTTAGGTTTATGAAATAATGTTTGAAATTACAGGCCTGAACATTATACAAGTCCACCTTCAACACTGAAAATAACCACCTGATTAACTTCTCACTGAGCTGCACGCTTGAGGTTTGACTGGAAAAACTAAATCAGGAAGCAGCGAGATTTGTGACGCAAATAGGATTTTACTGAAATGAAGGAAAGTCATCATAAAAAGTAATGCAGAGTCCGGGAATCAGTCCCATCGGTTGGTGGAATAACACCAATTTGGCATGTCTGAACCATGTGATCCTGTTTTACTCTTCAAACATCATCTGATACAAATCACCACCACCACAGTTAAACTGAAATATTTGTAATTTTCTGGTGATTTTCCCACGTCAGCATGCTCAGCTCAGTTATAAAAGCCCACATATATTTCTGATGCAGGCCAGCCTAGATGCCCAGCACCAGGGTTGAGACTTTTGTTGATGACAGAAACCACACCTCTCTGAAACACCCTCAGGAACACCTCCTCATAAAGCAGAGTGATGGCCTGGATGGGCTCGCCACAGCAGCCATCTTTCTTGTACCACAGGAACACCTCTGATCCTTTGTTCCCCTTGTTGAGATTTCACTAACTTGTTCTTCTGCTGTTGGAGGCACAGATTCTCTTCTTTACTGTTGGAGACATCAAGATCCATGATGGCACTTCCTTTCTTGGTGGTTGGAAAGAACCAGAGGAGGGCCGGGACTCCCGATGTGCTTCTGTTGGTACTTTCATCCACTCTGACGTAATTGTTCAAGAGCAGGTCTGCATCATTTTCAGGGTCTTCAGTGGCAGTGATGTCACAGATGTAGGTCAGGATCTCTCTCTGCACCCACAAGGAGATGGGGTTTCCTCCATCTTCTCAGTTCAGATCACAGGACAGCCTCCCCAGCCAGACTTAAGCATTTGGGCATCATCCTGATCAGAGAGCTGAATCTCGTTGATGGGAACATGGCTCTCTCCTGTGCCTTTGTAGTACCACCGGTAGATTTTGCTTCCACCTGCTCCAGCATTCAGATTTTTTTGGACCTTGGTGTACCCTTTAGCCTTCAGACCCTCGGCCAATTTCTCTGTGAAGGAGAACTGGATCCTGGTGATGGGAGGGCAGGTGCCTTCTTTATACCAGCGGTAGATCCCTTTACCTCCTGCTCCTTTGTTCGGGTTAACCAAGATATTTCTAAACTCTCATCAGCTTTGTTCAGAGAAACGTCGAGCTCAGTGATGGACATCTTGCTTCTCTGTGTTGAATAAAGGAAAAGGTTCATGAGTGAACATGTAAGGACACCCCGACAGGAGACATGACAGAACATCGGTGTCAAAAAGAAATCTGCAGCTCTCTGTCTTGCACAGCTACAGTAGGTGCTGAGATAAATGCTGGATGGAGTCTTCAGCTGCAGTGAGTAGAAATAGGAGGGACAGCAGAGCTGGACACTTACATGTCTGCAGACAGCTGTTGGCTATTTGGGCTCACCTGGGCAGCTGGAGGCTGCTGTCCCTGCACACACTCACCTGGCCTTTTTATTCACACCTGGATGCTGAGCTGGCCTGGGAAAACTCCACCTTTGATCAGCTCTTTTCTGAAGAACAATCATTGAAAGGGTCATCTGATTGCTCAAAATTCTGGTCCACCCACCTGCTGTTACCAGCTCTACAGTCCGTTTAAACTCACATGTTCTTGTTTCTGATGGTGGCGGTCCAGCTTGTACAGGCATTTGTCCCGCAGTAAAGCTGGTTTAGACTGCAGCTGTTCACTGCTCCAGTGGGAAGAAATAATAATAAACTCATTTTAGTTTCATCCGTTAAAGTCCTGCACTGCCTCGTGTGTCGTTGTGCCCTTGGGCAAGACACGTAACCCACCTTGGTGACGTCTGTGCTCAGCAGCCTCGCCTCAGTCAGTGTGCCCCAGGGCAGCTGTGGCTACAACCTAGCTCATCACCACCAGGGTGTGAATGGGTGAATGACTGATTGTGTTGTAAAGCACCTTGGGGGGACTCTAGAAGGCGCTATATCAAATACAGACCATTTACCATTTACCAGTTCTCCACACATCATCGATACTTTCTACAATGCTAAACTTCATTTAAACATCCTGTTGGAGTGAGTTTGAGACGATGACCAGAACCTTGAGAAGGTCAACAGATCATGTGATACACAAGGCCCTGGGTGCATCAGGGGGTTTGTAACCTACTTTAATTCCAACATTTATTAGCGATTCACATATAAATTTATATTTCATTAAATGAAATGTTTGACTCACTGATGCTCCAGAGCAGGTTTGGTTTCCAAAATAAGAATGGCGTCTGTCAGCGTTCTCCAGAGAAGCTGTGGTTAGGATGCAGCTCATCACCATCAGGAAGTGAATTAATGTTCTGTAAAGCACTTTGGAGATCTGTCACAAACATTTAGCTGCACTGGTCCAGCGAGGCTTTTTCCTTGCAGCATCATTATATATATCTGAAAACTGGAATATTTCCTATTTGACCCAAAGACAAGCAACATAAAAGAGAGTACAACAAGCATCAAACAAGGCCTACTAAACACGATCATAGCAGAAACCTAACATGTTAGCTGGTGAATAAAACAAACGACACACATCTGCTGTTGTGGCCCCAGACTCTGGACCTCTCTCCCCCAGAGCCTGAGATCAGTGGACTAAGTGGTCTCCTTTAAACTCACCTGTTCAGGTTTGGTGGGATTTTCATCACCTCCCTCTCCTGATTCTGCTCTTATTCCACCTTTCCTGGGATCCACTGATTTCCTTCTCTCCTATTCATTTTCTCTCTCCCTTTCTTACACTTTTTAAAATCACAATTGTAATATTTTTTCTCATTTTAAACATATTTTTAATCATAATTAAAAAATCTTTTCTACACTTTGTTTTGTTGTTTTTGTGAAGCACCTCGTGACTTTTATCTTGAGAGGCGCTACATAAAAGATTGTTTTCGTACTTATGCCCTTTTTCCAACAGCACCAACCAGCATAACTCAAATGGGATTGGTCCAGTTGGACAGCTTTTTACATCAGCACAAATTCGTATTCTTCCTAACTTCTACTGTATTGAGCTATTCCAAAAACACAACCAGTGACTCCACCCCCTAGCCCCTGATTGGCTAGGGGGTGGAGTCAGGGGCGGATTTAGCAATTTGGGGGCCCAAGGCGAACACAGACATTGGGCCCCTTACACTAAATTTTCGACAATCTTACCTTTAACTGGATTTGCGAAACTCTCCCCTCTTCTGACACAAGTTATTTTCCCTTTTTATTAGTCCTCCTCTTTTTTTCCTGTATTTCCCTCCCTTTGAGTGCTTTCAATATTTGCTCTGCTTTCTTTTTTCTGTCAGCGCTCCTGTCCATTTTGGTCTATGTTTTCATCCCTTTAAACATTTTCCATAGTCTTTCCTTTCTGCTTCCTTTTGATGTTTACATCGAAAAACGATGTCAGTTTCAGAAGTGAAGATAAAAGCTTTTATGAAGCATGCTGCTTCTTTCTCTTATTGGAGCCACTAGGATAACTCCATGTCATGCTTAATGTTTTGACTATCACTTTGAGTTTGTTCCGAATGCTCCCGTCTCTCTTCTTATTCTTATTTGTGGTCTTATGGCACTTGGCAAACAACAATTTGGTGCATTACTGCCACCAACTGGATTGGAGTGGAATGACTACCAATCACTTCCTGTTTGTGCATCGCCGTCTTAATAACCCTCTTATGACCATAATTATAACAGGGCCGCCTGGTATTTTTTTTTTATCTTATGGCTGTAAAATTGTAATAAAAAGTGCAAAGTGTGTGTAACTCTTCTCCTTTTTTCAGAACAACCTCAGCTTTCAGTGTATGGTTTGTATTTCCAAACCATTATAACATTTCACAAAAAGAAATGTGAAGCCACTTCTCCTTCAGCTTCACTGGCTGTCAGTCAACTTCAGGGTTCATTTCAAGATCCTGGTTCTGGTCTATAGGGCCTTACATGGACAAGCACCATCTTACAATGGTGATCTTCTTAGTCCCTACACCCCCAGCAGGTCCCTGAGGTCCAGTGATCAAAGCCTACTGGTTGTGCAGCACCAGGCTAAAGACCAAAGGTGACAGATCATCTGCTGCTGTGGCCCCCAGACTCTGGAACTCTCTCCCCCTGAGCCTTAGATCAGTGGACTCAGTGGTCTCCTTTAAAAAGCAGCTGAAGTCTCACCTGTTCAGGCTGGCTTTTGTATGACCTTCTTCACCACTCTCTTTATTCTGCTCTCCCCACCTATTCCACCTTCCTCACTGATTTCCCCCTTTCCTATTCACTCTCTCTCTTTCTTAACATTTTTTCTTTTAAATCCCAATTGCCTATTTTTGCTCATTTTAAATATATTTTTAAACATTTTCTAAATTTTTTATATTTATATTTTTGTTTTTGTGAAGCGCCTCGTGATTTTTATCTTGACAGGCACTATAGAAATGATATTTTCTTCTTCTTCTTCTATTTAGAAGATATTTCTATTACAGCCTTTAAAAAAATCAGCTTAAAAGTGAAAAAACAAAAAACAGATTTGAATTTTTTACAGTTATTACTGAACAGGAACTTCAAAATTACTGGGCAAACAATTTAAACTTTTAACTGAAATGCATCTATTCTTAAAAAAATTTGAACCTTGGTGTCTTGTAGCAGTTTTTAAGACCATTTATTTTTGTAAACTTTCAGACGTTTTTATTTGATGTGGTAGACCTTGAAGCAGTTTCTCTCCAGCTGCAGGCAGAGTCCTGCACACCTCACACCGCCATGGGGTGCTTCTCTGGCACACCGTGCTGCTATACCAAAAACATTTGTTTTAGTGTGACCTAGAGGGTTGGATGCTTAAGATCCTAAAACCGTAGGTGATAATAACCCTTGATGAAAACAGCAGAGGCTTATTCACAAGTTTAACAATTTTTATTTATAGGATACAACACAGGAGATTTATTAAAGACAACCCAGGTCGGGATAAAAAGTAGACTAAAAACTCTAAAACACGGGAGGGAGGAGCGACGACAATGCTGGCCCTGGGACTACACACGCAACGCCATCTAACTTCTATTTAAAAGCACAAAGCCGCTGTAGGGACCCGAGACAAGAGACAATAATATAAAGAAAAACACTCAGTGCTCCCTTTAACTAAAGCTCATACACACGTCACCCAGAAGTGAGTAAAACCCCCGACAAACCCCTACAGCGGATACGCTAAAAGAAACTAGCCTCCCAGAGACAGCACTGTGCTTAACGCTTAACCACCCGACTCAAACAAGTTTACTTCCTTCCCGCTCTGGAGGAAAACGATTAATAACAAGATAAAACCGGTAAACGGTTTACTAAAAGAACTAGAAAAGATTTAATAAAATGAACTGGAAAAACAGTAGCAGGCTAAGGTCTGTGAACAAAACACGCATTGTTAGTCCTATTCTAACGAACCATAAAAATGCTGTGAATGTTATGAACCAGTACCTCATCAGCCGACCGCTTGCCAATGAAAATTCCGGCTGTTCACCCCTCAGTCCTGCTCATCCTTCGTAAAGAGGAACCAATTAAAAATATAACCGTTAACTAAACTGAAGCAAAGCCAGGTCACTCACCACTTAGCCGCACGCACGTCTGCACCCAAATCGAAGCATTCAGCGTTTGCAGCTAGATCCCAGCTGCCCTAATTATAGCAGCCCTCTGATTACACACCTGGATCCCCTGTCAGCGGCATGACAGGTATAACCAGAATAACTTCCGGGAACTAAGGTGACCCGGTTACAATCCACCCCTAGAAAATGTATCGGCGGCCCGTCGATATGAAAACAAACTAGCACCACGGTCAAAATATTGCTGCTTCAATACTGCCACTACTGGTGATTTAAGAGACAGCAGCCCCATCCGCCGTCCCCCCGGCCCTCCTTGGGAGATGATGAGGATTTGAATGCTGGCCAGCTGTTTTTCTGGATGACTTTCGTGTAACCGCCTTACTTTCTCCGTGCTCTTGGGGGGGGTCGTTGCAGGGGCCAGTGGAGGTAGGTCGAGATGACCTATACTCGTAGCTCCATGGGACACCAAACCCTGTGAATTTCCCTCTAATTTTCTGGTTACTAAAAATACATACTCTGGTTCATCCTCTTCCTCCAGGGTAGGGCTCTCCTCTCTCACCCTGGACTGCTTAGGACAGAGCCCCTCAGGGACCGGCCTCAACAAAGAGCGATGGACAGTCTTATGGCATTGTAGGTTGTCCAGGGGCGCCACCATATACACTGATCCCCCTGGTGTCGGGGACTTCAATACCACATGGATCATAGGGCTCCATTTGTCCTGGATCTTGGTCCTGCCCCTTTTACTGTGGTCCTCAACATAAACCAACTGCTGTACCTGCAGTTCGCTGGCCAGACCCTCTCCATCATGGCGCTCTTTACGACGATCCGCTGCCTTTTGTATACGATCCTGTGCCCCTTTTAGGGCAACCTGGAGTCTACGGCGGTGTTCTTGAACCCAGTCCTCCACTCTACCCGTTTGAATCTCTGGGACCCTTCCAAGGAGAAAGTCAATAGGTAAGCAGGGTTCCTGACCAAACATTAAAAAGTGAGGGGACTCACCCGTAGACTGGTGAACAGTGGTATTATAAGAGTACAATACCTGTGGTAAATACTGGGGCCAACGGCTTTTCTTTTCAATAGGGAGAGTGCGTAGCAAATCATGTAACATTCTGTTGAACCTTTCACATTGGCCATTTCCTTCTGGATGGTACGGTGTGGTGCGTGTCTTCTGAACCCCATACAGCTCACACAGCTGATGGATTAGTGCACTCTCAAAATTACGGCCTTGGTCCGAATGCAGTCTTGCTGGAACACCAAACTTGTGGAACCATTCCTGCACCAGTATTTGAGCCACCGTCGCCGCTCACTGGTCCCTGGTTGCCACTGCCTGGGTAAACTTTGAAAAAACATCAGTCATCACAAGCACACTTTCTACACCATCCTGAGATGGGTCCAGCAGTGTAAAGTCTATCGCCAATACTTGGTTTGGTCTTGATGCCAGTACATGTCCCATAGGTGCCCGACTCTGAGGACGAGGGGCTTTTGCTAAGGTGCAGCGTTCACACTGGTGGCACCATTCCTTAATATCTCTCAGCATCAGCGGCCAGTAACATCGCTCTCTGATGAGTTCTGTAGTCCTCTCCACCCCCTGGTGGCCATGGTACTCATGCAGCTGCTTCATGACCTCCACCTTCAATGTCTCTGGAAGTAGCAGTTGATTAATATCCTCCCCACCTTCAGGCCGCTGCGCTTGTCGGTAGAGCAAACCATTTAGCTGAACGACTTTACTCCACTGTCGACACAGCTCCAAAACCTGAGGCGAGAGACTCGCTCTTTCTGCCCGGTCTGGGCGTTTCTGGGTCTTCCAAAACCCCATAAATGTATTTAAGGTGGGATCAGCTTCTTGGAGAGCCTTGAAGTCATCATGGGAATAGGACGGAAAAACTGATACGGCTGCCTGGATGGCTTGTTGAGCCAGGTCAATACCTCTGGGCACTCTCAGCACCGGCACTGGAGTTCCTGGAAGGGGAATGTCAGCTTCCGTGGGGGCCCCAGGTTTCCTTGAAAGGGCATCTGCATTCACATTGGTTCGGCCAGATCTGTAACGAATAGTGAAGTTAAAATCTGCTAGCTGTGCTGCCCAGCGCTGTTCAGTTGCACCCAGCTAAGCTGTGTTCAGATGGCTGAGAGGATTATTGTCAGTCCACACAATGCATCGTTGACCCAGCAAATAGTCTCTGAACTTCTCGGTCATGGCCCATTTTAAAGCTAAAAACTCCAGCTTCATGGAACTGTAATTAGACATGTTCCTTTCTGTGGGTCTTAATCCACGGCTAGCAAAGGCAACAGGGCGTACCCTGCCTTCCTGCTCCTGGGAAAGGACTGCTCCCAGGCCACCATAACTGGCATCAATCTCAAGAATAAAAGGCAGGGAGAAATTTGCATATGTTAGAACAGGTGCACTGACCAGTCTGGCTTTTAGTTCCTCGAAACCCTGTTCACATGCTTGGGACCAATGATTACCCACTTGCTGTTGCCGTCGCTGGCCTCGTAACTGCTGTAGCTGGGCTACAAGTTGGTGAAGTGGAGCTGCCAATTTTGCAAACCCTTCTACGAACCGTCTGTAGTAGCTGGCAAATCCCAGGAACGATCGTAGCTCTGTAAGGCTGTTTGGACGAGGCCAGCTCTTTACAGCAGAGATCTTGTCTGGATCCGTGGACACCCCCTCGCTAGAGATGACATGGCCCAGGTACTTTACTTCCTGTTTGAAGAAGGCACACTTGTCGAGCTTCACCTTTAGCCCTTCTTGTCTCAGGCGATCCAGCACCGCTTCCAAGCGCAGCAGATGCTCATCGACTGAAGAGGAAAAGATCACAACATCTAGATACAACAACAGAGACTGACAGTGCTGGGCCCCAAACATCCGTTCCATCAATCGTTGGAATGTGCTGGGTGCATTGCACAGACCAAAGGGCATACGGTTAAACTCATACAATCCAAAGGGAGTGCAAAAGGCAGTTTTCATTTTATCTGCTTCAGCCACTGGTACCTGATTGTAGCCACTTGCCAAGTCGAGGGTGGAAAACCACTTTGCTCCTGATAGAGCATCCAGAGACTCCTCAATCCTGGGTAGAGGAAAAGCATCACGACGTGTTTTACTGTTCAGTTGTCTATAGTCAACACATAGACGAATACTCCCATCCTTTTTCTTCACCACGACAATGGGGGAGGCATAGGGGCTACTGCTCTCACGTATCACCTGACTCTCCAACAGCTGTCTGATGTGTGCTTATACTGCCTCATACTCTGAAGGTGGGATTCTCCTAAATCTTTGACGCACTGGCACGTCATCCGACAGAGGGATCTCATGCTCCATCAGATCTGTACAACCCAGGTCCCCTTCATATGCGGAGAACACACTGTCATACTTTCTTAGGAGGGACCGGACCCTTTCCTGATCCCCACTGCTTATAGATGATAAGTCAACATTTACCATTTTGTCTGACTGTTGGGACACTGAGCTGACCTGGGAAGAGAGAGTAGCCTGGACTGATCCAACCCCCTCCCTCACCCCTTCTGGTAAACTGACAATGTGGGCTGGACCAGACATCCCTACTGGCGTACGAGGATGCAACCACACATCCCTTTCACTCACGTTCATAACTGGGATATATGTGCTGCCTCTAGCCACTGTTACCAAACTTTGTGACACCACTGCCCCCCCCCCCCCCCCCCCCCCCCCGGGATGCCCCCTTTTGTTCCAAGTGGCTCTACGAACACGCCATATGGAGGGCCAAGCCTGGCTCGCGGGCACGTCGCTGGAACCAGCTTTACTGTGCCAGCCGGCACACATACTGGTTTGCGACCCCCTACTCGGACCAGACCCATCTTGGGAGTCACTTTGTTGTACTGAAACCTCCTGACATTTTAGGAAAGCCACACGCCACGCAGAAGCAGCCTGACTGAGTCCTGGTAGCTCAAACAGAGCAGCACCATGTTGCTTAAAAAGCTCATCATAACACTCCTTGATGACATTCATGCCCAATACCCCTGGCACTTTCAATTGGGAAGAATGGGGCGGGGGATCCTCAACCACCAGCACCCCTTTCCTAGGTACCACTTTACCTAAAACTTCTAGATCAGTTTCAAAATAACCAACATAAGGGATGCTCAGCCCATTGGCTGCATGAAGCTCCAACCAAGAACATGCCTGCAAGGCCCCTTGACAATGTTGGTTAAAAAAACTCTGTGTAACAGTGGTCACCATAGAACCAGTATCTAGAAGACACTAAGTGAACACCCCCCATTTGCACCAGAACTGTGGGACACTCTCCTACCAGTTTTGACACAGAACTTGTCACACTAGGAATCTTTGGACCAAATCCCCCTCCTTCTGCCCTGAGGCCCTGCAAAGCAGAAGGGGCTAGTTTCCCATCTGCTGGTGGGAGACCACCATCTCCTCTCTACCAGGCTGTGATGCAGTAGCCCTTTTTTGGCAACAGTTCCTGGCTATGTGACCAGGCTTCTGGCAACGTCGGCAGATAATCTGGGATGCTCGGTTTAGATGTTGGGACCCAGGAGGCCCTTGTAGCTGCAACAGACTTTGAGACAACAGGTTAATCTGTTCCTGCTGTTTTACCAGCATTTCCTTGATCTCTGACAGACCGTCTGAGGCCCTTGGGACCGACTCTGAGGCAGATCTATTACTTCGGGAGTTCTGCACAGCACAAAAAGATGTCAGGTGGTTATTTCTACTTCTTACATCAGCTGGCTGACCCTCTTGTTCCCACTGTATAGTCTCTTTCCTTACGTCCAGCAATGTAAGAGTAGGGTTTCCCCGAACGAGCTTTTTTAACTCTCTACGTAAAGATGGCTCAAGCACATGTTCAGTAAATTGATCTCGTAAGAGCACAGCAGCATCAGACACACCAGGTGCATTTACAGTTATTTTCTCCATCAGACAGAAAAGAGCATGTGAAAACTCCTGTAATGATTCCCCCTCCTTTTGCTTTCTAGAAAAGAAATCTTCCTGCAGAGTCACGTAAGATTTTGAGCACCCATACAGTTCCTGTAAAATAGTCAAAATGCATTCAGGGTCTTCTCTTTCAGCCCGGGGCCTATATCTAATCTCCTCCTTTGCTTCCCCTTCAAGGTGATCATACACAAAGTAAGCCTGATACAAAGGAGATAAATACCTTGCCCTCAGGCTTGCCCGGACCTCCTCTATCCAATCAGTCACTCCAATACCAACATTACCTCTAAAGACGGGACACTTTCGTTCCCTTGGAATGTAGAGAATCCGTTCTGTGGCTGATTCCCTTTCTTCATGACATGTGCCACCTGATGTAGAGGGTTGTGAGTCTTGTTTATCCTCATTTGTCTCTCGCAGAAGTTGATTCTCCTCCTGCAGCCGTCGCAGCTTGCTCCGTAGCTCCTGTAGCTCAGTATCCATTGTGCCTTGATCCACCTTCCGCGAGGCTTGTGGCTCCACCCTACACCTGCTACTGTTCCAGTTAAAGAAGAGAAAAAAACGGAGGGAAAGGAAGAAAGAAAAAAAAACTCCAGAAAACTACTCCTACACCCGATCTATTCAGTAAACCAGCTGTTTTAAAGTATCTCCACAGCACATCTACTTTTTTTTCAAAAAGTTGCCAACAACGCCAATTGTGACCTAGAGGGTTGGATGCTTAAGATCCTAAAACCGTAGGTGATAATAACCCTTGATGAAAACAGCAGAGGCTTATTCACAAGTTTAACAATTTTTATTTATAGGATACAACACAGGAGATTTATTAAAGACAACCCAGGTCGGGATAAAAAGTAGACTAAAAACTCTAAAACACGGGAGGGAGGAGCGACGACAATGCTGGCCCTGGGACTACACACGCAACGCCATCTAACTTCTATTTAAAAGCACAAAGCCGCTGTAGGGACCCGAGACAAGAGACAATAATATAAAGAAAAACACTCAGTGCTCCCTTTAACTAAAGCTCATACACACGTCACCCAGAAGTGAGTAAAACCCCCGACAAACCCCTACAGCGGATACGCTAAAAGAAACTAGCCTCCCAGAGACAGCACTGTGCTTAACGCTTAACCACCCGACTCAAACAAGTTTACTTCCTTCCCCCTCTGGAGGAAAACGATTAATAACAAGATAAAACCGGTAAACGGTTTACTAAAAGAACTAGAAAAGATTTAATAAAATGAACTGGAAAAACAGTAGCAGGCTAAGGTCGGTGAACAAAACACGCATTGTTAGTCCTATTCTAACGAACCATAAAAATGCTGTGAATGTTATAAACCAGTACCTCATCGGCCGACCGCTTGCCGATGAAAATTCCGGCTGTTCACCCCTCAGTCCTGCTCACCCTTCGTAAAGAGGAACCAATTAAAAATATAACCGTTAACTAAACTGAAGCAAAGCCAGGTCACTCACCACTTAGCCGCACGCACGTCTGCACCCAAAGCGAAGCATTCAGCGTTTGCAGCTAGATCCCAGCTGCCCTAATTATAGCAGCCCTCTGATTACACACCTGGATCCCCTGTCAGCGGCATGACAGGTATAACCAGAATAACTTCCGGGAACTAAGGTGACCCGGTTACATTAGCAAAAATAATTATTTATTGTAAAAAGATAAATAATGCTGGAATGATGCTGAATCTTACAATTAGCAAATAGTTGAGGGTTGTTCAAATAAAAAAATAAAAAATAAAGACTGAACAAATGTTCATATCCTGGTTCACTGGAGATCTGTCCTTCTTCATGGTCACTGACTTCAGATATAAGCCTTCTGGGACACCTAACAGATCGTGTTGATTTTCTGTGAGGCATTTCCATAATTCCTTGCTGGCTTTTTATGCTAATTAGCTTCTCCGTTCCGTTATCCACTTTCACCGCGGCGCTGCGCTCCGTTTCAATCAGGCTGTACAGCAGGATTTCCCCTCGTAGCGATATTCTCCCTAACTCTGATTGCTTCATGCTATAGATCGTTGGAAAGCTGCTTTTATGTACTTTTAGGAACCGTTGGAATTATTTGAATCTGATCAGCCATTCAAAAGTTATAAAACGGAGCATTTTGGATGACAAACTCAGCACGTCTCTGAATCTTTGTTGTGATTCGGTGCGCTCAAGACAGGGAATCCCGGTGCCACCGGGTGGCTACCGTAATGTATTGTATGTGGACGGAAAGCCCCATTTTTTATCTTTTCAGCACTTTTGGAATTTTAATGATATCTTGAATGGTTCAGGAATTATGGTAATGAGAAGTGCGCATGTCCAATCCCGTCTGCGGCCACAGGTTGGTAATAAGAATATTGTGGCATTAACAGAGGGGTGCTGGCGGTCAGGGCTAGGGGGCCCCCAACATAAGGGGGCCCCAGGCGGCCGCCTACCTATGCCTAATGGTAAAACCGCCTCTGGTTTAGCATGCTTAGCCTTGCTGTGAATCGGCGTGAATGTGTCAGGTTTAGGTTTATGAACTAATGTTTGAAATTACAGGCCTGAACATTATACAAGTCCACCTTCAACACTGAAAATAACCACCTGATTAACTTCTCACTGAGCTGCACGCTTGAGGTTTGACTGGAAAAACTAAATCAGGAAGCAGCGAGATTTGTGACGCAAATAGGATTTTACTGAAATGAAGGAAAGTCATCATAAAAAGTAATGCAGAGTCCGGGAATCAGTCCCATCGGTTGGTGGAATAACACCAATTTGGCATGTTTGAACCATGTGATCCTGTTTTACTCTTCAAACATCATCTGATACAAATCACCACCACCACAGTTAAACTGAAATATTTGTAATTTTCTGGTGATTTTCCCACGTCAGCATGCTCAGCTCAGTTATAAAAGCCCACATATATTTCTGATGCAGGCCAGCCTAGATGCCCAGCACCAGGGTTGAGACTTTTGTTGATGACAGAAACCACACCTCTCTGAAACACCCTCAGGAACACCTCCTCATAAATCAGAGTGATGGCCTGGATGGGCTCGCCACAGCTGCCATCTTTCTTGTTTATATATATATGTTTATGTGCTTAGCAGACGCTTTTACCCAAAGCGACTTACAATTTTTTTTTAACCTATAGGGCATGCTGTGATCTGTGGGGGAAACCGGAGTACCCGGAGAAAACCCACGCATGCATGGGGAGAACATGCAACTTTCACTAACTTGTTCTTCTGCTGTTGGAGGCACAGATTCTCTTCTTTACTGTTGGAGACATCAAGATCCATGATGGCACTTCCTTTCTTGGTGGTTGGAAAGAACCAGAGGAGGGCCGGGACTCCCGATGTGCTTCTGTTGGTACTTTCATCCACTCTGACGTAATTGTTCAAGAGCAGGTCTGCATCATTTTCAGGGTCTTCAGTGGCAGTGATGTCACAGATGTAGGTCAGGATCTCTCTCTGCACCCACAAGGAGATGGGGTTTCCTCCATCTTCTCAGTTCAGATCACAGGACAGCCTCCCCAGCCAGACTTAAGCATTTGGGCATCATCCTGATCAGAGAGCTGAATCTCGTTGATGGGAACATGGCTCTCTCCTGTGCCTTTGTAGTACCACCGGTAGATTTTGCTTCCACCTGCTCCAGCATTCAGATTTTTTTGGACCTTGGTGTACCCTTTAGCCTTCAGACCCTCGGCCAATTTCTCTGTGAAGGAGAACTGGATCCTGGTGATGGGAGGGCAGGTGCCTTCTTTATACCAGCGGTAGATCCCTTTACCTCCTGCTCCTTTGTTCGGGTTAACCAAGATATTTCTAAACTCTCATCAGCTTTGTTCAGAGAAACGTCGAGCTCAGTGATGGACATCTTGCTTCTCTGTGTTGAATAAATGAAAAGGTTCATGAGTGAACATGTAAGGACACCCCGACAGGAGACATGACAGAACATCGGTGTCAAAAAGAAATCTGCAGCTCTCTGTCTTGCACAGCTACAGTAGGTGCTGAGATAAATGCTGGATGGAGTCTTCAGCTGCAGTGAGTAGAACTAGGAGGGACAGCAGAGCTGGACACTTACATGTCTGCAGACAGCTGTTGGCTATTTGGGCTCACCTGGGCAGCTGGAGGCTGCTGCCCCTGCACACACTCACCTGGCCTTTTTATTCACACCTGGATGCTGAGCTGGCCTGGGAAAACTCCACCTTTGATCAGCTCTTTTCTGAAGAACAATCATTGAAAGGGTCATCTGATTGCTCAAAATCCTGGTCCACCCACCTGCTGTTACCAGCTCCACAGTCCGTTTAAACTCACATGTTCTTGTTTCTGATGGTGGCGGTCCAGCTTGTACAGGCATTTGTCCCGCAGTAAAGCTGGTTTAGACTGCAGCTGTTCACTGCTCCAGTGGGAAGAAATAATAATAAACTCATTTTAGTTTCATCCGTTAAAGTCCTGCACTGCCTCGTGTGTCGTTGTGCCCTTGGGCAAGACACGTAACCCACCTTGGTGACGTCTGTGCTCAGCAGCCTCGCCTCAGTCAGTGTGCCCCAGGGCAGCTGTGGCTACAACCTAGCTCATCACCACCAGGGTGTGAATGGGTGAATGACTGATTGTGTTGTAAAGCACCTTGGGGGGACTCTAGAAGGCGCTATATCAAATACAGACCATTTACCATTTACCAGTTCTCCACACATCATCGATACTTTCTACAATGCTAAACTTCATTTAAACATCCTGTTGGAGTGAGTTTGAGACGATGACCAGAACCTTGAGAAGGTCAACAGATCATGTGATACACAAGGCCCTGGGTGCATCAGGGGGTTTGTAACCTACTTTAATTCCAACATTTATTAGTGATTCACATATAAATTTATATTTCATTAAATGAAATGTTTGACTCACTGATGCTCCAGAGCAGGTTTGGTTTCCAAAATAAGAATGGCGTCTGTCAGCGTTCTCCAGAGAAGCTGTGGTTAGGATGCAGCTCATCACCATCAGGAAGTGAATTAATGTTCTGTAAAGCACTTTGGAGATCTGTCACAAACATTTAGCTGCACTGGTCCAGCGAGGCTTTTTCCTTGCAGCATCATTATATATATCTGAAAACTGGAATATTTCCTATTTGACCCAAAGACAAGCAACATAAAAGAGAGTACAACAAGCATCAAACAAGGCCTACTAAACACGATCATAGCAGAAACCTAACATGTTAGCTGGTGAATAAAACAAACGACACACATCTGCTGTTGTGGCCCCAGACTCTGGACCTCTCTCCCCCAGAGCCTGAGATCAGTGGACTCAGTGGTCTCCTTTAAACTCACCTGTTCAGGTTTGGTGGGATTTTCATCACCTCCCTCTCCTGATTCTGCTCTTATTCCACCTTTCCTGGGATCCACTGATTTCCCTCTCTCCTATTCATTTTCTCTCTCCCTTTCTTACACTTTTTAAAATCACAATTGTAATATTTTTTCTCATTTTAAACATATTTTTAATCATAATTAAAAAATCTTTTCTACACTATGTTTTGTTGTTTTTGTGAAGCACCTCGTGACTTTTATCTTGAGAGGCGCTACATAAAAGATTGTTTTCGTACTTATGCCCTTTTTCCAACAGCACCAACCAGCATAACTCAAATGGGATTGGTCCAGTTGGACAGCTTTTTACATCAGCACAAATTTGTATTCTTACTAACTTCTACTGTATTGAGCTATTCCAAAAACACAACCAGTGACTCCACCCCCTAGCCCCTGATTGGCTAGGGGGTGGAGTCACTGGTTGCACTCGAGCTTTCTGCCTGCAGCCGTTGTCGATACGGGATCTGCTCGGGTGCAGGACCTGCTCGGGGTCCTTCGACTGCCGATGACGTCAAAGTAGTTGATTGGCTGAACATGAAGCTTACGGAAGTGACGTTATCACATTATGATTTTGATTGGTCAGAACAAATTTGCGGTCGTAGTCTTAGCGGTTATAGTCCTGTTGTCCAAAAATCAACACTTTTTGGAGATAATAGGTTTGAATTTCTAAAGGAAATGTAAAATATAAGCAAATGATAGATGGTGACCCTCCAAAGCTCTTGATGTTGATGAAATGGGGCAAAATAAAATATAAGAACTTTACTGAAAGACACCAAGCAATGTTTTGAGTCAAAGAATGTATTTAGATAACAGCATTAATACAAACAGATATGGCTTCACACATAAGAACTGTTCTATTTTTTGTCAGTCCGATGTTGGTTTTATGCAGTTTCACATTCTTTACAAAACAAAGATAATGTGGTGTTTTATTAACAAATTATAATTATAAAGAAAACATTTAGGTGTTAACAAACAAGAATTTGTTAACAAAACTGCTGATGTCTTTCCAAAACGTGTGTGTGAAAGCCGAGTAGATTTGCAGTAATGTGACGTCATCGGCAGTCGAAGGACCCCGAGCCGATCCCGCACCCGAGCAGATCCTGTGCCGACACCGTCTCCGTGTTCATATTCTGAAAAAAGACAGAGACTGAGCAGCAACAGGTCCCTTGATAATAATTTCTACAGCTCTGACAGAATCCAATGGAAATTGACTCATTTTGAGTTACTTGCTTCTGTCGTTTGTTAGAAAATAAACTCAAATAAGACAAACGTTTGCATTACTAACAAATGAGCCATTTAAAAATTCTGGGTATCTTATTATACTCTAAGTTGGTATAAACCTGCACACTGAAGCAAAAGTAGTGGTGGTGAGACACAAGCAGCTGTCTCCACACAGTTCATCTGAAAATCGGAGCAGAGCGAGCAGTGGGAATCTGAAAACTGAGGCTTCCTCCTCACTGGGTAAAAAAACTGGTGTCAAGCCAGCCTCCAGTTGGAGACTTGCTGTCAAGCCAGCCTCCAGTTTGTTTTCTGTTCCCCGTCTATTCAAGTTATTACGGGAATGGATGTGGAAACCGGATTTCAAAATACAATTCAACTTCGAGTGAATTATCAGATATTTTAAGAAAATAATAACAAATAATTTAGGCTTGTTCACTATTAGCGCCCTGTCAATATCAAGGCAATCTTATTTTGGATTTCAAAGTAAAAGCCCTGTGAATTTTCATTTTGAACTACTCTTTCAATGACTTCAGAATGCTCTTAAAAGCAAAAGTCATATTTCCAAAGAGCAGTTGCATTTTGTATCAACACTATCAAACCACAGCAATTTGAAATTGCCCATATTTGACAGACTCTTTTAACGATTTCAAAAAGCTCTAAAATGGAAAGTTGCTGTTTCCACAGGGTAACTCCACTTTATATCAACAGTATACAACCCCACAGTGATACCATATGAATATCAAAACATTCTGATGTTGCGTTTCAAAATAAAGGCCTTTTAAAATTGTCCATATACGACCAAACTTTAACGATTTCAAAATGCTCTAAAATGGAAAGTTGCTGTTTCCACAGGGTACCTCAACTTTATATCAACAGTACACAACCCCACAGTGATACTGTATCAATATCAAAACATTCTGATGTTGCGTTTCAAAATAAAGGCCTTTTAAAATTGTCCATATACGACCAAACTTTAACGATTTCAAAATGCTCTAAAATGGAAAGTTGCTGTTTCCACAGGGTACCTCAACTTTATATCAACAGTACACAACCCCACAGTGATACTGTATCAATATCAAAACATTCTGATGTTGCGTTTCAAAATAAAGGCCTTTTAAAATTGCCCATAATTTACATACCTCTAAAGGAGACATAACATGCTTTTAAGTTATTCCTTTTTACATCTAAATCATTCAGTTGGGGTCTAAATACAGTGGAACTGCAGTTCCTTGGTCTGATTTCCTCATTATTGTTGCTCTACAGACCCTCATCTACCCCTGTTCTGAGGAGAGTCTTGAGAACGAGCCGTTTTTGGGTACTGTCTCTTTAAACTGGAGGAGGAGCTGTAAACTCCGCCCCCCTCCATAGTGCAGACCTGTACTCTCCTCCCCCAGTCGGACTTTGTAGTTCTATAGAGAAATCATTATTTAGCATAGCAGATTTAGCATAGCATATTAGCATTTTTAAAACATGTGGGGAGAGCAGTTCATCAGGCTATTTCAAGGCTGCTAACTCTCTCATGCATTTGTCTGTAGTCACTCACACACACCCGTCACGGCCGACGGAGGGACAAGCGAGCAGGCACGTGCGTGCGCGCGCACACACACACACACACGTCACGGCCATAGACTGTACATACACACACACAAGGAATGCTGCTTGCTTATTTATTTCTATAAAAAATGTTTTAAATAATGATACAGCTCCTTAAAACACCATTAAAAGAATATATTTTATTAAGATCTCTATCTATATATATATATATATACATACATATAATTATAAATAATTTTATAAGTAGTCTTATTTTATATTGGGTGTCTTAATGGCTGAAAATGGATAAAAAGCAGTTACATTTTAATTTAAAGATTTCAGTTCAGTTCAGTTTTAGTTTATTTGTCATATGCAAGTTAGCACAGGGTCAACATTGCAATGAAACGTGTATGACGAGCAGCGGTCTCTCAGCAACATGATACAGGAGAAAATATAATAAAATATAATAAAAATATAATAAAATAAAGCAAAAAAATATAGTAAGGAGCAAAATATTAGAGAGACATGGTAAAAGGGAAAAGATGACTAAATATATATGTGTCAATAAAGAAAATCCTGAAAAGAAATATGACGGGAGGGCAGATGGGATATTGCACAGGAATGAGCTGCAGAAAATTACAGTATTGCACTTTAGATATAAATTACAGTATTGCAGGATATAAATTATGCAGGATATAGATTACAGTGTTGCACTTTGGATATAAATTACAATAACAATAAAGTGAAGTGACCAGTACGGATTAAATATAGTACTTGTGAAGCTGCAGGGTAGCTTCTGAGTCCTGTGTTGTGTGTGTTTAGGTGTTGTGGTTGAGGTGTCGTATGGCTTGATGATAGAAACTGTTTTTAAGTCTTGTAGTCCGAGCAGACAGACTCCTGTAACGTCTGCCAGATGGTAACAAGGAGAACAGCTGATGTGCCGGGTGGCTGTGGTCCTTGATGATGCTGTGTGCTTTCCGGAGGCATCGTTGGAGATAAATGTCCTGAATGGCAGGAAGCCTCATGCCAGTGATGTGCTCTGCTGCTTTCACCACCCTCTGTAGTGATTTACGGCTGCTGGCAGAGCAGCTTCCGTACCACACTGTGATGCAGCTCGTCAGCAAGCTCTCAATTGCACACCTGTAGAAATTTGAGATGAAGCAGGCGCTCACGCCAAACTTCCTCAGCCTCCTCAGGAAGTAAAGCCGCTGGCGAGCTTTCCTGATAGTAGTGTCTGTGTGAAGGGTCCAGGAGAAGTCCTCAGTGATGTTGACTCCAAGGAACTTGAAGCTGCTGACCCTTTCGACCTCGACCCCGTTGATGCGGATGGGTTGGTGTTCCCTGACTGGTCGTTTCCGGTAGTCCACTATCATTTCTCTGGTTTTGCTGATGTTGAGAGTCAGGTTATTTTCCAGGCACCACTCGTACAGTGCCATCACCTCCTCTCTATAGGCTGTCTCATCATCCCCTGTGATGAGTCCTATGATGGTTGTGTCATCCGCAAACTTGATGGTGATGTTGGTCTCATGTTTAGCAACACAGTCGTGTGTGAACAGGGAATATAGGAGGGGGCTAAGCACACAACCCTGGGGCGTACCTGTGTTTAGGATGAGTGATGAGGAAGTGTGCTTACCAACTCTCACCACCTGGGGCCTGTCTGTGAGGAAGTTTAGAATCCAACTGCAGATCGGTGTTCCCAGCCCAAGGTCGACGAGCTTCGTGGCAAGTCTTGAGGGGATGATGGTGTTAAATGCCGAGCTGTAGTCGATGAAGAGCATTCTTGCATATGTATTCCCTTTCTCCAGGTGAGTGAGGGCGGTGTGTGTTGCCAGGGCGATGGCATCCTCTGTGGCTCTGTTTGTCCGATAGGCAAACTGAAGAGGATCCAGTGTGTCAGGGAGGGAGGAGCAGATGTGACATTTGACCAGCCGCTCCAGGCACTTCATGATGACGGATGTCAGTGCAACAGGACGGTAGTCATTCAGACAGGAGACCACTGATTTTTTGGGAACGGGAATGATGGTGGATGCTTTGAGGGACGTCGGGACCACTGACTGCCTCAGGGAGAGGTTGAAGATGTTGGTAAACACCTCTGCCAGCTCGTCTGCACACACTCTGAGTAGCCGGCCTGGGATGCCGTCTGGTCCTGGAGCTTTGTGAGGATTGACCTTTTTAAAGGCCCATCTCACAGCTTCTGTTTCCAGAGTTAGAGTTGCAGCCTCACTGTCCTCTTGAGGGTAGAGGATCTCCTCTCTGTTGTCTGCATCAAAACGAGCATAGAAGTTGTTCAGCTCGTCTGCGAGAGATGCAGTGGGCTGAACACTGACTGTGCTGACCTTCTTGTAGTCAGTGATGCAGCGCAGTCCATTCCACAGTCGCCTGGTGTCAAAGCTGTGGTAGCCGGACTCCATTTTGTCCCTGTAGTCCTTTCTGGCCTTTTTTATGGACTTTCGGAGGTCATACCTGGCTGCTTTATATGCGTCAGCATCTCCAGAGATTTGAGATTCTAGTCAAAAATAAAGAACATTCCTCCAAATGTTCTTTAATGTGATCATTATAATTCTAATGCTTACAACTTTGTTTTTATTGTCTGCAATGCGTAGCCTATATCTTTATTAAATGTGTTTAGCTGTAAAGTGGTAATTCTCTCTAATGTGTACAGAGGTGGACATCAGTGCTGCAGTGAAATTCCCAAGATCAGTCTGCTTTGCTAACAAATATAGTTAAATCTGACCTGCATTCTAAATAAATACCGTTAGGTGAAAACATCAGTAGGCATTGAGTTATTGATACAATCCCTAACAGCCAGAATGGAAGAAGAGCATGCTGGGTCATCCTGGATCTGAGCCTGTTCTGTGTATTTACCTACAGGATGCAATAAATGTCTACAAGGCTGAGTTTGGACCATTACATCTAAAATAAAACTTACAATCAGTGATTTTTTTAATTGTTTACATTAATATACACATTTTCTAAGTATTAACCTCACAGCAAATAAGTAGAACAATATAATAAACAGGCTTTAGTAGTTAAACAGGGCGTTGTGCACACAGGTGCTTTGTGTCTCGGTGCTGGTGGTATCTAGGTCTCAGAGTTCCTGTGCTCCTGCTGTCTTCTGTTGTCCTCAGGATACAAATTGATGTTTCCTGGTGATGAGGGAGGGGCAGTATGTGGGCTTCAAACTGGTCCTGGATAACAGTGGGAGACCTCCGTTGTCTCTGAGACCAGAGGGTTGGTGAGATGCAGATCTTCTCTACCTCATCTAGAAACGGAGTTGGTTCAGGGAAAACTTTTCCAAAGACCAGATCCATGATGTCATCGCCATATTCTGCAATGATAGACAATAACTTTAATGACATATTTTGTTTACAAGCAGCTTTAGGAAAGTTGTTTCTTTAGCTTTCATGTTTATAGTCACGTTTGTGTTTGTTCACAAGTTCACTTTGCTGCAGTGACTTCATATTTTCTTACAAATGTAATAAAATAGTGACACTAAAATTATACGAATGATTCCTTATGAAAGGAAGCTCATTAGAGAGCAGTGCAGACAGACTTCCTACATGCTGCAGCTGTTTTTGTAGGCCAGCTGCTGCTGAATTTGGGGAAAGTTATTCTGCACACATCCAGATCAGATGGTTGTTTACAGAAAATAATGTACTTCAATAATTTCTAAACAGACTAAACAAGTAAAACATCAAATAAATCACTCTGTTGTCATCAGACGGAGGGATTCAGGGGGGGAGGTGTTCTTAATGATGAGGGTGGCTGAAGTGTGTCATCACTCACTTTGGTCTGGTCCAGACCGTCTCTTTACTGGTGGGTCTCCTTCCACAGTAGGTGACGTGAAGCTCCAACATCTGAACGTTCTGTGTTCCTTAGAGGAGAAGAAAAGTAACATTAGCAAGCTGGCTAAATTATTTTTTACTAACATCTCAAGGACTTGGAGAAGCAGATCTTCACTTACCTAAACATCAGACCAGTTTGTCCCAGCTGAGCTCATCAGGGCTTTAGTCTGACAGCCTGTCAGTGAAACATGGCTCCAGCCTTCTGGATGTGGACTAAAAAGCAAAGGAACATTTTTACTTTTGTTTTAATTATTTTACAGCCGATTCCGACGCTCACGCTCATACAGACGGTGAGCTTTGCTGCGTCTGACTGATGCAGTGAGACAAAAAACTAACCTCACTTCACTCAGAGATCGTTCTTTAAAACTATTAAATCCACTGTGTTGACGCACTTTAATGACTTTGTCACGCTGCATTTTAGCTGATACGGGACTTTAAATACTGGATGCTAAGATTACATCACACTCACGTAGAATAACACACAGGCTCTCTGCTGCTACAATCAGTGGGAGGTTATCATCTGGTGTAAAAGAAGGCGTTGATCAGAAATCACGTTTTATTCCACGAAAATCAGCCAAATCCACATTAATCTGGGTGCTAACTTTACTAGCATACTGTGCTAGCGATAGCAAGCCGGATGCTAACGCTTTAGTGCTGCTAATGCCCGTTTGTCGACATTTTAGAGTGATATGAAGCTTACCGCTCTGCTGCTGTGTCCCGTCGCTGCCACATTCAGATGGAAATGACTCCTTTTAGATAGATGAAGCCCTCAGTACTTACTAGCCTGGAGACACGAACGAACGAACCACGCGCACGCGCGCGCACACACACACACAAACACACACACTACTTTTTCTTCTGTGTTTTTTTTAGCAGTAGTGTCATCAGCTCCTGGGTTTAAATACTGCCACAACACTCTTCCTTAAAACGAGGAACAGTTTTGAGCTGTGTGTGGCTAAAATAACCAGACATTCTGCATTTTTCCAATAGGACAACAAAAAATCTTAGGAGAAGAAAAAATGGCGGATTGGCTCTGTGTTTAGCCGAGGGCCATTACCATATTTGGTAGTTATCCTGACGAAATAAATTACTGATGTAATAGATAATTTGAAAAACTGAACGGGTGGACAAATATGCCCAAAACTTAATTATTAAATATCTAAATAGCAACTCCAGTGAATAATATAACCTTTTTGCTCACTTAGACACTTAAAATGTGAAACACACCATGTTAATGGTTAAAAAAGTGGGTTTTTCAGGTTATGCCTCCTTTAACACACACACCCACACGCGCACACACGTGTGACACGCACTAGTCAACATCATATATATTTGTCTTGTACCACATTATTTTTAATCTGAAGCTACATATTAAGCATATTCAGGGCAGAGTATTGTTCCTGTTAGTGTTTAGTGTGAGATGATTGTAAACGTTCCCTTTCTTTCTCCAACAACTTTACCTGATAAGCTAACTTTAGGCAAACCAGCAGCATAACAAATATTTTCAAATAAGACTCACAAACCTGAGTCAACACCAGTCTCATCAAAGCTGGGGTTCTGTCGTTGTACTTTTTGTCTAAAAAACGTCATGTCCATCTTCACTCATGCGTTTCAGGCAGAGTGTAGAAGAAGCCGGCTGCTGAAGGGCTTCTTCTTCAGTGGTGGAGGCTCAGGCAGGCTGTATACAAACTACTGCCAGCTGCTCCCTCTCTGCTGGACTTTGGTACTGCATGTTACTTCCACAATTTAGATCCGGGGCTTTTCATAAAACATCCGGGCTTCAGCCCAAGTAGCCGGGCCTAACTCCACCCCTGCCAGTCTCCAAGACCAGCTGACAGATCTACTGGCATGTTCTAATTAACCAGCGCAGAATGGCTCCGAAAAAAGTTCTGTCGACAGAGGTGATCGAGCACATTAAAAAGTCTCTCGATTTTGTGTCCGAGGAAGTGACTGCAGTTAAAGCGCAACAGAAGCAGATCCTAGATCTTCTCGACGAGGTGAAACTGTTGCGTCTTCAGAATGTGGAAAAAGACAAACGCATCCTGGCTCTGGAGCAGCGGGTGGACAAACTTGAGCAGCATTCTAAAATGAATGAAGTGGTCATTATGGGGCTTCCACTAAAACTGCGCAGTTATGCTCGCGCTGTAGCTCTAAACAATATGGAGCTCGGGGAGGAGGAGAGATCAGTGGAGCAACAGGTGGCCTCCTTCCTTCATAGTAAAGGGATCAAGTTGGACCTGGATCACATCGAGACATGTCACCCGTTACCCAGGAGGAACAGTGAACATCCTGCCATCATAATGATGTTTGAGAACAGAAAAAACAAGACGGCACTCTTAAAACAGGGACATAAACTGAAAGGAACAAATGTCTTCATAAACGATCACTTAACAAAGAAAAATGTTGACATTGCCAGGAAAGCTATACCTGAAAAAACAACAGAAGATCCAACATACCTGGGTGACAAATTGTAAAATCTTTATTAAACTCAATGGAAGTCCTGAAGAAGAAACAAACAGTAGTGTTGGTGAGACACATACAAGAACGTGATAAGTATTGATGATGTGGAACTAGCCTTATATACGGTGGCCCTGAAGTGCAAACCACAAAAACAAATCACTTAACGCACAACAAATTGAAAAGCGCAACAACAAATTCACTAAATGCAACTAAAAATCACTACGCGCAAAAACAAATCACTAAACGCACAACAAATTGAAAAGCACAACAACAAATTGAAAAGCCTAACAACAAATCACAAAACGCACAACAAATTGAAAAGCGCAAAAACAAATTAACTAAATGCAACAAAAAAATCACTAAACGCAAAACCAAATTGAAAACCACAAAAACAAAACACAAACCGGAAAAGGTAGGTACCAATGCTGCAACAACAGGCATCACTGATTGGATGATGGATCCGTTGACCTTTTGAACCGGAAGTTGTTCTGCCGAACGTGGTTATGTGAAAGAGCAGTCAGCGGGTGTGTCCGAATCCACAGGCAGGGTGCTTACGAGTACGGGTCCTCACTGGTCTAGCAAGGCCGGGTCCTTGCCAGACCGCTAAGACCAGAACCCAGCGGCTCTGAATTCGGACAGTCTAGCCTTCACCTCTATGGAGGCCCATAGGTCCCGTCACAGGCTGCCACCTGTGGCGGCAGCTACACGCAAAGGAAAAATGTAAAAGCTAGCGAAAATGGAGCAGGAATATTAAGGAGCTACAGCAGCTTTACCTCCATCAGCAGCGTTTGTTCACAAACGTTTTCAGGTAAAGTAACTTTGTTTATTCTAGAAGCTTTCAGGACTTACATGTTAACTTTAGATGGTTTCATGTATGTTTTAAGCTACAGAATGAACTTGTTAAACATACACAACACATTACTACAGAGTATTATCATGTAGGTAATTAATATAAACCAAATGCATTATAAATGTTGAAGGCAGTAGGATGTTTTCTAGTGTAAATTGGACCATAGAACTTATTTAGCATCAAAAGGGGGGAAAATGCTTTAAAACAGGCTTTTTTTTTTTTTTTTTTTTTTTTTACCGTGTCCTGTCTGGCTGTGAAGCAAGCAGAATTGATGTCTGAATGCTGGTGACAAGCCTTACAGATTTATTCTCAGGTGGAGCATCAAAGCGTTTGCTTTTAATGTCACGCCTGATACTTAAAACTTTATTGTTATTGTTGTTGAATGCTTTGTAATTCCGACCAGACACGGAGACAGAGGTGAAAGAGAAAGGAAAAGAAAAGGTGGGGAGAGAGAGAGGGGGGGGGGGGTCCACAAAAATAAACAATAATGAACAAGAGTCTGCTTCCAGACCTGCAGAAAAAAGACAAAAAAAAAAACAAAGGGACACAAAAAAAGGGACACAACAACAATACAACAAGATCTACCTATCACTGCGTCAACTTGATGAAAAGAAAAAAAATATATATATATATAATCAACATTGCTTAACTGAAGAATCACGATAATAAATCACAACGCATTAAGTGCCCACCATAGTCTTAAGACCTGTGTTTAACGTGCCCAAGCCCATACTTTTGAGAGCACCATGTGAGCACCTGTGTGTGTACACGCGCTTATTTATTTAAGGTTTCTCTATAGGAGCGTCCAACAGAGAGTGTGAGGGACCACAGATCTGCCCCCCAAAGATGCGCAGGAGACGGGGGGAGCTCCAAGTCCCAGAGATCCAGGCGCTGCCCCAGAACGCAGGAACCCCAAGGAGACTGCAACCAGGAAGGCCCCCGCCCCCCTCGAGAGGCACAGAGGATCGCCCCGGGGGGCCACAACCAGCAGCCGGCAGAGTCCCCGGAGATATCAGCGGCAAGCCCACAGGCCCGCCCGCAGCCTCCCACCCCCTAGCCGGCCGAGCCCGGGACCCAGCGACCCGGGACCCAGGGGCGACCACCCCCGCCGGGGACCCAGCAGAGCCCAGGGACCCAGACCCCACCAGGCAGCCACCGGGATCTAACAGGCAGATGCCAAAATCTTAAACCCCCAGACCCGGTTGCCCCGAACACTCAGGCAGACCAAGGCACAAGCCCCCACACCAGGTGTGGCAGGGGGAGGGGGGACAGAGATCTATATCATCAAGAGAAGTTCCAGGAGAGGGGAGGACCCAAAGGCCCCACCTGACATATACAGTCATACACAAACACAGTCACACGCTCCCTCCCTCATGCTCACACATGCACATACAACCCAAGACTTACAAAAATGCACGCCGGACACCCACTCATGCTCCCCATACACACCCTATTCACTCTGGTCCCGGTACTGCTGCACATTGGGTACAACCATCACCGGTAACCAGAGTTTGACCCTTTCTGCTGGGGTGCTGATGAGCAGGCTCCCCCGCCCAACGCTGAGCACAGCAACCCACCACCCCAGACCCCAACCAGACAGCCAGATCTCCCTCCTAGCCTCCAGCCCCAGGAAGCCTAGCAACAACAGAGGTGGCTAAGACCCCTAGTCTCCCTCCGCCTGCTCCAATATAGTGTTGTGTGATCATGAGGTGTATTCCATGGCTGTGGTGAGTGGGCAGTGCGGGCATCATCCAGCATATGCCAGCTGATGCCACCGCACCACCCCACTTACACCCTCAGCCATCAGTGTCTAAGTGCAGTTTAAAATTGGAAGTGGGCACCGGCACTCGGGAGGAGAATGAAATATCCCCCTGCCAAATGCCGTTGAATGTGCTCACTCCCAAGGCCCTAAGTGTGTGTTTGTGTGGAATGTCGTCAGTGGAAGTATATAAAGTGCAAATAAAATTGGGGGGCAGGTTTCCACAGGAATGCGGAAATGGGGTCCATACCCACACTCCCTGACTTCCCCACCCCCCAAGGTCCTATGTGTATGTTTGTGTGATGATGTGAGGGAGCAGGAGGAGAAAAATATGCGGGGATGGGGAGGAATGGCTGGTTGGGCTTAGCCCTCCAGGGAGCCAGCTCCCCTACTGGCCCCAATAGGCACCTCTGTTGTCAAACTGCCACCCAGGGCATGGAGACCCCAGCCCATCCTGCCAGGGCCCAAAGCAGCAGCATTACAGAGCCTCACGGAGTCCGAGGGCACCAACCCAGCCCCACCCCAGCAGAATATCTATGCCCACCCCTGCATTTGCACAACTTCCAGAATATATAAGACATGGGACATCCAGGTAAGGTTGGGTCCTCCCCCTCCTGGACCTCCCCCTCCCCTGTGATGGAACGGCAGAGGAGCCAAGGCCTGCCTGAGGCCCCCGAACCCGGGCCAGGCACTGCTGGGTGTCCCTGCCTTCTTCCCGGCAGCATACATGTCAGGACCCGACCCCCAAGGCCCCGCCCAGATCCCCACACGGGGCCGGCCACCCCCAAACCCCGAGCCCCCAGGCCCCCACCCAGACCCGCCCAGGGGCATTGCAGCCACCAGGCAGTGACCCATGGCCGCCGCCAAGATCCCCAAGAGGCCCCACTCACAACCGCCAGCAGTCCACCCCCCGAGGCAACCCAAGCACCTCCAGAGGGGGGCAACGGCCCCCTAGTCCCAGACACCCCCAGTGAACCCACCTCCAGGGAACATCCGGATACTCCAAACTCAGACCCCACACCCACACCATCCTGCAGGACAACATCAACGGCCCCCCACCCTCGCTATGTGATGGAACCGATCAAAGGAGCCCAGAGAGATTCATCTGAAGTGGAAGCAGAGGCTATATCAAGTGCAATATGATCTAACAAAAGATTTCTATACTGGTTAATGCAGAGACTTTCTCTATTTTTCCAATTCAAGAGGATAGTTTTCTTAGCGATGCATATGGCAGTCAGAACCACGTGAACCAAAGATGTTGCAATCGGGACATCGTCCAGCTTCCCCAGTAAACAAAGAGAGGGGGAAGTTGGGATATGACATTTCAGACATTTTGACAGATCCTCACATACTCTACCCCAAAATTCCTGGACAGGTGGACAGGACCACAATGCGTGAATGTAATTGTCAGGAATGTTGTTTGTGCAGTGTGTACAGGTGTCAGACGACACAAACCCCATCTTGAACATCCGATGACCTGCATAGTGTACTCTGTGTAGAATTTTGTACTGAATTAATTGTAAATTGGGGTGTCTGATCATTTTAAAAGTTTTTAAACAAGTTTGGGACCAGAAGTCCTGGTCAAAGCTAACTGATAGATCCACCTCCCATTTTTCAATAGGGATTGCAATTTTATTGTCTATTTTGGACAGTGTCTTATATACTTTAGACAGTAGTTTGGGGGGTTTGAGATTATAAAAGTCTAATACCCTTGGTGGTGTTTGTAATTCTATTTTATTGAGCTTAAATTTTTGTTTGACTACAGATTTAATTTGGTGATATTCTTAAAAGCTATTCTTATCCATTCCAAATTGGGAGACTATTTGATTAAATGGGATGAAGTCCAATCCTTCATATATGTGTTCCAGGTATAGAATTCCTTTATTTTTCCAGTCCGGAAGGTTCATCATTTTGTTGTTTTGCAAAATGTCAGGATTGTTCCAGATAGGTGTGCGTCTGCATGGTACTAGTGAAGACTCTGTCATTTTAAGATACTCCCACCATGCTGTCAGAAAGGTGCTGATACTAATACTTTTGAAGCTTTCATGTTTTCTTATGCTTGAGCTAATAAATGGTAAGTCTGAAAGCTCTATCGTATTGCAAAGTGTCTGTTCTATATCTAACCAGGACTCGTCTAATGGGTTATCTTGCAACCATCTTGGTATATATTGCAGCCTGTTGCCTAAGAAATAATAATAAAAGTTGGGTAAATCCAGTCCTCCTCTGTCTTTGGTCTTCTGAAGCGTTTTTAAGCTAATTCGTGGAGGTTTATCCTGCCAAAGGAATTTAGTAATTGAGGAGTCCAGAGATTTAAACCAGTCAGCTGGTGGTTTGTTTGGGATCATCGAGAATAAGTAATTTATTCTGGGTAAGACCATCATTTTAATTGTAGCCACTCTCCCCATGAGTGATATTGGTAAGGATTTCCATCTTGCAAGATCATCTTCCACTTTCCTTAAAAGTGGGATGTAGTTTAGTTTGGTTAGATCTGCTAACTTGGGAGAGATATTAATTCCCAGGTATGTGATATTCCCTGACTCCAATTGTGTATTAAGCAAATTGACAAATGAGAAATTAATTGGTAGAACTGTGGATTTTAACCAGTTTATAGAGTAATCTGAAACTCTTGAAAAAGATTTTATCAGTTCTATTGCTTGGGAGAGAGAGGATTGAGAATTCTGGAGAAAGAGTAAAACATAATCTGCATAAAGACTGATCTTATGTTCTATTTTCTTACACTTTATCCCTTTAATATCTGTTGTTTGACTAATTGCTGCTGCTAGTGGTTCGATAAAAATAGCAAAAAGTGAGGGGGAGAGTGGGCATCCCTGCCTGGTCCCCCTCTGAAGACAGAAGCTAGCTGATATTTGGTCGTTCGTCCTGACACGTGCTGTTGGTGAACTGTATAATGTTTGTAGCCAGTTTATGAAGAAGTTCCCAAAGCCAAATTTATGTAAAGTTGCAAATAAGAACTTCCAGTTAACTCTATCAAAAGCTTTTTCTGCATCTAGAGATAGTATACTAGTTTCTATGTTTCTACTGTAAGAGAAATCTATCAAATTAAGTAATCTACGTGAGTTTGTGGATGACTGTCTACCTTTAATGAAACCAGTTTGGTCAGGGTGTATTATGAAGGGGGTTACCTTCTCTAATCTTTTGGCCAGGGCTTTACAAATTATTTTGAGATCAACATTAATAAGAGAAATTGGGCGATAGCTGGTAGGAAATGCTGGGTCTTTGCCTGGTTTTAACAAGAGACTAATATTGGCTGAATTCATGTTTGGCTGTAATCTGCCGCTCTCTTCGATTTCCCTCACCATTCTGAAAAATGTTGGAGCCAGAATGATCCAGAATTCTTTGTAGAATTCTACTGGGAACCCGTCTGGACCTGGAGCTTTCCTATTCGTCATGGATTTAAGGGCTTCCTGGAGCTCCGCTGATGTTAGTGGCGAGTCCAGGACTGTAACTTGGCTGTCTGATAATTTAGGAAGTGTTATCCTGTCAAGGAACTCATTGATCTCATTATCTGATGGGTTTATCTGAGGTGAGTACAAAGTTTGGTAAAAGTCTCTGAAGGTGTTGTTTATTTTTTCAGGGTCATTAACTATATTCCCAGTTGAGTCTTTAACAGCAGATATGGTAGTTTTCTCTTTATTTATTTTTAATTGGCTAGCTAAGAATTTACCTGATTTATTACTATGTTTGAAGTTTTCTATTCATAGTCTTTGTGCTAAAAATTGTGTCTTTTTGTCAATAATTCCATGAAGTTCTAATTTAGCTTTACGTAATTTGCTCATTGACTCTTCTTCTGTGGATGCCTCTAAAGACTTGATGATTTCTTCTAACTCCTGAATACGTTTGTTTTCTGTTTTTTTCCTATGTGATGAGAAAGAGATTATTTTACCTCTCATCACTGCCTTTCCTGCCTCCCAAAGAATAGGTGCTGATGTTCCAGGCAGGTCATTATGTTCTAAATATAAAGCCCACTCCTTTTTAAAAAAATCTATAAAACCTTCGTCTTTAAGCAGTGATGTATTAAACCTCCAGTTTTTGCTTGGTGGGATTGTCTTCTTATTTACCAGAGTTAAAGAAACCGGAGCATGGTCGCTGATAACTATGGGGTGTATCTCAGTGTCTGAAATGTCAGCCAACAATGAGCTGCTGACTAGAAAATAATCCAAACGTGAGTGAGAGTGATGGACGTGCGAAAAAAAAAGTATACTCTCTACAGTTAGGATGAAGAGATCGCCATGCATCACAAAGCCCATAATCACTCATGTACTGTTTAACTATGTTAGTGGATTGCCAATTGCGCTGAGTCCCAGCTGTACTGAGCCTGTCTGTTAAGGAATTCATCCAAAAATTAAAATCACCTCCAAGTATAAGTGGACAGTCCAAGTGTTCGGAGAGTACAGAGAAAAAATTATGAAAGAATGGAGGGTCATCAATATTTGGACAGTATATGCTGACGATACATAAGCGTTGGTTCTGTACAGATAATTTTAACATTATAAATCTACCCTCTGGATCAGAAACTGTGTCCAATACTGTGAAATTGATGTTTTTTTGTATTAAAATAGCTACACCTCTTTGCCTAGAGTTATAGCAGGCAGAGAACATGCTGGGAAACTCAGGTGTCTTAAGTTCATCTGCGGATGTGGCAGATCTATGAGTCTCTTGTAACAATATTATGTCTGCTTGCACTCTCTTTAACTGATCAACAATTTTTAATCTCTTCTCTCTAGAGCCAGCTCCAGGTACGTTCCATGAGACATACCTTAGTGCACCCATAGATGTGTGTGTGAGTAGCTAAAATATGACGCCTTCATGTGAATAGGATGGAATAAGTATATAAATGTATAAATAGTATGTTAATAAATAACAAAAAAAGTAAATAATAATAATAATAATAATAAAGATCCAACAGTGTTTGTGGTTGTATTATTTGACGCATAAATTATGATATTGTGCTATGAATTTAATATATCTGTGTGTGTGTGTGTGTGTGTGTGTGTGTGTGTGTGTGTGTGTGTGTGTGTGTGTGTGTGTGTGTGTGCGTGCGTGTGTGTGTGTGCATGTGTGTGTGCGTGTGTGTGCGCATGTGTGTGTGCGTGTGTGTGCATGTGTGCATGTGTGTGTGCGTGTGTGCATGTGTGTGCGTGTGTGTGTGCGTGTGTGCGTGTGTGTGTGTGTGTGTGTGTGTGTGTCGAGTCTGACGCAGTGTTGGAAAGTTGTGTGGTTGTGCCATACAGGTGTAAAGGTACAGAAGCATGTAAAAAGAAAGGGAAAATACAGATATAGGTAAAAAAAAAGAAGAAAGAACTAAAAAGAAGGGGTGATGGGGTGTGAGGTGGTGAAGAACAGGTCATCTTATCATCTAGAAAACGGATTTAGCAGCTGTTTAATCCTGACGTGATCAAACCCAGTGAATCCTGATAAGAATAATAAATGTCTGACCTGATGTTGGGCTAATACAGCCAGTCAGTCACTCCTCGCTCCTTGTAAAGTTTATTGTCCACATAAAGCTTATCCACCGAGATGACAGCTCTCTTCCCATCCTGGATAAACTTTTTGCGCAGCGGAAAGAGGACCCGGCGACGATCCAGAATCTCCTTCGGGAACTGATCATTCATGCTGAAATCTTTTCCTTTGAGCTCTCTTCCGTGACTTTTAACAAGATCCTTCTGCTTAAAATGTTCAAATTTAGCCACGATGGGCAGTAGGATGTTTTCTAGTGTAAATTGGACCATAGAACTTATTTAGCATCAAAAGGGGGGAAAATGCTTTAAAACAGGCTTTTTAATAAAATAGCACTGAAGTGTTTTCAATGTGCATTTGTTTATTCAACTTAAGCCTAATAATGATTAGATCCGTCTTAAAAATGTAAATTCTCTGTAGTTTTCCCTGCTGGTTTTCTTTAAACTGAACAGAACCAGTGTACTGCAGGTTAAATGTTTGTTTTACATTTTTCTATTTAAAAAAAACTCTTTTTTAATCTATTACAGGTCAGCATGCACTGTGCTGCACATCTGCCTCTGTGCTGGTGAAGTTGTGGGTCTGCAGGATGAGCGTGAGGAAGGTGTGTGTGGAGGAGGTCAGTGGTGCTCTGTCCTGAAGGAGGTACCAGCAGACCACCACTAGTGTTAACAGGCAAGTCATTCACAGAGATGTAACAGCCGTCGTCTGAGCCAGCCCAGCAGGCCCTGTAGATGGACGATGGAGTGGACAGTGAGAGGAAGCGTCCCAAAGCTCTCTCTGCAGACCGTCCTGTATGATGTTCCTCTGGCCAGAAACGTCCAGCCACGGGTCTGCTCCAGCCCTCCATCCACGTCTGGATCCTCCTGCAGCAGATCCAGCTGCACTGTTAACGACTTCCTGCTCACTCAGTTTAAATAAATGACCCAGGAAGAGTCACTCAGGTTAATCCTGCTTTAACCATACATAACTGTCCATACTGGTTTTGATCTGTAAATAAGTGTAACGTATTATAAATAATCTTGTCTCCTTACCATCTTTTCATTTTCTGTTCATGTAACATGTTCAAAAACATCTGTAATAATAAAACTGGTGATAAAATCAATGACCAGAAAGAGTTATCAGTTAGTATTTGTTTTAATAAATGTGTTCAAATATCAAACAGCTAAATAACATTAACATGATGACAGTAGAAGGCCTCTCTCCCAGGAGGACCAACAGGTAAAGCCTCTCCTGACCCTGGACACCTGCAGTCCTACAGAGAAAATCAGAGACCACAGGTGACAAAAAGGCAATAAACACATTTTTACATTTATCCACATGAGAAGATAAAACTTTTATTCTTCACACAAACTTTTTACTTCATTAAAACATGTCAGCTGTGTAAATCCCTGAATGTAAAACTACTTTTCACAGAAGAACTTCTGTGGCTGTGTGCGTAAACAGCTTCACTCTTCACCTCTAAGCTTAATAAAAACGCTTCTTTGCTCCGTTGTCCATAAAACAAATGACAAGTTTAACTCGCCACAAACACACACACACACACACACACACATGGGATTAACTGGGACCTGCGAAACAAACTCGTTCTGGCTGATTTCTGCCTAAAATGTGATTTAAAAAACAAATATACAAACGAAGAATGTCTATAAACTGAACCGCTTTAAGCTTTTAAGGTTTCTATGGCTAGTTTTTAACAAACTTACGTTTAAAACTTCATAGCTCTCCCCATTTTCTCTTCCTGTTGAAAATCCACAGCCGGAGCGAGGAGGCGTTTGCGGACGCGAGAATGAGTATTCTTGGAATTCGGACAGTACTCATCGCTGCGCTGTGACGTCATCGACCTCAAAATGCACCCTTCCCGTGGATTCGCAACGTGTGGATCACTGGTAATGTTCATGTTTGTAAAAATACGTTACGCAGAACAACTTCCGGTTCAAAAGGCTAACGGATCCATCATCCAATCAGTGATGCCTGTTGTTGCAGCATTGGTACCTACCTCTTCCGGATTGTTTTTTGTTTTTGCACTTTTCAATTTGTTGCGCGTGTTGTGATTTGTTTTTGTGTTTAGTGAATTTGTTTTTGCGCTTTTCAGTTTGTTTTGCGTTTTGTGATTTGTTTTTGCATTAAGTGATTTGTTGTTGTGGTTTGCACTGCAGGGCCTCCGTAGGATGCTCAAAGTAAATGTCCAAACACTAGGTTAGCAGAAAATGTTTCACTTGAATAATTCATGAGTCATGTTTTGACTGAAATTAGTTGCAGTGTGCAAATTTAATTATAAATTTAAAACTCACTTCCAGATGTAGCAATAGGCCTTTATCCTGAGTTATAAATGATATAAGATCACTGCTGACTCTTCTTTGGTCTTCAGCTTGCTGAGCCCTTTCCTAAAATTAGATCAAAAACCATTTAGATGCTTAACAGAATTATTCTGGCTAAGCAGATAAAATAAGTTGTTTCTTGGTCCTTTGCATGCCCTTACCACAAGCCTGTCATATGACACGTCTTTACTCAGGATCCCAACATCTCTGGTTGTTGTGACCACGTTGTGTTGGTCCATGCCGTCATTGTCCTTAATCAAGACACACAAAAAAATGGCTTTATGCACAGCAGTTAAAATTAATGGGGGCTGTCACTGGTACTGCTGGAAACATCTTTTTTGTCACTGCTGTTGCCAGTGATGGACGTGCCGATGCCGTCGGTGGAGGAACCGCCGGCACTGCCGATGCCGGCACTAGTGATGGAGCTGCAGTCATTGCTCCAGTCGTACCTGCCGTTAGGCAAGACTTGAAGTGATTCAAGAACAGCTCCTTTCTAACAATAATTTTTTGACAGAAGCTGCAATGATAATGGCTGCTTGGGACACAATGCAGGTGGCATTTGTATATGTTATATTCTGAAAGAATGACAGAAAGAAAATATGGAAGATAATGAATGTGTAATTCAAGAAAATATTTTGTACACAACAGATAAAAATCTTTTCAATAATATTTACAGAAAAGTAGCTCTAAGAACTTAAAGCTGTTTTCTTTTCAGTGTTGATCATTTATCTTGCTAGTCAGTCTAAAGGCTGCACTGTCCAACAAATGAGTTCTGCCTCTTTGGTTCATCGGATGCCTTGGCAGTGAGTAGTGTAATTGATGAGCTTGGTGACATATACCAGTTAAAAGTATTATCATGCTTCATGATAATCTCTGATTATGATGCAGCATTACAATTAGGGATGGGAAATTGAGAACAATTTCCAGTTGAAAAAACAACAAATATCAAAGGCTGACCTCTAATGCGGAGCAGTGCAGCCTTCAAACTGTACATAGGAAGCCTAAAGATGAACAGTGACAACAAAAGGACAGTTAAGTTTCCCTGCACAGAACACCGACCATATATTTATAACACAATTGACAAAGAACCAGATCAATAAGGGGAACTGATAGTGGCAATGGTATTAACAAAACCTTATCAATACCCGTGGTTGGACTTGCCTCCATATTTAACTACATATTTCTGGTGTCCTTGTAAAAGGGGTATTAGGGCATGGTATGGCTCCACCATGAGGCACAGTGGGCACTGATAGGTGTCCGCTGATTGCTCTATTAATTTGGGCCAAGTGCCCTCTTTAAATGTTGTGGTGCTGGTCTATAAGAGAACAAAACACTATTAACACTCATACTTTTAAAAAGAAATACAAGATTAGAGCCAAAATTATATTCCTAACCTATTTCACTTCAAATCTGAATGCATATGTGTCTACCAAATCATGGTCAATTTAAGCGTTTGCATTCTTCCCTTAAGTTAAAACACAGGACTCTATTTTCTAATGTTTTTGTGTCTAAATGACAAAACAGGAAAAAAATTATGAATGGGTGTACTAGGAAGAGGCAGCTGCAATTAGAAACAATCTTAAGCTCTTTTCAGATAGACATTCTGGAATATGTGTGGACAATCCAATCCGTTTTTTAGCCAGAACTGTGTTTTCAGACACACCACTTTTGTACCGGAACTTGTCCTTTCGGCTGCGTTCACACAGCAGGGAAAAGTTCCAGATGTCTGAAGGAGGGAGGGAGGGGGGTGGGGGGTTGGGTGGGGGTGAATCGGACTTATGTTAAGCATAATTCTGCGCACACGAAGATGCATAGGAGACCTGGATGATGAAGCTCAATGGTTAAAGCAGGGGTGTCAAACTCAAACTCACACGGGGCCGAAATGAAACTCTGGGACGGAGTCGAGGGCCAAACTTAATATTTTTTGAAAAGGTGACGGCAAATTTGCACATTTTCTTTATCAACATATATGCAATTTAAAACTTTTTTTTTTTTTTTTTTTTTAACTTTTAATTTGGAAACAAACTTATTTCTGCATTAACACTGAATGTGGAATAACCAAATTACACACGAGCAAGTCAGTTTTAAATAAAACACATCAGTGGTATTCATTACTTGTGGTATAATCAGCATTTTTAAAATCTATTCAGGATTTGTGTGTTCTTGTTTATTCATTTTTCTTATTTTTATTCTCCTTTTTTTCTCCTGTAATAAGTGTCATCGCTGCTGTGACGTCTAGCTTTCCCCACTGAGGAACAATAAAGGGATTTTCTATTCTATTCATCTATCTGCAGCCTTTCCACTTCCTGTTTACTGTAGGTTAAATCTTTTCTCACGGGCCAACAACAAAATAAAAATATCATTTTATCTTAAATGAAAATGCAACATCTCACCTGTTAACTTTCATGTTTTGGAGCAGAAAAAGAGCATAAAACCAACATATTTAAAGCTCAGTTTGCTCCACTGGTGTACTGTGATGCTCACCTGTTCCAGCCAGATACCTGCATCATGGGGCTGATCTGAGCTCAGGAGGATACTCCTGCTGTTTTGTTCATCTTCATCATAATAATGACAACATTAGAGGACAACAGGTGCTCACATAGGTTTGTGCTGATGAACATGTCTGAGCAGCTTGACCACGTTGTTGTGTGTCGGGGAGGAAACACGACAGCAGCCACAGAGCCGTGCTGGTTTGAGCGTGTCGCTGCTTGCTGGAGTTATATCAGCTCTGTCTGGAAGTTAGTTGGAAAACTTTCTCTTTCAGTCGTGAACACATTACTGAGCGGCTAGAATCTCCGTTTCTGGGCTTCAACGTCAGAAAACAGCTGAGTGAACTCGGCGCTGAGTGAGAGGAGTGTAGTTTGTCCGAGATAGCGGAGCTGCAGACACCCAACTACCTCTGACTGCCTCGGCGCTGAAAAAAGACAAAGGAGGGGGCGTCGTCGGCTCTGCACTGACGCCGCAAAGCATCATGGGAGTTGTAGTCTTTGCTGTAAAATCGGCCAGCGGGCCAGTTTTAATATATTTTTGATATTTATCTTGCGGGCCGCATCTGGCCCGCGGGCCTTGACTCTGACATATGTGGGTTAAAGGAATCACGGAAGCGGTGTGATGCGCTCCGTCGTGCGTCTAGACGGTACCGTAGGAGGCGAGCTGCCATGGTTCGCCGCATGCTACAGGAGCGAGCTATCTAGGTGCGCACAGCGTCCCCCGGTCCCCTCCTCCTCCCCCTCCCCCCTGTCTGGAACTCAACCTCACCAGTCTGAAGCAGCCACCTTGTCCGTAACAAGTCCGGACCTGTTACTAGGGGCGTCGTCCAGTTAAATTACGGAAAACTTTATCCGGATGTTTGTATTCAGACACAAAGGTCTTATGGACAGAGTCCGGAACATTTCCGTTTTTCATGGCCTGTCTGAAGGGGGCTTTACTGTCCTAGCAAACATTCGAACTAGGGCTGCACAAGCCACAATATATCGAAAAATTATCGTCATCGCGATAACAGGACGTGCGATAGGCCCATCGCAAAGCACGTCAAAAACGGCGATAAATGTTTGGTTCGAACATTTCCATCCGTGTCATACATCAACTTTTTGTAAACCAGCTCTGTTTTTTACGCGGAAGTATTATTTGACCAATCAAATGTAGTCCTTCTGATATGCGGTCAATCAGATGGGTCCGTTCACGTAATACACCCGCCCCCTACGTAGACCCACACCCCAAAATTCCACTATCTCCGCTCCGCCCCCGCTTTCCGCTGCCGCTCGCTTCCCTTGTTTGTCATGCTGGCTCAGATTAACGAACGCACTTTGTGCTGAGGTTTCTGGAATCAGCACTGCTTTCAAACGTGAACGTGAGTCCGCTCGGTGTCATTAAGCAGCTGATAGTAACCGGGCTGACTCCGACACGTGCCGGTGAACCAACCCACCAATAGCCCCAGGCTCCGTTTAGCTTCCAGCTAAAAGGCTACAGCACTCTCCTCCCAGTCCCACCCTGCTAAAGAGGGCCTGGAAAAGTTCCCCCACACATCAAAGCGATTTTTCATTTATGAGCTTTTATAACCTTGTTAATCAGGATAGTTGATTTGCTGCTGCACATAAACTGTCAGTCAGAAGATCTGCTAGCCGCTTATCTTAGAGGAGCTAGTTCAATTTGTTAGCTTGTTATCAGAGTCATAGTTGCAGTTTCATCATCTAAGCTGCTTTTTAAGATCTAGGTAAACTTGTTCAATTTGGGGTTAAAAACAAACATTTTCACATATTTTCCATGTAGTTTTTTTTGTCAGTTCCTCTTCTGAAAGGTAGACGATTGTTTTTCTCTTTCCCTCAGAAAATCTTAATATTCTCCTAGTTTGGCCCAACACAGTTCACTTTCCAATTGCAGCAACAGCCTTATATCAGAACCACATAAGTGGAGAAAATGTTCAGTAGCAATGAGAGAATTTGCTGTTGCATTTAAGTGATGTCAACTATTATTTAACATTTAATCTTATTTTCTGATATTTTTTTTATTTATTCAAAAAAACCCTGGTAAGGGATGTTTTTCTGTATTTGGAGCATCAGAAAAAAAATGTATGGTGGAGGTGATGTTTTAAAGTCACTGAGAAACTGCATGCATGCAGTTTGTTGTTTTGCTGCTAATACAGTAGCAGGTGCAGCTGCATATTTTTTCAATAAAAATGGTATGTTGTAATGGAATTCATGCATTAGTTTTTGTTTGCTTTGAACCCAGAGCAGACGTCACACGCCAGACGACAACACTGCATACTTTAGTATTTGTTCATTTATCGTGAGTAATATCGATATCGCAATATTAAGCACTGTTATCGAATATCGCAAGTTTTCCTAATATCGTGCAGCCCTAATTCGAACGTTTAATGACTGATGAAACAACGTCAAACCGACACATTCCGTCATGGTTGAAAAATAGTTCCAATATGAAAGTTTAACCGACGTCTTTTCTGGCCGTGACATCAACGTCTTTCAGCGAGTCTCATTTGGACATTTTAAAATAAAAATTTAGGCTTCTTATTACTGTATTAATGTAAAAAATATATATCATTACTGTAAAAAATGTCGATAGTAAAAAAACAAAAACAAATCACAAGCGGAGATGGAATATCGAATGTTCCTAACTGGTTCCGAACTCGGATCCTCGGCGTTGCAGGTAGACACATTCAATGATGAGCCATAAATGGTCAATTGTTACGTTTATTTTTATGGGGTGCCATTTGTAAAGTCAAACAGTCATAATCTAACAGCAATATTTTTGGTTATTTAGCATATCATAAGAGAAAAAAATTGGGAGTTCACTTTTTCGAAGTCATATTTTCATCATGTTATTCATACATTTATAAATGTTAAAGTTTCCAAATAAATATTTAGTTAGCAAGATAAACATTTAATTTGCAGTTAAATATTTATTTTGCAAACTAAATATTTAGGTCTGATCTAAATATTTAGTTTGTAAAATACATATTTAATTCACTAACTAAATATTTAATTTACTAATTAAATATTTATTTTGGAACTAAATATTTAATTTGTAAATTAAATATTTATTTTCCGAAATAAATATTTAGATCCCAGCTAAATAATTATTTTGGAACTAAACATTTAGTTTGCAAAATCAGTATTTGGGAAATAAATATTTAAGTCTGACCCAAAAATATAAACTATAGTGTGGAGCTAAATAACATCATGGAAAATAAATATTTAGCTGGGATCTAAATATTTCTTTGGAAAATATTTAATTTACAAATTAAATATTTAATTTAAATTTTAAATATTTATTTCCAAAATAAATATTTAATTAGTAAATTAAATATTTAGTTAGTGAATTAAATATTTATTTTACAAACTAAGTATTTAGATCAGACCTAAATATTTAGTTTGCAACATAAATATTTAACTATAAATTAAATATTTAGCGTGCTATCTAAATATTTATTTGGAAACTTTAACATTTATAAATGTATGAATAACATGGTGAAAATATGACTTTGAAAAAGTGAACTCTCAATTTTTTCTCTTATGATATGCTAAATAACCAAAAATATTGCTGTTAGATTATGACTGTTTGACTTTACAAATGGCACCCCATAGGAAAACACTATAGTTTGAAATGAAGTAAGAATGTAAAAACAAAAATAACATTTCTTCCCGCTTTGCTGATTTATTGAATCCTTTTTGTGGGTTTTTTGCTCATGAAAGTTAAGTTATGCTTCACTAGTGACTAACTGCAGTAAATGATGCTTTGCTGCAATTATTGTTAACAATATTAAAGTTAGACGTAATTACCACTTTTATCTGAAGAAGCGCGTCTTTATCCCCGCTCCAGCTGCTGAGATCAAAGTTGACAGAAACGGGGATCCGTGCCTGCAACCCGAGCAATTAATCCGCGTATTTCCAGCAGAACACGTTTGCCGAAAGATTTGTGCGATAATCACACTTTAATTTTCCTCATACTCGACTCACGTGACCAGGCGCAAATGTTCACGTAACCAACGCAATTGCGTCATGAATATGCAAATTAGAACGTTGCGACCTCTAGTAACCTCTGAGCATGCGTCAGCAAGGCAGATCAGAACGCTTCATAGAAGCACGTGATCATAAGCTTTGATACGTCATACAGAGAACATCATTTCTTCCTACAAGCCATTGTTGGTCAGAGCACTCGACGCGATTTTAAAATGCAATACGATATAGAAGAATACAACTGGGAGTTGAAAAACAAAATAAGCCAAACTGAGAGAGAAATTCAGAAAGTGAAAGATGAAATTTCAGCATTTAGAGAAAAATCTGCTTTTGAGTATAAAATACGAGAAGCCAAACATGCAGAAAATATGCAACAGAGAGGCTTGAAACATGATGCAGAAATGAAAATCCTCCATCAAAAGATTTCTGCTCTAAATAAACTCGTTTTAGAGAATGACAGTCGAATAGCAGCGCTCAGAAAGGAAAATGACAACCTGAGCGTTTACAGAAAATTAAAAGAAAAACGCGATTTTGACACAAAAAAGATTGAGCGACCTCCGAACAGACCTGAGACTGATAGAGAAAGGAAGATCAGCCAGTTACATAAAATGAGTCAGCTAGCTTTGAAGGACGCCTCAAGACAAAGTAATGATGGAAAACAGGCTGCATTGGGAAAAGATAATGCTAGATATAATATTTTAATTCAAGAAAAGATGCGTTTTTGTGAAAACATGACAGGGGAACTAAAGAAAACAGACGAGAAATTATTAAAGGTAGATGAAAAAATGGCTGAACTCAGGCACATCAGAAGGCTGCAGTAAAGTGAGGATGATTTGAAACAAGAAAGGGAAGAAGCTTTTGTGTTAAAATCTTTTAATCCAGAGACGAGAAGAATAATGAATTTATTTCCCAGGGAGGTACCGATCTCTCAACCAAAAGAGGCTGATGTAAAGAAAAAAGTTAGAGATCCAATGAGTTGGTTACGGGAATAAGAGGGTTAATCCCACAGTGGGGGTGTCATTTTTAAACACAGATGAGGGGAAAGTGTCGAAGGGGCATGCTAGCTCAGGCAAATAAACACGAGCTAAACTTTCTAGGGTCATGGGTCGGGTTGGGGTTGGGAGAGATAAGGCTGAAAGAGAGATGCTAGATCTTACCTTACTGACTTTGTCTCTGCGACACCAGGTTGGAGTAATAGACAACCCTCGCATCTCTGACTACAGAGTTAACGGATGTCAGAAGGTGGACGGGGAGACGTGTTTTCATACACAGGCTGCAAATGCTGTAATTGAGCCTGGGAGTTTACTGCAGGAACTGATCTGGTTCTGAAAGGACAGATGTTGTCCAGAGTGGAGAGGCAATACTCGTTAACCTGAGAGGTTAATGATGATAAAAGATAAATGACCCGCTCTTTCTAACACCAGCTGAAAGCTCATTCACGCAGAGTCTGCCTCTCAGGGGCCACGCCCACAGGGCCAGCCTTTCTGGATGTGGGTGGTGTGTCTCCCCATGAGCCTGGGACAACAGGTCCTTGCAAAGCGGCATGATGCCATGGGGAACCTCACAGGAGTTGGGAGATTTCCACCAATCAATTTTTCCCCGGCCACTGTGGGATAGTTAGCATGGCTAGTTAGTTAGTTAGTTAGTTAGTCAGTTAGTCAGTTAGTTAGTTAGTTAGTTAGTTAGTAATGTGGCTCAAAAAGCTGAGTGCACCCCCACACTCCACCCCTCACTCACATTTATGGTGGTGGCAATGTTTATGAAACTTCAGAACTGCTGTATTTGATTTCACTTTTGGATCAACAAGAGTTCAGCAGTACTAACAGCAGTCGTGTGAGCACGGGAATAACACAACAGTCTTGTGTTTCGGTTTATCGTGTGTGAAATATACACCTGAAATGATCAAATATATACAGCTACTTACAGATAAATAATTAGGTGCATTTCCTGTGCCCTCAGTGACATTAGGCCCAAGGTGAGATTATTATTAGCATAGCGATTAGAAAATAGAGCCAAAGGAACTGTTTTAACATCAGCACGCCACACCAAGCACTACAGCTTTGTCTGCTGTCTGTACAAATTATTACATTTACCTATTTATTGAATCTGAATTATGACTTCAGTTCAAACCAATATAGGGTCTTGAAATGTATTTTCACTGAGTTACTTTTAGCTACTCAAAACACAAACCTAGAGTTATTAGGCTACTTAATAACAATGCTTCATGATTCTTTGAAATTCTTCTACACTTCTTGTCACGTTTAGGAGCAGGAGGTTAGGACCCAAGATGCAGACCCAGGATGACACGAGGCAGGAATGTTAAATAAAGAAGAATCCTTTATTTAGGATGACAAAATAAAAATCCAAAAGGGGCAGGAGGCAAAAAACCCAATAACAAAATGAAGCAGGGAAAAATCCAAAAGCTCACTTCATGAGCAGAGAACCAGAGACCAGGAGGGAGAGACAACAAACAACGCTGACATAAAACAACAATGGACCGACAAGAACAATGAGACAAGGAGGGCTTATATAGACAGGGAGGAGCAATTAGGGAAACAGGAAGCAGGTGTATGGAGTGAGGCTGGAGGAAGGCAGGTGACAACAATTATCTGGATGGGGAAGAGAACCAGAGGAGGGCAGATAAACCTAACACTATATAAAACACAAAACTAAACCTAAAGACTAAGGGAAGGACTCACACAAACACATACACATACAAGAGGCTGTGGCTACAACTTAAGACACACAACAGAGATGCAGACAAAGGACACATGAGGGCGCTAAGAGAACACAAAAGGAGAACCTGGAGTGGGAACTGGAGGAGCTGGGGAACAAAGGGACACAGAACATGACACTTCTATCTCTAATAACCTAGTGAATAACTTCCCTCAGTTCGTTTCTAATTATTCAATCAACTTGCAAAAGCAACACTTCATGAAGTTATTTAATTTTTTATCTTATTGATAAAAATCAAATGTTATTGTCCTAAAAATCTTGTCATCTTTCGACTGTAGCATTAAATATTCTTAATAACTAGAAATGTAACATCTATAAAGCATCAAATCAAATAAATCTGACAAATAAGGGAAAAATGTCTGTGTTTATGTCCCCATCTGCACAGATTTAACAATTAGTCTTAGATACATTCAATTGTGGTGAACTGTTTATTTGCGTTTTATACAAACAATTGTCTGACATGTAAAATAGTAACATTTAAAGTTTGGATGTAAGAGGTGAAAATAAAGATTTTAAAAGTTCCAAATCTCCCAGTTGCCCCTCCACCTTCTACAGGTAAAAATTACATCTAGTTATACATTTATAAGTTGGATTTGACTGAAGATTTGTGTTTTTTTATCTGAGATTATTGTTTTTATACTTTTATTAACTGATTCAATTATGTCCTCCCACTAAAACTGACACAACCATTTCTTCAGGTCAAACACCTCCAGATCTTTTTCTGAAGACAGTAGGATAAAGACCAGTGCTGACCACTGAGCAGGAGACAGTGTCTGTAGAGAGACGTCCTGAACTCAGAGACTGTTGGATCTCCTCCACCAGACAAAGATGATTCAGTTCATTCAGACAGTAGAGCAGGTTGATGCTTGTCTCCGCAGACAGACTCTCATTGAGCTTCTTGTTGATGTGATCAACTGTTTCCTGATTGGATCTGCTTCCTGTCTTCCCCAGCAGGTCTTTTAGGAGAGTCTGATTGGCCGGCCGGGACAGACCAAGGAGAAAGCGTCCAGGTGTCCATTTGGACTCTCAAAGGCCTTGTTCACAGCACTCTGATAGAGATCATTTAGATTTGGACCGCTGAAAAGTTTAGACCACAGAGAATGTTGCTGTTTGTCTTCCATTAGATTGACACCAGAGCTGATGAAGGTCATATCGACATGCAGAGCAGCCAGAAACTCCTGAACACTCAGGTGGATGAAGCAGAAGACCTTTAACTGGTACAGTCCTGTCTCTTCTACAAAGATCTGTGTGAACACTCCTGAGTACACTGAGGCTGCTCTGATATCGATGCCACACTCTGTCAGGTCTGATTCATAGAAGATCGGGTTTCCTTTCTGCAGCTGATCAAAAGCCAGTTTTCCCAGAGACTCAATCATCTTCCTGCTCTCTGGACTCCAGTGTGGATCTGCCTCAGCTCCTCCATCATACTTGACCTTCACTTTGGCCTGAACAACCAGGAAGTGAATGTACATCTGAGTCAGGGTCTTGGGCAGCTTTCCCCATCTTTGTTTTTAAACACCTCCTCCAGAACTGTAGCAGTGATCCAGCAGAAGACTGGGATGTGACACATGATGTGAAGGCTTCGTGATGTCTTGATGTGGAGGATAATCCTGATGGCCTGCTCCGCATCTCTGAATCTCTTCCTGAAGTACTCCTCCTTCTGTGGGTCAGTGAACCCTCTGACCTCTGTTACAATGCCAACACACTCAGAGGGGATCTGATTGGCTGCTGCGGGTCTTGTGGTTATCCAGAGGCGAGCAGAAGGAAGCAGGTTCCCCCTGATGAGGTCTGTCAGTAGAACTTCCAATGAGGAGGACTCTGTGACATCAGTCAGGATCTTACTGTGGTGGAAGTCCAGAGGAAGTCGACACTCATCCAGACCATCTGAGATGAACACGACCTGGAACTCTTCAAAGCTCCTGTTATTTTTGGTTTCAGTGAAGAAGTGATGAACAAGTTCCACCAAACTAAACTTCTTTTCTTTTAGCACTTTCAGTTCTCTGAAGGAGAACGGAAACATGAAGTGGATGTTCTGGTAGGCGTTGTCTTCAGCCCGGTCCAGAGTGAACTTCTGAGTTAAGACCGTTTTGCCAATACTAGCCACTCCCTTTGAGATCACTGTTCTAACAAGTTCGTCTCTCCCAGGTGGGAGTTTGAAGAGGTCTCGTCTGATTGTCGTTTCTAGTTTTTTTAGTTTCCTGGACGCCACTTCAATCTCTCTGATCTCATGTTCATTGTTGACCTCTCCAGTCCCTCCCTCTGTGATGTAGAGCTCAGTGTAGATCTCATTCAGATGTGTTGGGTTTCCTGCTTTAGCAATCCCCTCAAACACACACTGGAACCTCTTCTTCAGGCCAGATTTAAGTTTACGTTGACTAAATGCAACACAACATAAAGTATGTCAGGGTGTATTTTATGTAAGTACACGGGAAACTTGATACTTCTGCAAATAACTTGTTTGATTAATCTTTGTACCTGTTTGCAGATGGTCAGCCAGCTGGTCCTGCTTCATTCTTTTGAGGAAGTGTTATGGGAAACTTTATGTTAATTAATTCTTGATCATGGACTCAATCAACTGAATGTAAATGTATTGTTCTATGTCTCTTTGCATGACACACACACACACACACACACACACACACACACACAATCTCTCTCTCTCTCTCTCTCTTTTATCTCTTGGTATAAATAAACTCTGTGACCTGTTGTTTGGGGCATTTTGCCACAGTTATAACTGTTTGACGTGTCTGCTCATTGTCTCCTTCTCTCTTCACTATAGGAAATGGGTTATTGATAAACATATTGATAAAATCCATGACATTTTTTGGTCATTCAAAAGCCATAGTAAATCATCTTTACTTACAGGTTTCCCCCTTTACCATTACCTAAAACTAAAAAACTCAAATGAAGAGAACAGTCATTGTCCAGATGGTCTAATCTATTTTTACTTTCTTTATGAAGCTCCATGGCAGCCATGACACCTAATAAAAACATGATTTCTCATGTACTTTACTGGTCTTTGTAAAACGTCATTCTCCTATAAAATGAAAACAATTGTAAAACATGAGTTTTTTAAGTATAAACAATTTAAAAAATCATGATTTATATGATTATTTTGGGATTTATCATTACTTTTTGTTGATCTTTACAATTAGTCGACTGTATTGTATGTTTCTGAGTTTGTCAGGTGTGTGTGTGTGTGTGTGTGTGTGTGTGTGTGTGTGTGTGTGTGTGTGTGTGTGTGTGTGTGTGTGTGTGTGTGTGTGTGTGTGTGTGTGTGTGTGTGTGTGTGTGTTACACAGTGAAGTGTAGTGAGGACAAAAGAAACATGATGACTTGGTCGATAGACAAGGAAAACCAGTTTTATTTCCTCTGGTCCGAAAAACAAAATCAGAAAATCCCAGCACTATTCAAAGTGGCCACCCATCCAACTCTCTTAGCAGTCTCTGTCACTTTCAGAGAGGAAAAACGACCCTTTGCCACACCCAGCAGTCCACCTATATACTCTCCGACCCCCCCTCCAATTCAGGTCGGCCAATCACATCAGTCCACTCAGGCATTTCCTATATAAAGGCAGCATTAGAGGCGGGCTTCCTCTTTAGCTGCTTCAAAATGGCTGCCACAGAGGACACCTCCTGAGGGTAACAAACAAATTCATGTTACATAACAAATTACATTCCTGAATGAACACTCTTTGGTGTAAAGACATGTTGCTTCTCAACAGTGTGAAAATAGTGAATGTCACCCATAAACTGAATCTTAAAGCTGCTTTCCATCAGTGGAGGAACTCACCTCCACACTTGACTCATTGATTCTGTCAGCATGTTTATCGAAGCCTCAGTAAAAGCTAATTATTCCATTTTTCTTTTTCAACATTTTCCAGCCAGAAAGGAACCGTCTCTATCCTGGATGACATCGGCAGCATGTTTGACGACTTGGCAGACCAACTGGATGCAATGCTCGACTGATCTCCAGCCCCCCTCCCCCTGACCCATCCCTCATGACATGTAGGTGTGTGAGAAGACGGCGCTCCCAAGACTAAATGCTGGCGCTTTGGGGAGCTCGTGTTTGAGCGTCTGGCCCTCCCATGTTAAGTGCTTCCTGAGTAGCCTTGAAGAGGGAGTCCTCTTTATCTGGTGCAGTAGCTCTGGCTCCTTCTCCTGATGCGAGGAAGCTGCTCCCACAACAACCTCTGACCTCTGCAGCCCAGCGCGTTACCTCCACCCAGCCTCAGACTGCTGCGTGGACCGAGAAGCACAATAATTCATCTCTACACAAAAAAGGCTGGCTTAGACAAACTTTCGGGTGCAGTCTTACGAAGAAACTAAGCACACTAATTGTCTCAAAGGCAAGTAGACGGAGAGATGAACAAACACGACACGCTCTGATGAGGATTTTTAAAAGCACACTGAAACACAGACCGCTCTCTTTGCGTCCGTCTCTCTTCTAAAATATCAAAAGGATTCATTTTTCCAGATGCGTCGTAGCCTCCCTTTCTCCTCTGTACGAGTGGAGGCCAGTGGTTCGCTGGACTTCCCGACCCGCATGTCGTCTCTTCTCACGTTGTTGTTGGTGCTCTTGCTGTTATTGTTGGTGTTGTTGTTTCGAGCGTGTGCGTAGTCCCTGCTTTTTGCTCATGTCAGTGTCCTCCTGCTCGTACAGTACGTAGTTACGCTAAGGATCAGACCAGCTATGAATTCTTAAGACACTTGCACATAAATCAGATCGCCGGTGTTCATCTCTACACATGAAGGTTTTATGCTTGATGATAATAAGAGACCAACACTGACAAAAAGCACACATGAGGCGCACAACAGTGATTTCAAAAATATATTTCTTTACATTTCAAGGCTTTATATAGCCCATCCAATCAACATTCACACATACCGTAAATCCTCTAATGATAGCCTGTATTTAATTAACTGCCAGGTATCACAGTTTGGCCGGTGTCGGAGTTGGCGGAGGTGAATAATGGCCCGTTTTTTTTATTGTGGCCAGGTGGAATGTGGTAACAAGGAAGTACGGGGGGCGGTTATGTCATCCGTCTCACTTTTGATTTGCCAGTGATAGACCGCGAGGGTAACTTTAACCATGGCAGGTGCGGAGACAAAGAGGAGGCGAAAATTTGATATCAAGTTCAAAGAGAACGTGCTGATTATGCTGCAGAACACTCTGGGGAGCAATAGGGGTTGTATGAACTAGTCACTAGTCGACTTCACCGCTCTATAGTGACTTTTTATGCCCGTCATCCACTAGTCGCTGTCATGTGATAATGACCGGCAAGATGCAGTCCTCGGAAAAGACAGCAGCCTGCTGTCAGAAGGTGAGGAGCTCCTGCACGTCTGGAGACAACGCGCTGTGCCAGAGCGTCGGTACTGACACCCGCCGTAAAACGGTAATTTAACCAAATTGTGACGTTTACCCTCTTGCAATTTAACCTTCCCCTCACCCCTGTAAGGTTATGAAGTTCATGGTTTTCAACTCCATACAGCTGGCCCCTGGGCACAATAACACCGTGTAGAAAAACCAAGGTCGGGTTGTTCCTCAGACTGTTTACATTCCAGGAGAAGAGTCCGAAGGAGAAGAAGAAGCTTTACTTAATCAAAGTACTTTATTTGTGATTGAAATTATTAAGCAAAACAGATGTTGATCAACAATAATCAAGTGAATGATCTGTGAAATAAATATGTCATGAATTATGTTTAATGAAACCAGGACTACGGTGCAGACATACTGATCCTCATCTCCATAGAAACGCATGACACATTGTTCCAACCAATCAGAGCTTTCGGCTGCCGCAGGAGAATCTGGTGTTGACTTCAAGTGTCCAATCTACTTTACTGAAACTTATCAACAAGTCAGAGATATAAAACAAGGCAACGCCATTTTAAGTCAGTTCCATTTTGACTTCAGTTCTATTCACCATCATCCTAAAGACAAGCGCAGCCTGGCCGGATGCGTTTTCTTTAAACTAAGAACTGTGAAACGGGAGATTTTCGTCGTTTAACAACCAGACGACGTCCTTTCAAAATAAGAGCACCTGCTGACGCCGCTGAACGGTACCGGGCCGACCCTCCAGACGGGTTTTGAAACGTTGTGATCGCTGCACCGACAGCTCCACCGTACATCCGAGGTTTCCAGACCTGGCAATTCCTGATCTACTTGGGAGACCCCACTGGGTACGTACACGGCAAAATAGCGGCTCATGTCATCACTTTATAAGCCTCGTGATATCTAGTCATAACAAAGACGACCAGATTCGATTACGTCAGCCTATTCTTCTGTTTATAAAAGTGAACTACTAACAGTGTATTAAAATACAACATTAGATAGTTACATCACTTTAATTCCGTTACACCCCCATCCTAACCTTAACCAGCTTGTGCATGCAAAGCTCTGATTGTTGACGCGCTCCATACATCTGCGTCCTGAGCACGGCCACAGTAACATTATCAAATTAGGTGTCGCCACCTCAAAAACTAATTTAACATGCGATCGTTCATGTCAGCTCATTTCCTTTTATGTTTTCTGTCTTTTATGCTTTTATTTGTGTCTGATGCGTTTCGCTGCTGTGGATCAGGGCGAATCACCTGTTTTGTCCTCGGTGACGCACCTCACTGATGTGGCCGGCGAGCACTCCGCTGTTTTTGCGGTCGGTAGATCTTTTAGAACCGCAGTTCAAAGGTAACTCATAAGGTGAATATATATGAACCCAGGTAGCAGTTTTTCTTTAGGATTGAGAGGAGATGCAGGAAGATAATAAACAGATACAGGACAGAAAAATAGTCAAATAAAAACAAGTTATTTTTTGTACCTGGTGGTTGCAACAAACAGACACCATTGAAGGTAATCAGAAGTGAGGAACAGAAAATGAAATAATTATTTTAATGTTTAGAGCAGCAGGAACTCTGAGAGGCTGCAGGAGCATCAGTGAGTTTGCGGCCACTGCGCAGGGGGAGGGGAGAGGGCTGAAGCAGAAACTACTGTTGTTAAAAGAAATGTGTTTAACTTTGAAAATGTGGGCGCAATTTTAATTGTCAAAAACTCCAGCGAACCATTAGTTCATTTTACTCAAATAGAAATTGAGGCCTGCCTCTAATACTGGCCCTCCTTCCAATAAAGGCCCGGAGCTTGATGAGCTTGAGTCAAATACAGGCCCGGGCCTGTATTACAAGATTTACGGTAGGTTTAAAACAGGCGCTCCTAAAGCGCCCTCTAGTGTTTGGTTAGTAAAATTGCCTTTAATCAACTTAACCTCCTTCTCGTCTTCCTCTTTTATCACAATTATTTCTAAATTTGGTGTTTATTCTGCAAATCTCCGTGCCTTCGTATTTATCTATTCCTTTTGTTTAACAGCTTCATGATTTCTTTGACAACGCCCCTTTGTGTCAGTGATGTCCAAGTGATTTAACCCTAAAAGTTAACCCCCAAATGTCTGCAACCTTCTGTAACTACTGCAAAGCCTTGTATGAGCTAATATAAATACATAAAATAACAAAAAATCTGGTAAGCTGTAATAAGTTGGCTTCACTCCTCCCGACGCCCCCAGTTTTCAGTGTTTCCCCTTCATATAAGCCAAGGCGATGGATCAGCCACCAGTTTTCATCCTAGTGAAAAGTCCACTTGTATTTTTATGCTCTTTAAAACAAAGATCTATTTGAAAGACAGATAGTTCTATGTGAATAATAATAACTATGATGATAATCAAGAGGAATCTAAATGTTGAGTTGAAATGATCTGAGCCTGTACATTTCTGTTGGAGTTCTGGATGTGTTGTGACGGCTGTTGTTCCACGGTCAGGTTTAGGTTGCCTTTCTGCTGTGACGATACATTCCTGTACAGTTGTGATTAGAATAAATGTATAAATTAAACCTCGCTTTGCCTTTTTAATGCTTCATGTACGGCAATGTGCATTTTGTCTTGGGGCTGATTGGAGAACTGTAAAGGACTTCCTGCTACAAAAGCACATGTTAAAGGGGACGTGTTGCGACTATATTTTTAAAGTTAGAACAATTTTGTGGTCTATACAAAACAGGAAAATGAAGATTTTTGCACAAAACCCCTTTAAGCAATCTCACCAGCTCTTTTTGACATTTTCAGTACATTTAAGAATACACGCTTGCTGGATCACAGGAGACTGGGTTTCCAGGTTGCTGGAGGACTGGAGGAGCTGAGCACGGAATAGGGAGCAGGATCCGGTAAGGTAAGGTCAATATGGAGTGGACAGCCAGGGAGCGGCTGGGAGACAGCGGGACTGGTCCGGTAGGTTGCAGGACGGTGTGAAAGGTGGTGGTGGAAATCTGGAGAAGAGGCAGCTTACAAAAATCAGGCAAGCTTGGAAAAACACACAGGAACCAGCAATCTGGCTAGAAGTACGACTTGGACGATATCTACTTGGATTACTCAGTAATCAGGCTCAGGAGTCGTAGATACCAAAGTTGAGTTAATCATCCAGCGAATAAAGATGTCTCCCAGCAGCTTATATGTCCCTGGCCAACTGATGAGCAGATGGGCTGCAGCTGGTCCACTGCTTGACACGCCCACCTGCAGGAGAAGCTCAGAGAAGGTTTAGCAGAGAGAGGAGGACTCACCCCAGACCATGACACCAAGATAACTTAAAGTGATACTTTACAACTTTTTCGTATTTTGAACTCATTTTCTTGAGCCAGCATGTGCCAAAATGACCCTTTACATGGTGAATGAAACGTCACTCAGACCCTCAACACTCTGTGGCCAGAATACCACACTTGCAACTTCAGATTGCCGGTCAGGTCTGTTGGAGTTAGTAAAGCTGATATGCCTGGTTCTGCAGCCTAACCCCCGGGTTTCCACAGGAGCCATCAGCAGCACGTTACTGCAGCAGCACGTCTTGCTCACGTAAACTGCTGCCTGGCCCTTCCCACGAGACGCTAAGCAGCAGGGGAGCAGCTGTCACCGACAGAGCGCGAAGTCACACGAGTGACTTCGTCAGTAAACACAACAACAAGCAGGAGAAAACTACAACATGGCTCCAAAAGGTTTGTGTTTTATGTTCTGTCCGTTTTATAATTGCCAATACGGACCTGAAAAACAAAGGAGACCGCTAGCTAGGTGATAACTTCTCACGGGGCCGCACAGTTAGTAACCTTTTTTAAAGTAAAGCAACCGGAAGGCAGTACGTTTCTTTATTCTGAAAATCTCGGGAGCTTCGCTCCATTTCCGCGTCCGATTTCCTGTCTTTCCTTCCCCAAAAATGTTGAACTTGACCCGTTTCAGAGGCGTCGCACGTAGAAAATAGAACCGGCGCGTAAAGGCTGCGACATGCTGCTCCTGAGACGTGGCTGACTCGCACTGCTGACGGCTGCTGACGGCTCCAGTGGCAGTGGCGGAGCTTGATATGTGCAACATGTGCGGCATTTAATTTCTTTTTTTTTTTTTTCTTCCATCAACCGATACATCAACAAAACATAGAAATCACATGTTCTTCATAATAATAATAGTGATTAGTGATGATAATAATAATATTTCTGTAATAAAAGCACAACAAAGTCATTGTTTGCGTTTATATTGGGATTTTATTGCGCCCCTTGTGTCCGCCGCGCCTCTGTAGTGCGCTCTATAGCGCCCTTTATCAGGTGGGGGGCGGAGGGATCTCGGAGAGTGATGATGGAGGGATACAGGTACCGTTTCACATATCACCGCTCACAAACATAATGGAGAAGAAGCGGTCGAAGCCATCTGGTGCCCAATTTCGGAAAAAAAGAAAAGAAGAGGAGGAGAAACGAGGAAAAGATGCAGGTATGCATCTCTTTATTATTTAGTTGGTATTTTTCCCGCCTGTCCCCCAACTTATTGATTACCTAACCTCTCTAATCTGTACGTTTTGCATGGTGCTATGATGATCCCTTCAAATGTCTTGCTAGCTTCTTACGTTGCATGTATTTAGAACTACTTCCAACCGCTAGCTTTTTCTTTGTCAAATGAGCTTTTATGAAAAGCTAAGAGTGGAAAACCGAAAGGCTGATAACCAAACGCTATCAAATTAAAATGAGTCTTTGAGAATTTTGCTGAAATACATTGTCGGTGGGTGGCAGGTCTCGCGCCGGCGCCATTCGCCTTTCTTTTTGGACTCGGGAAATGAGCTACTTATTATTTACCCTACGAAAAACGGAGCGGCAGCGGGCCACTGGAGGTGCCCTGCCAGTAAGATCCTGTTTATACTGTAAACTGCCATAACATAAAAACTATAATAGCTAGAGCGGTCTTTTTTTAGCTGAAAGTTGAGACTGTCTCGCCTTTCAGCACTGTACAAGTCGATGATGTCATCATGTTGCGTTAAGTGTGCTGCACAGCACACCGCGGCTATGTTAACTCACAGTGACCTTGAAGCAGCGTGGGAGAGTGGAAGAATTTAACCAGTTAAAATGGATTCATGGATATTTAATCAATAGTTGTGGCTCCTCTGGTCATTTAGTTCTTTGTGTGCCGGAGACATTTGCTGAATAAGGAAATAAAAACTTAAAATGACAAAAAAAATGAGGGAAAAACACTTGTTTTGTATTTTATCAATTATTAATGATTAATAGATTGTTGGTGTTTTAACTTTTGGTAAAGGAAAACACACAATTTCCAGGCAGCCCCAGTCTGGAGAAGTGATGGTGACATCAGCCGTTAAAAATAAATAATACTCTGAGGTTTTTATGAATAATTTGTACTTTTACTTGAGTATTTCTCTAACAGCAGTACTTTTACTTGTAAATGAGTAATATTTTAGCAATGTAACAGTACTTGTACTCGAGTACAGATTTTCAGAATTCTTTCCACCACTGCTGAAAACTGTAAATGCTCATTGTAACATGTTAATTAAAACGCTAAAGCAACAGACGTGACATGAAGATTGTATTGTTTGTTTTATGCAACATCAGGAGCCCTACGCAGATATTTTGGGATGACATCAGCTGCCACTGAGGAACAGCCAGCTACCTCCACTGCTCATACCAGTAGGCCAGTATTTGAACTTTAGGAGGGACAGTCTGCTGGCACCACATCTCCCCAGGAAGATACTTTAGGTGGGTTTTGCACATGTGTGTGTGTCCAGCAAACATTTAGCTATAGACATTTAAATAGTATTTTCACAGAATAGGGGAATTGTTCCATATAGCAATGTGGTGAGTTATGCTTCCATTTTCTGTCAATAGAGAGACCTACCAGTACATGTGAACTTGATGAGGAACAGCCAGCTGCCACGTCTCCCCAACAAGCTTTGGCAGGTAAGTTTTGCACAAGTGTGTGTGTGTGTGTGTGTGTCCTGCAAACATTAGAGAAATTTGAATGTCACATATTGTATTTTAATAGAATATGTGAAATGGTCCACATAGCAATGTGTTGAGTTACGCTTCTGTTTTCTGTCAATAGATAAGCCTGAACGATCAACCAATGAGTCCCACTGAAGGTGATGATGAGCCTCTTTCTTCAGACCCAGCCAAGTGGCCATCACCAGTTACCGACAGCATACGCACAGAGCTAGTTCGAAGAGGACATACCAAGGTGCCAACTACTTTCATATTTCCCAGGAATGAAGGCGATGGCAGGTGTTGTCATCATCATGATTTCAGTAGAACTTTGACAAGTGGTGAGATGGTGGCCAGGAGCTGGATGTTGTATTCAGTTAGCAAACTTTGTTATATATAATACACTCCACGCAATTTGAAACAAAGTTGTAGGTGTAATTTTTTTTTCTTGTGTGTGTGTGTGTGTGTGTGTGGAGGGGGGGGGTGTCGCGGGGGATCTCGCAGGCGCCATTTAGGCCAGCTCCGCCTCTGATTACATGATGTTATTCATGTTACTCCAAAAATCGCTGTTAGAAGGAAACCAGCTTTGCAGCGTCACAGAAAGAAACGTAGCGAACAGCGACGGGAGGGCGAGAACCGAAAGGAGGAGATGATCTGATCATCTTCATCAGCAGCTTTTATAAAGTTATGGAAACGCCACAAATAAAATCCACCTGGTTGGTCAGGTGTCCCAGAAGGCTGTTTCTGTAGATGGTGACACGAGGAGGGACAGATTAAAGTCACACTGGTTTTTATTTGAACACTCAACTGTTTACTAAATGATTCAGCTTCATTCCAGCATTATTTATACGTACAATAAATATTTATTTAGCTAAAAATATAATGTTATCAGTGCAGAATTTTATTAGTTGACTTTTTGTAATGAAATATTTACATTTAACCTTTTATCTGCTTATTGATCTTCATAATGCTGGTAGAAATGTAGCTACAGCTGTGAAGTAGCCCCTGAGTGTTATTTTATGATACCTAGTATTTATTTTACTGTATCCCGTTCTCTGGACCAGAGCGTAGACCTGTGGTCATAGACAGGCTGCAGTCATTAAAATGGTTAACATGAGGTCAGGGGTCACACTGTTTTCTGAGTGTTTGCAACACAGTTCTGAATTTAAATACCGGTAGTTCTTTTGACATAGTTTGCTCAAGTCATTTTGAAGTTCCTGTTTAGTAATAAATGTAAAGAAAATTCAAATCTGTTTTTTTTTTTCATTTAAGCTGCAGTTTTACAGACTTTAATAAACATAAACACTAAATACAAACTAGACACTGAAAGCTGAGGTTGTTCTGAAAAAAGGAGCAGAGTTACAAACATTTTACACTTTTATTACAATTTTAAAGCCATAAACAAAAAAAATACTTGTTATATTTATGGTCATAAGAGGGTTAAACATGATAAATTTTCCGCCTCCCACAAAGAGATGGTAAAAGTGAATGTGAGCATAATTATATACATTTTATTACTTTATTAAGTATTTTTTATTATTGACTATTACTCCAAAGAGTTCAGATGAAGGCAACTGGACTTCTTTGGTTTCTTTAAAACATTTCACTTCTCCTCTGAGGAGCTTTGTCAGTTCTAACTGGAACATGGGAGAGTCAAGCTCATAAGCTGTAGCTGTCTGTTGTTATTTAAAGAGCAGAAACTACTCTGAGTACCCCGCCTCTCCATCTCCTGATGAGTCGTTAGCCTCTATTGATGGTGAGTCATCGTGTTGATTAGATGCAGGAAGATGTGACCTAGACTGAAACTGAATGAGATTCAAAAAAAGTTCTAATCTTTTAAACAACGCTGTTGGTCCTCTTGGTCCTTGATCTGGTTTTCTAAAACCCGGTGTTAAAAACCTTGCTGTGTTTTTAGACGGTTCTTTTAATCTTTACAGACAGGTGAGTGCAGTGGTCCAATCAGGTTTTTATCATTTAAGGCAGATAGCAAAGGTGAAGCCATACCTTCCTGCTAATGTCCTCGAACCTGGACATTAGCAGGAAGGTATGGCTTCCTGCTAATGGCTTCAAGACCGAACACCTGTTCGGTCTTGCCGATTGGACTACTGCGACTCCCTGTATTCTGGCCTGGACCAGTCCTCCCCACACCGACTTCAGCTGGTCCAAAATGCAGCGGCCCGCTTGCTGACTGGAACCAGCAAGCGGGATCACATAACCCCGGTTCTGGCCTCTCTCCATTGGCTTCCTGTCTCTTACAGGATCCGTTTCAAAATTTTACTTTTTGTTTTTAAATCCCTTCATGGCCTGGCCCCAGTTTACATCTCTGAGCTGCTGTCCGCTTACGTCCCTGCCAGAACCATGAGGTCCAGCTCTCAAGCTCTTTTAACAGTTCCAAAAACCCGCCACAAGACTCGCTGCAACAGAGCGTTCTCTGTGGTTGGGCCCAAACTGTGGAACAAGCTACCTCTCAACATCAGGACCACACAGAATCTAGACCAGGGGTGTCAAACTCATTTTAGCTCAGGGGCCACATTGATGAAAATCTAGTCCCAAGTGGGCGAGACGGGTAAATAAAAAAAAAAACTTAGATTGTTTTCATTGTTTTAATACAATCAATATAAAACAAGGCTGGAGCCTGAGGACAATATATCCAAAATAGTATAAGTACAACACCTGAAGTGTACTTGAAAATTTGAAGAAAAAAAAATTAATAAATAAAAAAACATTCCTTAGTGATTCAAAGTGCTTACAGATCACATGGCTAGATCAGTTTCATGCAGCACTTAAAGCCGGGATGTCCAATCCTGGTCCTCGAGGGCCGGTATCCAGCACGTTTTTGTTTTAACCTGCTTCAACACACCTGATTTCAATCAGCAGGTGATTAACAGGCTTCTGCAGAGCCTGATGAGCCGCTGCACAGGTGATTCAACCAGCTAATCAAGCGTGTTGAAGCAGAAAAACCACAAAACCTGCTGGTTACCGGCCCTCCAGGACCAGGATTGGACACCCCTGACTTAAAGTATATTTGACTCATTTTACTTTACATCTTTTAGCTTTCACCAGCGCATCAATATCAGAAGTCACATCCTGCGTGGCGGCCAACTTCAGGATGTGATTCAAGTTCTTGTGTGAGCCTTGAGTGCAGCTTTGTTTTATTTATGCTCATTACAGAGAAAACTTGCTCACAAAGATAAGTTTATTTTCACTCTACATTGTAAAGTATGAAAATAAAGTTTACACAACCATCTCGCGGGCCGGAGTTAACCCGTTTGCGGGCCGCATCCGGCCCGCGGGCCGCATGTTTGACACCCCTGATCTAGACCATTTTAAATCCCTTCTTAAGATGCAATTTTTGATTTGGCTTTTTATGCAGGTTGACTTGAGCATCTTAATAGTTTTTAACAGTTTTTATCACAGATTGTGACTGTTGTGTGCTCATCTTATTTTAGGTTTTTATTGTTGATTTGTTGTATCTTTTTTTGTTTTACCTTGTACAACGCTTTGGTGTAGCTTTGCTGCTGTAAATGCGCTCTGTAAGTAAAATTGACCTTGACCTTGACCAAAGCTGCATTATTGGTTCTGGAAAGGTGAAATCTAAGCCCCGCCCCTATTTAAAGTGGGGTTTTCACGTTTTTACATAGATAGCTTCTTTTACTCCTCTCTCAAATCATCTATCTTCTCTGTCCAGAATGTGGACTTTGTCATCTTCAAAGGTGTGTCCCTTGTCCTTCAGGTGAAGGTGGACTGCAGAGTTTTGACCTGAAGAGGAGGCTCTCCTGTGATGTGTTATGTTCTTGTGTAATTGTTGTTTAGTTTCTCTAATGTAAACATCTGGACAGTGCTCCTACACTGGACTGCATAAACGACCCCACTGAGCTTCTGTTTGGGTGTTTTGTCTTCTGGATGGACCAGGTTCTGTCTGAGGGTGTTGTTGGGTTTAAAGTTTACCGGGATGTTGTGTTTGGAGAAGATTCTTCTAAGTTTCTCTGAGACTCCTGCCACGTATGTGATGATGGTGCCTTTGTGTAAAGGGTGTTGTTAGGTTGGTAGCAGAGCTCTCATGTTTAGTGTTAAGTTCAGTGAGATCATGGAATGGGATCAAGAATTTCCTACTAACAGGAAAAAGATCTCAGCTAACATAGCCGTATCACAATGGATAAGTCTCTGTGGTTGCGTATATTTTACTACCTCTTACTAGAGCTGTCTTTAGTAAGCACAAAATATCTTTGGTTGTACAGCTGTGCAATAGCAATACAGTATCTTGATTTCTGTTAAATGTACTTCCTGAATGAGTGACCTTTTCAGGCTAAAATAACAAAATGACAAATACAGACAGAAGGACGACTTCTTTCTTCTTTTATAATGCGTTGCATCACCACCTGGTATCAGAACAGGACTCGGTATTGGAAGATAATCAAAAATCAAACAACTTGGACTCGGATCAGGGGCAAAAATGTGGTTGTAACATCTCTAGATACAAGTCAGCTTTAAAACTAAAACTGTTATTTATGAACTAACATTAACACTAATGACACTAATTTATATATTTTTATTATGTTGTTTGAACCCAAGGGTCTCATTATCTGAATTTTCTAACTTATTGGATTGCTCTATAAGTGCCCCTTTTTTTACTTTGAGCACCCGCCCCGTCAAAGGTCTCTGCACGGCCCTGGTAAAGACTAGTATAAGTAAAGACTAGTATACGTCAAACTAATATGAGTAAAGACTAGTATACTTTAAACTAATATGAGTAAAGACTAGTATACTTTAAACTAATATGAGTAAAGACTAGTATAAGTAAGGACTAATATACTTTAAACTATGAGTAAAGACTAGTATAAGTAAAGACTAGTATTAATATACGTTAAACTAATATGAGTAAAGACTAGTATAAGTAAAGACTAATATTAATATACGTTAAACTAATATGAGTAAAGACTAGTATAAGTAAAGACTAGTATTAATATACGTTAAACTAATATGAGTAAAGACTAGTATAAGTAAAGACTAATATTAATATACGTTAAACTAATATGAGTAAAGACGAGTATAAGTAAAGACTAGTATACGTCAAACTAATATGAGTAAAGACTATGAGGCCAGTCTTTAAACGACAGCCGCTGTGTCTTTAAACGTTTTCTTGGTTTCTCTTCAGTTTTTTAAAAATGTATTCCTCTCAGTTGTAAACGTAGCTGTTTTACCTTCATCTGCAGATGGAGTCTCATCTTCCCTCTTACGTTTTTTGCTCTCAGGCATATTAACATTTGATCTGTAGTGCTCTTTGTACTTATTCCAGGTAAGCTTGGTGCAATCCCGTGGTTCGTCTAGCTGAATCTTGGGTCGCTTTTTCAGTGCCGTGGCCACGTCGTATGAAATGCATTCTGCTTTTCTTTTACCTTTCTGAATTTCTAATGGCGTGTGCAGTTGGACAGTCTTGGGGGAGCTTTGCGCTCCGTCTGACAGATTGTGGTGGCCTAAAGCTTTTAGTGGCTTGTAACACAGTTTAGCCTCTCTGTTGTTAAAATCCTGTTTCAAAGTCTTGTTTTGCTGTTCCTGCAGCTTAGCCCCGCCGGCAGATTCATTGGAAGGTTTGCCTTCGAGGTTATTCATAGCAGACAATAAATTCTGTTGACCTATGTTTAAAATGGTCATCTCGACATCTCTTTTAAACTTTTCCTGAGCCATTTTGCTGTGGTAGGTCTGAGCCAGATCTCTGGACTTACGGTATTTCTCTTCCATCATTTTGTTGGCCTCCACTTCATTGGAAAGTTGTTTCCTGAGGTATTTAATTTCCGTGAACTGCTTGTCATTTTGAAGACACATTTCAGTGTATCTGGACTGGAGTAATGACCTTTCAGATTTCTCCTTTTGCAGAGATGTGTCGCTCGCCCGCCATTTGCTCTCCATATTTCTGGTGGCCACCAGTTGTTCAGAAAGCTTTTTTCTAAGATCCATCACTTGTTCCCTCAGATGTTTAGTCTCAAGCATTAAATCAGCATTTTTTTCCTTTAGCTGAGAATTTTCCTGACGAACCGGCTCGTTTTTGGGTATACGATAATTTTGTAGTCCAGGCATTTTGATTAGAAGTAGACAGTTATTAAGGACTGAAACTGCTCAATAACACAAGACAACCACGCACTGAGTGAAGGACAGTCAGTAGAGCAAACTGGTCGTCTCTGGCTAAAGATTCCAAATGACTCAGACCGCGTTGTTCCTTTGTGACGTCATCGTCATGCCGTGGTCTGGTTTGCATCTCCTTTATGTGCAGAGGTGGAAAGTAACGAATTAAATTTACTCACGTTACTGTAATTGAGTAGCTTTTTTGTATATTTATACTTTTTAAGTTGTTTTTAAAATCTGTACTTTTACTTTTACTTGAGTAAGTTTTTTTTTAAAAAGAATTGTAATTCGCTACATTTTAAATCATATCCGTTACGGAGTAAAAAAAATTGTAGGCTTAATAAATTAAAAATATTACGTGCAGCAGCGTCGGAACAGAAAGAGACACCTGCATGAGCGCCGCGTCTAAACGGGGGGGGGGGTACACCCGTGATAATGAGAACAGTCATTTTTACCGCAGGTTTGCTCAAAAACATCAGGTCAATCCCTGTGATCCACTCGCTATTTATCTCCTCTCTCCCTCCTCTCCTGTTGGTTGGGACCCGCACCTTCGCGCACCGGTGTGACGTCATCGGAATTCTGCTCGGTTCGGTAACCAGACTCGGTTCCGTGTTTGAAACGTGTTTCCCTACCGCTCCGCACGGAAGCGGCAAAATAAAATTTAGCGCTCATAACAAGCGGATTCTCAGCGCTTTGCTCCTAAAACAGAAGACCTGCAGGTCTCTGTGAGTTAATCCTGATACTGTTCAAGTGTAAACATTGTGCTCCATCCCTGTGTTTGAACTCAGAAGATGCTCCTTGATGCCACAGATATGTGATGATTTAGCTTGTTTCTTTATTTTACTCCAGAATAAGAGATTAAATTATTACTAAAGCAGCTCAGTGTAGTTAAATTAGTCATTCAAATGATTCTAACATACTGCAGTGTGTGTGAGTGTGTGTGTGTGTGTGTGTGTGTGTGTGTGTGTGTGTGTGTGTGTGTGTGTGTGTGTGTGTGTGTGTTACACATATAGGACTGCATAAGACAGCATGGTTTCATCAAATCCATGCATCCAATATTGGCTGAAGTAATGGCTCAGGAACATAACATATTTCATAAACAATGACGTCTCTGCAGTGTTTATGATAATGTTTTATCTTATATTGGACCTATCTTTGGTCTGGGAGGTGTAACATATCATGATACAAGCCTTTTAAATCTTGTGTTACAAGAGGAGATGAATGCATGAATTTAAAGTTCATGTTTGGAGACCACCCTTCACAGTTTGGAGGCTCACGCTGGTGGGGAGACACCATTAGTTCTAGTAACACCTGGGCTCCCAAGTAGAGCCCTGCACTGAAGCCCTAGGCCCTCAGGCCGGCCTGGCCCGACGGCCCGAGGGCCGGGCTTCGGGCCAATGACTGTGTAATTACCTCGGACACTGGCCGGGCCGGGCGCCTTTATTTTTAATCGAATTCATAAAAAAATTGAAACACTTAAACGCAGCAGTAGCTCTGCGCGGGACTGTTTTCTTCATCCCGCTCCTGCCCGCTCCCGCTGAATTTCTGACCATTACCGCCCGCACCCGCAGCGTGCATGTCTACTCCCGCCCGCAACCGCAAAACTCAGAGAAATTATTACCTCACAATAAAAGAGATGTATTGAGTTTGCGTCCTCAACGTGTCATTTTATAGGCTATACCAGGGGTCGGCAACCCGCGGCTCTTCCATCCATCTGATGCAGCTCTCTGTGCTTTTAAAATAATGAATGGATATTTAAATAAAATGCTTTATATTTTACTGAATTAATTTTATATCTGTAAGTCAATTCTATGTAAAGATTGTCTGCGTAAACCTGAACAGGCCCAACCCGGTCTTACTGTGAGACCGGGTTGACGCGTCACGCTTGTGCGTAATCGTAGGCGCTTATGAGCTGAAGAGGATGTGAGATTCTGGGCTTCTCCTCAGACGGCTCCTGGATGCATCACCACATTGGAGACAGGAACAAGCACTATTCAGCCAAAGTTTCATAATAAGGGAACATTTTCTAAGTGACAAGTCTCTCTGAGAGACAGGGTTTGGAAAACACTCGCTTCAGTAGGAGGAACCTTCCCGCATGCGCTCTGGTTCTGCGACGCGCTCCAAGCCAATCTCCACAACTTCACAACTAGTAGGAAACATTATTTCTGACTGGCTTAATGAACTGACCTGAATTGGAATGTTTATTATGTGAAGTGCCTTGAGACGACTCTTTGCCTTGATTTGGCGCTTTATAAATAAACTTGAATTGAATGGAATTGAAAAAGGAAATGTTGGATCAACATTTAATTTTTATATATATATACATATACATACATATATATAAATATATATATATATATATATATATATGTATATGTATACATATATATACATATACATACATATATATATATGTATGTATATGTATATATATATATATATATATATATATATATATATATATATATATATATATATATATATATATATATATATAAGTTAATCTATGATGTTACCGGTTAAAATGTTGTCCATAATGCTTACTGGTGTTAAACAGAAAATAAAATGTTGTACTAGTCCTTTAAGAGAAGAAGAAGAAAAACAAAATGGATGCTTGAGTTCTGAACCAGGGGCATTTTTCTGTTAATAAAAGTTGCAAAAGTACGAAGAAGAACGTGTCGTCTGGCAGTTCATTCAAAGGGGGCAACATTAGCAGAACAAACGTTTCTTGAAGTAGTTTGAAGAGGCTTTCCTGTTTCACAGGAAGCAGCTTAAAGGTGTAAATCAAGTCTTTGAATTTCAGAAACCGCGCAGGTGGTCAACGAAGGCGAGGTGTGAAAAATTAGATGGACTTTTAACCTTTGTTGCTGCATGTTGTTTGCGCAGTAGTTGCTGTTGCATCACTTAATGCAGTTTAGGAAACCTGATCCACTTTTACAAAACTGCTATTTGATTTGTAGAACTTTTAAATGTATATTTTTATTATAGAGCTTCAATGACACCCTTGAAAACGTGCCTATATGCAGATGTGCGTTTTCAGCTCTTCTCTTTAATTGCAAAATCATCTTCAAAGCTGCAAAACCTTTTGTCCTGTAAAACGTCTCAGCCTGTCCTGTTCTGTAAAACTTTCACTGCAGGTGAAAACAATAAAACACAACAGTCATAAAACTGATTAGGACCATAAAAACAGATGCAGGAGTGTAAGACTACATGCCACCCCCTAGTGGACAAACGGCTGACCAAACAGCAAGGAGACTGCATGCATGTGTCTGTTATATGTGATGCATTTTAAATAGATTTTTCAGATCAAGAGTGACAGTTTTGCAAACACACACATAATAATGAAGTACATGACGACTTGGAATCAAGAGTGCATTGAAGTTCGTCTTTTGAGAGAAACAATTAAAAAAAGTAAAGTTCATCTTTGGTCAGAAATAAACCCAAAGAGTAGAAATGATTCAGCGTGGCTTGTTGACACCTTCCCACAGAGCTTCCGTTCTGAGGTCGCCTATAAAATGTGGTGTACAGGTTAGAAACCCAGACTATCGGAGTAACCATGATGCTGATGAGCTGCTTCCTTTACGTCCTGCTGTCGGACAGCATCGCCGGTAACATCACACCTTTTCTTTTTCTTAATATTAACGGATCTCACTCTAATAAAGTGTTTATTTCATCATTTTTTCTCACGGTAGGGGCTGCCGGGGGCAGCGTAGTAGGTGGCACGGTTGCAAAGCCCCACTCCAGACCCTACATGGCATCACTCCAGATTGATGACCACCATACAGGTGCTGGCCAGTAAATTAGAATATCATCAAAAGGTTGAAAATATTTCAGTAATTCCATTCAAAACGTGAAACTTGTACATTATATTCATGCAATGCACACAGACCAATGTATTTCCGATGTTTATTACATTTAATTTTGATATTTATAGGTGACAACCAATGAAAACATCAAATCTGGTATCTCAGAAAATTAGAATATTTTAAAGGCCAATGAAAAAATGTTTGTTTCTCTAATGTTGGCCAACTGAAAAGAATGAACATGAAAAGAATGTGCATGTATAGCACTCAATACTTAGTCGGGGCTCCTTTTGCCTCAATAACTGCAGTAATGCGGCGTGGCATGGACTCGATCAGTCTGTGGCACTGCTCAGGTGTTATGAGAGCCCAGGTTGCTCTGATAGTCGTCTTCAGCTCCTCTGCATTGTTGGGTCTAGCGTATTGCATCCTCCGCTTCACAATACCCCATAGATTTTCTATGGGGTTAAGGTCAGGCGAGTTTGCTGGCCAATCAAGGACAGGGATACCATGGTCCTTGAACCAGGTGCTGGTGGTTTTGGCACTGTGTGCAGGTGCCAAGTCCTGTTGAAAGGTGAAGTCTGCATCCCCATAAAGTTGGTCAGCAGCAGGAAGCATGAAGTGCTCTAAAACTTCCTGGTAGACGGCTGCATTGACCCTGGACCTCAGGAAACAGAGTGGGCCAACACCGGCAGATGACATGGCACCCCACACCATCACTGACGGTGGAAACTTTACACTGGACCTCATGCAACGTGGATTCTGTGCTTCTCCGCTCTTCCTCCAGACTCTGGGTCCTTGATTTCCAAAGGAAATGCAGAACTTGCTTTCATCAGAAAACATAACTTTGGACCACTCAGCATCAGTCCAGTCCTTTTTGTCCTTGGCCCAGGCGAGACGCTTCTTGCGCTGTTTCATGTTCAAGAGTGGCTTGACACACGGAATGCGACACCTGAATCCCATGTCTTTCATGAGTCTCCTCGTGGTGGTTCTTGAAGCGCTGACTCCAGCTGCAGTCCACTCTTTGTGGATCTCCCCCACATTTTTGAATGGGTTTGTCGTCACAATTCTCTGCAGGGTGCGGTTATCCCTAGAGCTTGTACACTTTTTTCTACCACATTTTTTCCGTCCCTTCGCCTGTCTGTTAATGTGCTTGGACACAGAGCTCTGCGAACAGCCAGCTTCTTTAGCAATCACCTTTTGTGTCTTGCCCTCCTTGTGCAAGGTGTCAATGATTGTCTTTTGGACAGCTGTTAAGTCAGAAGTCTTCCCCATGATTGTGGTGCCTTCAAAACAAGACTGAGGGACCTTTTAAAGGCCTTTGCAGGTGTTTTGAGTAAATCAGCTGATTAGAGTGGCAGCAGGTGTCTTCTATATTCAGCCTTTTCAGAATATTCTAATTTTTTGAGATACCAAATTTGGAGTTTTCATTAGTTGTCACTTATGAATATCAAATTTAAATGTAATGAACATTGGAAATACATTGGTCTGTGTGCATTGCATGAATATAATGTACAAGTTTCACGTTTTGAATGGAATTACTGAAATATTTTCAACCTTTTGATGATATTCTAATTTACTGGCCAGCACCTGTACATGCGGTGGGGTCCTCGTTCGGAAGGACTATGTTCTGACTGCAGCACACTGCAAAAAGTCAGTTTGGTTGAAACTTAACTACTTTAACCCTGAAATTACAATTTAGTCAGTTAAACATAATTTTCTCTGTCAATGTCAAGAATAATAAATGTACAACCTGATTAGCAAAACTATGTGATTTTGACCCTTTACAGACGGGGCCTAAAGTGTCCATTTTATTAACTAGAATCACTTGTCTTTGTCTTACAGCTGTTACCGGGACTTGACTGTGGTGCTCGGAGCACACAACATCTGCAAAAAGGAGAAAAGTCAGCAAAAAATCAAAGTGAAAAAGTACCAGCTGCATCCCAAATACACAGGAAAATTCGACTATGACATCATGCTACTGAAGGTACTTTTATTCATCTCATCAAGGCTTCGAGCTGCAGTGTCAAACGTTTTCCTAAATAGCATATATAGGCCAAAATGTACTTTAAATGTGTTTTTCCACTTCTTCAGTTGGAAAACAATGCCAAACTGGATAAGTACGTAGGGCCGATTGAACTTCCTGAGACGGATGAACATATCCTGGCTAATGTTAGCTGCGCTGTTGCTGGCTGGGGCCAATCTGGACCCAAAAAGCCAACTTCGGATGTGCTGAAGGAAGCTAACGAGAAGATTCAGTTCAGCGTTGAGTGCAACCATATTTGGAAAGAAAATTTCACCAGCCATCGTATGATTTGCACCAAGATTACAAAGGGAGGAGGAGTTTGCCAGGTAACAAAATGTTACATGAAGTGCACCTGATAACAAATAAAACCCAAGTGTGTTAGTATAAGATGACAGAGTCACAGTTTAACTTATTCATTGTTGCTTTGGACTTTAGGGTGATTCTGGTGGACCGCTGATCTGCAACGGGCATATATAACTTTGTTATATATAATACACTCCACGCAATTTGAAACAAAGTTGTAGGTGTAATTTTTTTTACTTGTGTGTGTTTGTGTGTGTGTGTGTGGGGGGGGGGGGGCGTCACGGGGGATCTCGCACAGGGCGCTATTTAGGCCAGCTCCGCCTCTGTCCAGTGGAAAAGGTTCTGTTGACCACAGCGGCTCCTATCAGCAGCTATGACGTGCTGCTGCAGTAACGTGCTGCTGACGGCTCCTGTGGAAAGCCGGGGTTAAGGTGCTTTTCCAGGAACACTACTCGGGGCAACTCGGACCGATGCAGTTCAGCCCGACCACGGTTTCCAAGGGCACGCTTTGGTATTTTCTCCCCTATTTTTAGTCCCTGCTCCATTGAGGTACCTGGCAAGGCTGAGTTGGGCCGGTATCGTGATTCTGGCCGCTGATTGGCTAGGGGCTTCATGGAGCTGGCGTGTGAACAAAACTGCTTTCAGATGGGCTGACTCAAACCACGCTGTACAGAGCTGTTTTAGGCTGAGTAGTGCTCCTGGGAAACCACCCTCAGTGTCTACATGAGTGATTCATCACTAAATTGAACAAATCAGCAGCAGCAGCTCCTAGATGTTACTACTGGGTATGGAATGGAATATGATTTAAAATATAACTCGAGCAAAAGTGTTGTTCTAACCTACAGAACCACCCAGGATAAAAGGCTTAATTTTCCTGTGTTTAAGTTGTCCAGCAACAGTCTTGCAGTCTGTGAACAGATAAAATATCTTGGACACTTTATCACAGCCAATATGAGCGACGATGATGATATTTACAGGCAGTGCTGCAAGCTATATGTGCAAGCAAACACCATTGCACGGACATTCAGCTGTTGTTCCACACCTGTTGAAGTGGCATTATTTAAAGCATACTGCACACCACTCTATACTGCACATCTGTGGTCATTCTATAACAAGTCTAGCTTGCACAGGTTACAAGTGGCATACAATGATGCAACGAGAATCCTCCTCAAAACTCCCAGGGGAGGCAGTGCTAGTCAAACGTGTGTTTCTGTGAGCGTGTGCACATTTAAGGCACTTCTAAAAAATGTAATGTTCAAGTTTATGAGACAGCTGGAAGAGTCTTCCAATAGTATTATAGTCGCACTCTCAAATCCCACTGTGAGCTGCTCTCGTTATATGTCTAGGCTGAGAATGCACTGGTTATAATGTTTGGGTGGATTTATCTCAACTAGTTAGTTTTGTTGTCCCTTACCTCCACTGCAGTTATATCCTGTGATTTTATATAGGCTTTTATTGGTATCAATGTTAATTGGTATGCTTTCTTTTCTTGTGTTTTTCTTGTATCTTTTTCTTTTATCTGTATGTTTCTTTTAAAATGGACTTTAAGTCTGGCAATAAACATATTATAAATCAGCTGCGTTCATGATTTAAAACATGCAGGAGATGTGCTGGAAGCAGACTGCAGCTCCAGGTATGTCAGCTCAATATTTGTTTAAGTCCCAACAGAGCCAACTGCCAGTCTGGAGTTGAAAGTAGAACATTCTGGCCAAAGGGGTGCGATGTGTGCTGGGTGGCTGTTCATTAACCCTCTAAAACAGGAGTATTTGATTCCGGTCCTGGAGGGCCGGTATCCAGCAGGTTTTAGTGGTTTCTCTGCTCCAATATGCTTGATTCAGTGGTTTAATCACCTGTGCAGCAGTTCAGGCTCTGCAAAAGCTTAACCCCGTAAATTTCCAGCGCAATGGGGTTTTGTCCCTCGGGCGGGACGCTGGAATGCTAAGGAGTTAATCGCCTGCTGGTTGAAATCAGGTGTGTCGAAACGGAGTTAAAACTAAAACGTGCTTGATACCGGCCCTCCAGGCTGGGAACTTCATACCACTGCTGTTAACGGCCATTTTAGCACACACTGGCTCAAGAAAATTTTAAAATATAAAAATTTCATATCATGGCTTTAAAATGTGTGTAGGACTCCGACATAGGGTTCAGACGTTTTGCTGCAACTGTAAACACAATTTTCTGTAATTATTGAATATGAAGTTGATTAAAATACAGCTAATCACGACGTACTAGCGGCATGAGCTGCCCTGTAAGACATCTTTTTAGTGACGTATGACAAACAGCTCTTCACCATTTAGAGGAATTTAGATTTTTATGATGATTTATGACTAAATTCCTTAAAATGAATAACTGAACCTAGTTTATCTTTATGTAGATGGTAAAGTGTAGTGAAACAGCGTTAGTCTCAGTCGGCATAAGCAGCAGGGCCCTGCAGGGAATCGAACCCCGTCTCATTACTGAGAGTTCCGTTACCAGAGCCTTTTGCTTTGGGCGACCGGAGACGGTAAAGCAAAACCTGCATCAACAAAGCATTTAATGTTGGAACATAAATTCTGTCTTGAAGCAGGAAAAAAGAAACCGTCAGACTAAAAAAATGTTTCTAATTAAATTCATTTTAGTATTTTATAAACGTTTTACAGATTTAGAGCCTCCTTTGACTTTTATGCTTTTAGTTAACTTCTCGTTCTTTTACGATGTTTATCCGTTCTTTAGTCGTGGTCAAACGCATCGTATTTTTGTTCTGCGGTGAATCTTAAAGTTATGTTGAATGTAAATAATCTGAGTCTTTATTGCTTTAATCATTTACATGTTTAGACTATATTTTATTAGCCTTTAATATTTTAGTATTTATTGTTTAACTTTTGTAAAGAGCTATTTTTAAACGCGTGCACATTTAAACACTAAAACCTTTGTTTGCTCCGTCTGTGTCAGAGCTCTGCTGTTCAGCTCCTTCCTGGTTCCTGCAGGACCACAAAGCCCAGAGAAGCTCAGTCCAGCAGGACGTGAGGACACAAACAGACACGGAGAGCTCCTCCTAAACCTGGAATCAAACTTTTCTACAGATTATTTAGAACAGTTTCTTGTGACAGAACAGTTAGTGAAACAGAAAGGACATGATGAAGATGATGTTATCGTCCTTGTCTTTCATACGGATCAAAGATCACCCCAGCTTATGCTCATGTCACCAAGTAGACGTCCCATTTCTCACTAAGACCTGCTCTATCTGCTCTACCAGATTATCAGGAGCATCACTGTAGTTGTAGTTTTGCCTCCATCTTCCTGCCCTCCTTGGTCTCTTGTTTATCTTCTACCACCTCTCACCATCCATCTCAGGTGGGATCTTGTTTGCTCCGATGGCCTCTTGTGTTCCAGGCTTACATCTTTTAGTGAACGTTAGAATATCATGTACTAATATATATGCATGTGTGTGTGTGTGTGTGTGTGTGTGTGTGTGTGTGTGTGTGTGTGTGTGTGTGTGTGTGTGTGTGTGTGTGTGTGTGTGTGTGTGTGTGTGTGTGTGTGTGTGTGTGTGTGTGTGTGTGTGTGTGTGTGTGTGTGTGTGATGCTAAACCAGACTGCCTGCTCCATCAGATGAAAAGGAAATCCTCTCAGAACCCAAATAAAATAGAAGATTTAGCAACCAGACACAGAAGCCCAGGTGAAACCATCCACATCAGCATCTCCAGTTCTACCAGCTCTAAAAACACACTTCTTAAATAATAAAACACTAAACTCAGCCAAGGGATGAAGACGTCCTGGTGCCAGATGCTACCTAAGACATCACCAGTTCAGCTGACTTGATAAAACACTTGGTGACTAAAACAAACATCTGGTGACCTGGTAAAAAACAGTCCTGGTGCAACAAGCTACCTGAGACAAACCTTTCCAGTCGACCAGTTCAAGAAAGAAAGAAATGATCTTCAGTGGCGCTGCACTGGAAGAAAAAGATATGTCTAGTCCGAGTCAGAGTCCTCCGAGTCGTCCCATCTTGGTCTCTTCGGTGGGATGTACGGGAAGCGCTCTCCAGTCCTCTTCTGGATGGATCCAAGGACCGAGGTAGAAGGAGTGGGTTCTTCTACATCCTGGACCTCTTCAGCGCTCCCGTGGGCAGGCCTGGGATCTTCTGGAAGCTCTTCCGGTGGGGCCGGAGGAGCTACCGCCAGCCAGAAGTCTTCTGGTGGTGGAAGCTGCTGGTCTTCATCGCTATCCAGAACTGAGCTACCATAACAAGAGTCCACACTAGAAGCCATAAAACCTTCTAAAGCTGACCAATCTGAGCTACTGTCAGTCTCCTCCAACTCCTCATCACTACTCAGACCCTCAATAGCAAACTCTGCCTCTACTGGAGGAGCCTGACCATGACCCACAAACACAACATCATCATCAGGAATGTGAAGGGCTGGGTACCTACCTTCATCTTCATCGAGAATCCGGATGACCTCAGGGGCCGCTGCAGTCACGGGATGCTCCACGATGAAGATGCCTGTGAGGACAAAACAAGACACATTAAATCCACTTGTGTCATAAAACAGTTATGAAAAAGCTACAATGACTTGTTTACAATACAAGAGATGTGTGTCTGCATCTGCATGTGTGCACAAGACACACTTTACTAATCTGGTTGTTTTTGGGGTTTAACAGGTTAAAACCGAGTTCTGCTTTTACTCAGAAAGTTTCCATTTTTAATTTATGTGATTGTTTATTATTTATGTTTCATGTTTATAGCTGATGTATTTCTAAAAAGATGTAATGTTTTACAGCTTGTAGACACAACACTGCTCAAATAAAGTTGTTTTAAAATGGGCTCTATAAAAATAAACAGAAGACTCATTAAACTGGTGAAAAGTGTTTAAAATAGATTCAAACGGACAGAAATGCATTTATAAACCTGAGAACCAACTCAGAGAACACATCAAACTTTCTACTTGGATAAAACAGATGAAGTCCTTAAAGATCAAAGGTCTCTAGTTCACTCAGATTAATGGAAACAACTCATGTTCACCGATGCTAACAGGCTGAAGCTAAAGCTAGCTGTACGTTCTAGCATGTTCTACGTCATGATGTTTCATACCTGGTTCATCCGTTGCTATGGTCACGAAAACAACATGTTTTTGTTTGAATACAAAACATCTGATGTATTCAAACTGGAGATTACAAAAGCACAACGGCACTAAAAGTCCTCACTGCTATTACATAATTAGCTAAGTGACAGTTCGAAAACAGCTGCAGTAATAGCTTCTGTCCACCAGAGGGCTGAGAGACCTCTCGGGTGCACCTGCTGCAAAGAGACGGGTTAGGAATCTGTTGCACGCATGTGCGTGTATACGTCATAGAATTAGAACGTTGCTCGACTATAAAAGCTCATCGAATTTTTAAAAGTCCTTCTTTCGAACTTGCGCTAGAGCAGGCAGCACTTGGTCGCGAGAGTCTCTGGAGATTTGCTTCAAAAGTAGCCCTTGGACGAGCTTGGAGAACCTCTGCAGAGCAGAAATCGCTGAAGAAGTTTGTGGCTAGCTGAAGAAGACCCGAGAACCAACCTACCAGAGCGATGTTGGTCTTCAGGGAGGAGCACGGTAAGCTAACATCCGTTAAATTCTCCATCTGACTTATTTCATGTTTCCTAAAGGACAAACTACTGAAACATTATTATAATGTTAAATTTGTGTATTTGAGAGACCGAATGTGTGTTTTAAAATCACATTTGGTGTTTTACTCGTGAACAAGACCCCGAGATCTCCACTTGAGGCAGGACCTCTCCACCGACCTGGAGTTGACAAACGCTCTTTTCCGATTGAGAACCGTGGTCTCAGACTTGGAGGTGCTGATCCTCATCCCAGCCTCTTCACACTCGGCTGCAACCTCCCCAGCAAGAGCTGTAGGTCGGAGCCTGATGAAGCTGGGAGGACCACATCGTCCGCATAAAGCAGAGATGAGGGTGCGAGATCGACAGGCGGATTGGGGCAGCGTCTGCAGTGATGCGGCCGCTGAACCGGTCAGTTGTGGGGAAGAAGGAGCTGAGCCGGAAAGCAAGGCTCTCGGTTTACCAGTCAATCTACCGCCCAGTCCTCCCCTGTGGTCATGAGCTTTGTGTAATGACCGAAAGGACACGATCGCGGATACAAGCGTCTGAAATGAGTTTTCTCCGCGGGGTGGCTGGGTCAGCCTTAGGGATAGGGTGCGGAGCTCGGACATTCGGTAGAGACTCGGAATAGAGCCGCTGCTCCTCCATATCGAGGAGTCAGTTGAGGTGGTTTGGGCATCTTGTTAGAAGGCCTCCTGAACGCCTCCCTGGTGAGGTGTTTTGGGCATGTCCTGCTGGCAGGAGGCCCCCTGGACGGCCCAGGACACGATGGAGAAAGTACATATCCGAACTGGCCCAGGAACGCCTTGGGGTCCTGCCGGAGGAGCTGGTGGAGGTGGCCGGAGAGAGGACGGTGTGGAGCTCCCTAGTTGGGATGCTGCCCTTGCGACCCGGACACGGATAGCGGAAGAAGACGAGACGAGATTTGGTGTTTTATGGAGGTGAAACATGTTTTCTGTGGACAAGTGACGCTCAAATTCCCCTGGAACAGTTTGAACACATCAAATATTTTTACTAGTTTTGTTCTGGCATGTCGGGTTCTTTTGTATTATTGATATAAAAGAGGATGGACAGCCACGAGGTGAGTGAGCGCGAGGAGCGCCTGTTGGTTTTTGTCAGCTGGGCAAGCAAAATAAAAGCTGAATATGTGGTTCTTTTAGCGGGATAGAGACAAAAGGTTTCTCACATTAGCACCGACCTGTGACTCAACCTCATCACACAGTCTCAGCATCTTGAGAGTCCCAGCAGGTCGGTGGGATGACTATATCATACTAGAGAGGACCGTTAAAAGAAAACCACCAATTTGGTTTCAGCAAATCCATTTAGTTCAATTTTACATTGAAAATTTTAAAACTAATAAAATGACAAGTACGATTCTAAAAAAGAATGCTTCAAACAAAAACATGTTTTTTTCGTGACCATAGCAACGATGAACCAGGTATGAAACGTCATGACGTAGAACATGCTAGAACGTACAGCTAGCTTTAGCTTCGGCCTGTTAGCATCGGTGAACATGAGTTGTTTCCATTAATCTGAGTGAACTAGAGACCTTTGATCTTTAAGGACTTCATCTGTTTTATCCAAGTAGAAAGTTTGATGTGTTCTCTGAGTTGGTTCTCAGGTTTATAAATGCATTTTTGTCCGTTTGAATCTATTTCAAACAGTTTTCACCAGTTTAATGAGTCTTCTGTTTATTTTTATAGAGCCCATTTTAAAACAACTTTATTTGAGCAGTGTTGTGTCTACAAGCTGTAAAACATTACATCTTTTTAGAAATACATCAGCTATAAACATGAAACATAAATAATAAACAATCACATAAATTAAAAATGGAAACTTTTTGAGTAAAAGCAGAACTCGGTTTTAACCTGTTAAACCCCAAAAACAACCAGATTAGTAAAGTGTGTCTTGTGCACACATGCAGATGCAGACACACATCTCTTGTATTGTAAACAAGTCATTGTAGCTTTTTCATAACTGTTTTATGACACAAGTGGATTTAATGTGTCTTGTTTTGTCCTCACAGGCATCTTCATCGTGGAGCGTCCCGTGACTGCAGGGGTCCCTGAGGACGTCATCCGGATTCTCGATGAAGATGAAGGTAGGTACCCAGCCCTTCACATTCCTGATGATGATGTGGTGTTTGTGGATCTTAGTCAGGCTCCTCCACAAGTGGTAGAGTTTGTTATTGAGGGTCTGAGTAGTGATGAGGAGTTGGAGGTAGAGTTTGCTTTTTTTGAGGGTCTGCGTAGAGATGAGGAGTCGGAGGAGACTGACATTAGCTCAGATCGGTCAGATTTAGGTTTTGGGCACCCAGCCCTTCACATTCCTGATGATGATGTTGTGTTTGTGGGTCATGGTCAGGCTCCTCCAGTAGAGGCAGAGTTTGCTATTGAGGGTCTGAGTAGTGATGAGGAGTTGGCGGAGACTGACAGTAGCTCAGATTGGTCAGCTTTAGAAGATTTTATGGCTTCTAGTGTGGACTCTGGTTATGGTAGCTCAGTTCTGGATAGCGATGAAGACCAGCAGCTTCCACCACCAGAAGACTTCTGGCTGGCGGTAGCTCCTCCGGCCCCACCGGAAGAGCTTCCAGAAGATCCCAGGCCTGCCCACGGGAGCGCTGAAGAGGTCCAGGATGTAGAAGAACCCACTCCTTCTACCTCGGTCCTTGGATCCAGCCAGAAGAGGACTGGAGAGCGCTTCCCGTACATCCCACCGAAGAGACCAAGATGGGACGACTCGGAGGACTCTGACTCGGACTAGACATATCTTTTTCTTCCAGTGCAGCGCCACTGAAGATCATTTCTTTCTTTCTTTCTTTCTTGAACTGGTCGACTGGAAAGGTTTGTCTCAGGTAGCTTGTTGCACCAGGACTGTTTTTTACCAGGTCACCAGATGTTTGTTTTAGTCACCAAGTGTTTTATCAAGTCAGCTGAACTGGTGATGTCTTAGGTAGCATCTGGCACCAGGACGTCTTCATCCGTTGGCTGAGTTTAGTGTTTTATTATTTAAGAAGTGTGTTTTTAGAGCTGGTAGAACTGGAGATGCTGATGTGGACGGTTTCACCTGGGCTTCTGTGTCTGGTTGCTAAATCTTCTATTTTATTTGGGTCCTGAGGGGATTTCCTTTTCATCTGATGGAGCAGGCAGTCTGGTTTAGCATCATACACACACACACACACACATGCATATATATTAGTACATGATATTCTAACGTTCACTAAAAGATGTAAGCCTGGAACACAAGAGGCCATTGGAGCAAACAAGATCCCACCTGAGATGGATGGTGAGAGGTGGTAGAAGATAAACAAGAGACCAAGGAGGGCAGGAAGATGGAGGCAAAACTACAACTACAGTGATGCTCCTGATAATCTGGTAGAGCAGATAGAGCAGGTCTTAGTGAGAAATGGGACGTCTACTTGGTGACATGAGCATAAGCTGGGGTGATCTTTGATCTGTATGAAAGACGAGGACGATAACATCATCTTCATCATGTCCTTTCTGTTTCACTAACTGTTCTGTCACAAGAAACTGTTCTAAATAATCTGTAGAAAAGTTTGATTCCAGGTTTAGGAGGAGCTCTCCATGTCTGTTTGTGTCCTCACGTCCTGCTGGACTGAGCTTCTCTGGGCTTTGTGGTCCTGCAGGAACCAGGAAGGAGCTGAACAGCAGAGCTCTGACACAGACGGAGCAAACAAAGGTTTTAGTGTTTAAATGTGCACACGTTTAAAAATAGCTCTTTACAAAAGTTAAACAATAAATACTAAAATATTAAAGGCTAATCAAATATAGTCTAAACATGTAAATGATTAACTCATTCACTGCCAGCCGTTTCCTGATCACTAACGGCCTTCGCTGCCAGCGTTTCTCACCGTTTTTACTGTTTTTTTTAAGAGTCACAGAACGTTGCGCGCTAGCATGATGTCGACGCCAAAAACACCAAAACAAAGAGGAGACTCACCTCTTACATCAGGAAGAAGCTGCGTGTTTCGAGCGTTATCCGTTCTTTCATAATCCGTTGTCGAATTGTGATTGGCAGACGCTTTTCCGGTTCGCGCCTCACTTTTTTTACAGGAACGGCCCAAAACGATCTCCAAACACATGGATGTGTTGCTTCCTGATCATTTGATCTGTGACATATGCGGATGAAGATCGACTTCAGGGCTGAGATGTTTGTTCTCTCAGCGCGGCGACTCGTTCCGATGCTCAAACAGTAAAAAAAAAATGCAAATGACAACTTTAGTCGTCATTGGCAGTGAATGAATTAAAGCAATGAAGACTCAGATTATTTACATTCAACATAACTTTAAGATTCACCGCAGAACAAAATTACGATGCGTTTGACCGCGGCTAAAAAACGGATAAACATCGTAAAAGAACGAGAAGTTAACTAAAAGCATAAATGTCAAAGGAGGCTCTAAATCTGTAAAACGTTTATAAAATACTAAAATGAATTTAATTAGAAATAATTTTTTAGTCTGACGGTTTCTTTTTTCCTGCTTCAAGACAGAATTTATGTTCCAACATTAAATGCTTTGTTGATGCAGGTTTTGCTTTACCGTCTCCGGTCGCCCAAAGCAAAAGGCTCTGGTAACGGAACTCTCAGTAATGAGACGGGGTTCGATTCCCTGCAGGGCCCTGCTGCTTATGCCGACTGAGACTAACGCTGTTTCACTACACTTTACCATCTACATAAAGATAAACTAGGTTCAGTTATTCATTTTAAGGAATTTTGTCATAAATCATCATAAAAATCTAAATTCTTCTAAACAGTGAAGAGCTGTTTGTCATACGTCACTAAAAAGATGTCTTACAGGGCAGCTCATGCCGCTAGTACGTCGTGATTAGCTGTATTTTAATCAACTTCATATTCAATAATTACAGAAAATTGTGTTTACAGTTGCAGCAAAACGTCTGAACCCTATGTCGGAGTCCTACACACATTTTAAAGCCATGATATGAAATTTTTATATTTTAAAATTTTCTTGAGCCAGTGTGTGCTAAAATGGCCGTTAACAGCAGTGGTATGAAGTTCCCAGCCTGGAGGGCCGGTATCAAGCACGTTTTAGTTTTAACTCCGTTTCGACACACCTGATTTCAACCAGCAGGCGATTAACTCCTTAGCATTCCAGCGTCCCGCCCGAGGGACAAAATCCCATTGCGCTGGAAATTTACGGGGTTAAGCTTCTGCAAGGCCTGAACTGCTGCACAGGTGATTAAACCACTGAATCAAGCATATTGGAGCAGAGAAACCACTAAAACCTGCTGGATACCGGCCCTCCAGGACCGGAATCAAATACTCCTGTTTTAGAGGGTTAATGAACAGCCACCCAGCACACATCGCACCCCTTTGGCCAGAATGTTCTACTTTCAACTCCAGACTGGCAGTTGGCTCTGTTGGGACTTAAACAAATATTGAGCTGACACACCTGGAGCTGCAGTCTGCTTCCAGCACATCTCCTGCATGTTTTAAATCATGAACGCAGCTGATTTATAATATGTTTATTGCCAGACTTAAAGTCCATTTTAAAAGAAACATACAGATAAAAGAAAAAGATACAAGAAAAACACAAGAAAAGAAAGCATACCAATTAACATTAATACCAATAAAAGCCTATATAAAATCACAGGATATAACTGCAGTGGAGGTAAGGGCCAACAAAACTAACTAGTTGAGATAAATCCACCCAAACATTATAACCAGTGCATTCTCAGCCTAGACATATAACGAGAGCAGCTCACAGTGGGATTTGAGAGTGCAACTATAATACTATTGGAAGACTCTTGCAGCCGTCTCATAAACTTGAACATTAAATTTCTTAGAAGTGCCTTAAATGTGCACACGCTCACAGAAACACACGTTTGACTAGCACTGCCTCCCCTGGGAATTTTGAGGAGGATTCTCGTTGCATCATTGTATGCCACTTGTAACCTGTGCAAGCTAGACTTTTTATAGAATGACCACAGATGTGCAGTATAGAGTGGTGTGCAGTATGCTTTAAATAATGCCACTTCAACAGGTGTGGAACAACAGCTGAATGTGCGTGCAATGGTGTTTGCTTGCACATATAGCTTGCAGCACTGCCTGTAAATATCATCATCGTCGCTCATATTGGCTGTGATAAAGTGTCCAAGATATTTTATCTGTTCACAGACTGCAAGACTGTTGCTGGACAACTTAAACACAGGAAAATTAAGCCTTTTATCCTGGGTGGTTCTGTAGGTTAGAACAACACTTTTGCTCGAGTTATATTTTAAATCATATTCCATTCCATACCCAGTAGTAACATCTAGGAGCTGCTGCTGCTGATTTGTTCAATTTAGTGATGAATCACTCATGTAGACACTGAGGGTGGTTTCCCAGGAGCACTACTCAGCCTAAAACAGCTCTGTACAGCGTGGTTTGAGTCAGCCCATCTGAAAGCAGTTTTGTTCCCACTCCAGCTCCATGAAGCCCCTAGCCAATCAGCAGCCAGAATCACGATACCGGCCCAACTCAGCCTTGCCAGGTACCTCAATTGAGCAGGGACTAAAAATAGGGGAGAAAATACCAAAGCGTGCCCTTGGGAACCGTGGTCGGGCTGAACTGCATCGGTCCGAGTTGCCCTGAGTAGTGTTCCTGGAAAAGCACCTTAAGGCTGCAGAACCAGGCATATCAGCTCTACTAACTCCAACAGACCTGACCGGCAATCTGAAGTTGCAAGTGTGGTATTCTGGCCACAGAGCGGTGAGGGTCTGAGTGACATTTCATTCACCATGTAAAGGGTCATTTTGGTACATACTGGCTCAAGAAAATGAGTTCAAAATACGAAAAAGTTGTAAAGTATCACTTTAAGTTATCTTGATGTCATGGTCTGGGGTGAGTCCTCCTCTCTCTGCTAAACCTTCTCTGAGCTTCTCCTGCAGGTGGGCGTGTCAAGGAGTGGACCAGCTGCAGCCCATCTGCTCATCAGTTGGCCAGGGACAAATAAGCTGCTGGGAGACATCTTTATTCGCTGGATGATTAACTCAACTTCGGTATCTACGACTCCCGAGCCTGTTTACTGAGTAATCCGAATAGATATCGTCCAAGTCGTACTTCTAGCCAGATTGCTGGTTCCTGTGTGTTTTTCCAAGCTTGCCTGATTTTTGTAAGCTGCCTCTTCTCCAGATTTCTACCACCACCTTTCACACCGTCCTGCAACCTACCGGACCAGTCCCGCTGTCTCCCAGCCGCTCCCTGGCTGTCCGCTCCATACTGACCTTACCTTACCGGATCCTGCTCCCTATTCCGTGCTCAGCTCCTCCAGTCCTCCAGCAACCTGGAAACCCAGTCTCCTGTGATCCAGCGTGTGTCTCTGTCTCCCACTCCTCACGGACTACCCCCCCAGAACAACTCTTCTCTGGTTTCCCCTGGATCACAAACTGTAAGTCTCGACCTGTACCTCATTTGTCCGGATCCTCAACATCCACTAACTCTTCCCCCGTCTCTAGATAACCCCCCGGAGCCCCAGCTGGATTTTCCTGCTGCGCTTTTAGTTCACGTTTTATAAACTTTCTTTTTTATACCATACTCAGACTCTGTGAATGATTCTGCATGTGGTGGGTCAGACACCTTCCCCCCTAACATGACACTTGGTTGGACAAGTTTTTGTTTATATTTATACATTGTTTTCATTTTGTTCTCAATTCTCTCAACTACTTAGCTTTAGTAGGAGGATGTTTTATCTCAACAAGCTTTATTCTGTAAGTGAATAAATATATGGGTGCATATAGGACACACCCAAAGTCTTTTCTGGATTTGAATCATTTGGATGTGATACACTGATTTAACTATAACGCTGTTGGCAGACAAAGCAGAAATGTGATCAGTAATTCTCAGTTTTTACTGTGATAAAATCTGAGCCAATCAGGGGATGGGTGGGCGTGTCTAGCAGCAACTTTAACGAGCCCCCAATGAAACGACTCATTCTGAAAGGTACTGAAAATGTCAAAGAGCTGGTGAGATTGCATTTTCCTGTTTTGTATAAACCACAAAATTGTTCTAACTTTAAAAATATAGTCGCAACACGTCCCCTTTAACATGTGCTTTTGTAGCAGGAAGTCCTTTACAGTTCTCCAATCAGCCCCAAGACAAAATGCACATTGCCGTACATGAAGCATTAAAAAGGCAAAGCGAGGTTTAATTTATACATTTATTCTAATCACAACTGTACAGGAATGTATCGTCACAGCAGAAACGCAACCTAAACCTGACCGTGGAACAACAGCCGTCACAACACATCCAGAACTCCAACAGAAATGTACAGGCTCAGATCATTTCAACTCAACATTTAGATTCCTCTTGATTATCATCATAGTTATTATTATTCACATAGAACTATCTGTCTTTCAAATATCTTTGTTTTAAAGAGCATAAAACAAAGACAGTGGCTGATCCACCGTCTTGGCTTATATGAAGGGAAAACACTGAAAACTGGGGGCGTCGGGAGGAGTGAAGCCAACTTATTATAGCTTATCAGATTTTTCTGTTATTTTATGTATTTATATTAGCTCATACAAGGCTTTGCAGTAGTTACAGAAGGTTGCAGACATTTGGGGGTTAACTTTTAGGGTTAAATCACTCGGACATCACTGACACAAAGGGGCGTTGACAAAGAAATCATGAAGCTGTTAAACAACAGGAATAGATAAATACGAAGGCACGGAGATTTGCAGAATAAACACCAAATTTAGAAATAATGGTGATAAAAGAGGAAGACGAGAAGGAGGTTAAGTTGATTAAAGGCAATTTTACTAACCAAACACTAGAGGGCGCTTTAGGAGCGCCTGTTTTAATGTTGATTGGATGGGCTATATAAAGCCTTGAAATGTGAAGAAATATATTTTTGAAATCACTGTTGTGCCCAGTAGCGGTTTTAGGCACGGGCAGACAGGGCAGTTGCCCGGGGCGGCATTTTTTCATGACACAAAAGGGGCGCACAAGCGCTGAATAAAAAATAAAAAAAGAAATCTGCGCCACACCGAGGTGTTCTATTATCTGTCATATCACAGTGTCTGGATTGGAAACGGCAAGTTGGCGCCCCCTGCAGCTGCAGGCGCTCCTGCTGACTGAGAATGTTCACGTGTACCGTTCGTGTATGAAGAAGAGGAAGGGGAGGGGTGCAGCGGGGGAATTCACCTCTGGGTCTTTCCCAAATGAAATGAGCGGGTAGAGGCTGAATCAACTGTAACATGGCTATAGTCAATCACATCTTGATGTTCTTCTATTTAACGCACATTTCATTCATAATATCATAAACACAGGCCTATCATTCTTTCAGGTTTTTCTGAATTGTGTGAAATGACCAAATAAAAAAGGAAAAACAAAATGATTTTGTGGTCACACACCCCCCCCCCCCCCCCCCCCCCCCATCAAGGACAAATTGTTTAGTCCTGACTAAAGGAAACTTATTGAGTCAAGAGCCAAACAGAAGAGATGAATATAAAAAGGCTAAAACCACCAGGTGCCCGATTCAGGAAAAAAAAAAGAAAAAAAGAGGAGAAAGATAAAGGTATGTACGCTCTCATGATGCATGTTTTCAATTTTTTGAACCAGTTAACTGGGGTTTTAACGGTTAAATTCGGTCAACTATTTGCTAACAGAGCTAATAGGGCTGAAATATTGAAACGAATATTCAAATGGTTTGAAAAAATTCCTTGAATCGTTTTTTACTGATTCAAACTAGGATTTGTTAAATGCTTGCTGTGGCCTGTGGCCTGCCTGAACAACAACAAACACATGTTGATCATGTTCACATAATAATAAATAAAACAACTCTACAAGCAAACAAAGCTACTTCTGTCTCTGCTTCTCCGTCTCCTATCTCTTCCTCTCTGTGTCAGATTTTTAGTTACTCCTCTGCCTCCTTCAGCGATAATGGTACGTGTAATAAATGTAGCATTTTTGTAGCTTTGGAGGCGAGGGTGTCGGAATTGGAGTCCCGGCTCTGCGCTGTTGAAAAGCCCGTAAACAGCCGTAGCTACTTAGCTAGCGCGGGGCTAACTAGCTCAGAACCATCCCGTAGCGACCCTCCAGCAGAACCCAAGCAGCCGGGACCTCAGGCCGGCTGGGTGACGGTACGCAGGAAGCATAGAACTCAGCCCGTGGGCCACCACCAACCCGTCCACGTTTCTAATAGATTTTCCCCGCTCAGTGACGCACCCACTGACAAGCCGACTCTGATCATTGGCAGCTCCATAGTCAGAAACGTGGCATTAGAGACTCCAGCAACCATAGTTAAATGTTTACCTGGGGCCAGAGCGGGCGACATTAAATCTTATCTGAAACTGCTGGCTAAGGATAAGCGTAAATACAGTAAGATTGTTATCCACGCTGGCGGTAACGACACCCGGTTACGCCAATCGGAGGTCAGTAAAATTAATGTTGCTTCGGTGTGCAAGTTTGCCAAAACAATGTCGGACTTCGTAATTTTCTCTGGCCCCCTGCCTGATCGGACCAGTGACGTCATGTTTAGCCGCACGCTGTCCTTCAACCGCTGGCTGTCTAGGTGGTGTCCTGAAAACAACGTGGGCTACATTGATAATTGGAAAACTTTTTGGGGAAAACCTGGTCTGATGCGGGGAGACGGCATCCATCCCTCTTTCGATGGAGCAGCTCTTCTTTCTAGGAACATGGCCAGTTTTAATAGTCCTCCATGACTACCCAGGGTCCAGACCAGGAAGCAGAGTCGTAGTTTAACCCACCCCTCTGCAGCTTCTGTACTGTTACCCACCCACTACCCCATAGAGACAGTGTCCTGCCCACGGCCAAAATCACACAGATTGAATATCAGGCTTAATAAAGCAAATCATGGAAATCTCATAAATATTAGAACAAATTCAACCGAGCAGAAAACTAGAAAAATTAAATGTGGGTTGTTGAACATTAGATCCATTTTTTCTAAGACTTTGTTAGTTAATGACTTGATTTGTGATAATCAGATCTCTTTGCTCTCTCTCACAGAATCCTGGCTGCAGCAAGAGGACTATGTTAGCTTAAACGAGTTGACTCCTTCAAATTATTTAAATCATCATATTGCTCGAAGTACAGGGCGAGGAGGAGGGGTAGCAACCATTTTTCATTCGGACTTATTAATCAGTCCCTTACCAATTAATAGCTACAGTTCGTTCGAACATCTTATTCTTAGTTCTCCTAATCCAGATTGCAAAACTGTAAAACCACTCTTGTTTGTAGTTTTATATCGTCCACCAGGCCCTTACTCTGAGTTTTTGGATCAGATATCTGATCTTTTATCTGATTTGGTGCTACATACTGATAAGGTCATTGTAGTGGGGTGTAACAGACGCTGTCTATTTTGGTGGCCACAAGGTGGCCTCATCACTACATCTTGCTCTCCTGGCTCTAACGGAGCCAGGTGCAGTTCATTTCAATCAGTGCGCTCCCTGTTAAAAGGCAGCTCCTTCTGACATTCGAGGAGGGAAGCTTAGAAGAGGCCTGGTGTTAGAGCGAGTGTTCCTCTTTTTCCTTCCTAGAAAACCTGACGTTAAAGTCTCGTTTGATACCTATGTGGTTAGATTATCTTTCCTCGAAATATCAAGCTTGGTTGTGTTTCACTAGCATACTCGTAAAAGAGTTCAGCTCACCCTTTTGGTGGAGTTTTTGGTGTTCCTCCAAATTCCTTCCTTTTACCCGGTTTAGTCCCGGCGCTTTGTGTTTAGTTGTTTATTGTTATTTACCCACGTGTTGGATGACCTCTTTGTTTATTAATCTTAGTGTTGTTTGCCCAGTGTAACCGGGTCACCTTAGTTCCCGGAAGTAATTCTGGTTGTACGTGTCATGCCGCTGACACAGGAGAGGCCAGGTGTGTAGTTAGAGGGCTGCTATAATTAGGGCAGCTGGGGTCTAGCCGCAAAAGCCGAAAGCCTCGCTTTGGGTGCAGACGTGGGTGTAGCTAAGTGGTGAGTGATCTGGCTTTGCTTTAGTTTAAAGGTTTTTTCCTTAATCGGTTTCTCTTTATGAAATGTGAGCAGGACTGAGGGGTGAACAACCGGGAATTTACATTGGCAAGCGGTCGGCCGATGAGGTACTGGTTTACAACATTCATAGCATTTTTTGTGCTTCGTTAGAATAGGACTAACAATGCGTGTTTTGTTCACAGATCTTAGCCTGCTACTGTTTTTCCAGTTCTTTTTATTAAACCTTTTCCAGCTCTTTTATTAAACCCTTTTTCCGGTTCTATTTTATCAATAGTCGTCTTCTCTAGAGGGGAAAGGAAGGAACACTTTTATGAGACTGGTGGTTAACATTGAGGACAGTGCTGTCTCTGGGAGGGTGTCACGACGTGCTGTGGAGTGGAGCGGAGATAAGGCGAGGATCCAGACCGGGGAGGAAGCAGGCAGACAGGTAGAATTAACTTCACAGGTTTATTAGGACGCACGCTGACAATGAAACAATGACTCCACACAGGACACAAAACAGACAGGGTTTAAATACAGGAGGACCGGGAGCTAAGGTGATTGGGAAACAAGAGGCAGGTGGGGGTAATTAACGAGACAGAGCTGAACTAAACAGGGAGACAGGACAGGGTGTGACAGTACCCCCCCCCCCCCCCCCCTCAAAGGGCGGATCCCAGACACCCACAGGAACAAGAAGCAGGGCGGGAGGAGGGGGACCCGGAGGGAGGGCCCAGAGGAACCGAGGGACCGATGGAGAGGCAGCAGGGAACAGCAGAGTCCGGGGGCCTGCGGCAGATGAGGCGACGGGTCCATGGAGGCCGGCGCCTGCGGCAGAAGAGGAGGCGACGGGCCCTTGGAGGCTGGCGCCTGCGGCAGAAGAGGAGGCGACGGGCCCTTGGAGGCCGGCGCCAGCGGCAGAGGAGGAGACGAGGACGGACCCTTGAGGGTCTGCGTCCATGATAGAGGAGCTCTGCAGGCTGGGCCGGTGACAAAGTCTCTGCAGGCTGGGCCGGTGACAAAGTCTCTGCAGGCTGGGCCGGAGCGGCCCTCAAAACCACCATCGGAACCGGAAACCGTGGAGACGCCCGGCTGGACGGAGTGTCGACCTCTTGAGTGCAGAGAGCATCCCCAGATGAGGCGACTTCAGACGAGGCGACATCGTCAGACGAGGCGACATCGTCAGACGAGGCGACTTCAGACGAGGCGACGTCGTCAGACGAGCCGACTTCAGACGAGGCGACGTCATCAGACGAGCCGACTTCAGAGACGGCGACGTCATCAGATGAGCCGACTTCAGAGGCGACTACGTCATCAGACGAGCCGACTTCAGAAGAGGAGGCGACGTCATCAGAGGAGGAGGCCACGTCATCAGACGGGCCAACTTCGGAGGAGGAGGCCACATCAGACGAGCCGACTTCAGAGGCGACGTCATCAGACAAGCCGACTTCAGAGGCGACGTCATCAGACGAGCCGACTTCAGAGGAGGAGGCAACGTCATCAGACGAGCCGACTTCAGAGGAGGAGGCGACGTCATCAGAGGAGCCGACTTCAGAGGAGGAGGCGACGTCATCAGAGGAGGAGGCCACGTCATCAGACGAGCCGACTTCAGAGGAGGAGGCGACGTCATCAGAGGAGGAGGCCACGTCATCAGAGGAGGAGGCCACGTCATCAGACAGGCCGACTTCGGAGGACACGCCTTCGGACACGTCGACTTCAGAGGAGGCGCCTTCGGACACGTCGACTTCAGAACAGGCGCCTTCGGACACGTCGACTTCAGAACAGGAACGGGCGTCGACTTCCCTTGACTTCTTGTCCGAGGGCGTCGGCTTCGGGTCCGGGGGCGTCGACTTCTGGTCCTTCGGTTTTCGGACGGTCGACCTCTGGAACGGAACCGGAACCGTCTGCTTCGGGCCCGGAGGAGTCAGCTTCTGGTCCCTCGACTTCTGAACCGCCGAGTTTTGGTCCGGATCCGGTACCGTCTGCTTTTGGGTCGGTAGCAGGGCCGCTGCTAGGAGAGCTTGGAGCGATGAGGAGAGGCGGGAGGTCAGCTTGTCCAACTCTAGCTCCCTGAGGCTGAGCGCCCAACGGAGCTGGGCCAGCTCAGTCCGCTGACCAGCGAGCTCCGCTGGGTGAATCCCGCGCTCGCTCCTCTGGCCCAGAGACGAGGAGGATAGAGCATCCAGGTGAGACTCCTGGCGGCTGAGGAGCTCGCGGAACCGGTCGAGCTCCGCCCGTTGCTCTATCAGCCGGGCTGCGATTGCTGCTCCTTCCTCTGCAACCGACGGAGGCTCCGGTTCGGCAGGAGACGGGACTGGTGGTCTGGCCGGGGGTGTGTCCGAACTGCCACGCCGGGCATGGCCAGCGGCGGGCTCGAAGCTCCGTCCAGAAGCGCAGGGCTGCGGTGGCTTCCGGCGTCTCTCCCCACGCCGTGGACCGACTCCGGGGGAACAGATCGCCAGCCTCGTGCCCCCATAGCTGGAGCGATCTGGCAGCGGCTCCCAGTCCAAACATGCCTCCGGTTCCGGGAGGACAGGGAGGAACGCCGCGGCCGAAGGTCGGCGATGCCGGCGGCGGCGGCGAGGCGGAGCTGGGGCTGGAGACGGAGAAGCCGGCTGGTGGGTCGGGGTAAGCCACTGGAGCAGATTCTCCCAAGGCAGAATCTCCCGGCTGGATCCATCAACGGGTTCGGGTGGAGTCATTCTGTCACGACGTGCTGCGGAGTGGAGCGGAGATAAGGCGAGGATCCAGACCGGGGAGGAAGCAGGCAGACAGGTAGAATTAACTTCACAGGTTTATTAGGACGCACGCTGACAATGAAACAATGACTCCACACAGGACACAAAACAGACAGGTATGGCGTCAGAGGCGTGCCACAACACGTGCACGCGGATTGGGTCCACATCGCGCGTGTGAACGGGACTCGCGAGTGAAAATATACATAGCGAGAGGTCATTTGTGCACTGAGAGGGAGCAAACTGTGTCTGTGAGCGCACAAGGATGTGCACAAGTGACAAACCTGCATGCGCGCGTTGCCAAGGAGCACACGGCAGAGGAAAACGTGCGCGCGCGGCAGCCTCTCTGCGCGCTCGGCAGCCTCTCTGCGCGCTCGGTTTCTGACTCTGCTCGCTCGGCTGTAAGGGGTTTTGGCACTCAGGAGGCGTGGCCTGTGGCAGATCTTCTCTGTCCTCTGATTGGTTAGTTTACCCCGCACTTTACCCTCTACCTATCTATATAAAGAAATCTGATATTCAGTAGTTGTTGTCATAGCTCAGCTGGTAAAGCTGGTGACTCTCCCCCCGGAGGATCCAGGTTTGAGTATGGGCAAGGAAAATAGAGTAGATGTTGTGTAATTTTTTCCTAATTCCTGTGATATTATTTTACAGTTGTGACCGTTCAACTGTCATTAAACGTCCGAATGTTTGCTGGGCAGTGTTTTAAAAAGTGCACATAAGCTAGATGATTTTAACCATATAAAATTAATATTTTTTGTGATACTGGAAAAATACATACTGAAATAAAACTACTGATTGAAAACTTTATGACTGTGGTTGTATAATATATGACTCACTAATACACTGCAAAGGCCCTTAGAGTGGGGCTTCCAGAGAGAAAGAGAGAGAATTTGTATTCTGTCAAAGTAGTAATATTACTTCAGCCACTCTTGAGAGGAGACTCCAGGTAAAAATAGACTTGTGGGTGTAGGTATGTTCAAGTTTAAAAAGTTCTTGCCTCATTAATGTATTGTTTATTTTTTTCAGCATTTAATTGACAAATTATCCTTTCAAATAATTAATTGATGAGTTACATAATTGTCCATTTAGAATTGTTGAATGGACTGAGTCAAGTTTGGTGCACTTTATATATTTCAAAACATGTTTTTTTATTTATTTTAATGATTCATATAAATAATTTAAATGTTAATTTAATGAAATATTTCTATTTTTTCATTACCTCACCCTTGTTTTGACAAAAACGGGACCTTGCTGGATAATATCATGGAGAAACTATTTGTTCACAGTACTTGGCTCAGTGAGGATCTGTATACCAAAGGAGGAGATACTCAGAAATCTGTCTGCAGATTGTTACAACCCAGACTGGAAGTGGTGGGCTGTAATAAGAAAGGAGACCAAACAGAGGAGTGGGGGGTTCAACAACTGATTTATTTAACCAAAGTAAGGATTTACTAAAGCAAGTTAGTGAACAGAAAATGGCCATCTCAAGGTTTTACTCGGATGTCCCTCAGCAGGGTGCAGCACTGTTGATGGTCATCTGAATGAAAGCTTGATATGCAGCTTCTTTATGAAAGTGTGTAAATATACAGTGTGGTTGCCGTACATATGTTGAGGTTCTCAGACATCAGGCGTCTTTGCCCAGGCCTTCACTAGTGGGCTATTTTAAAAGTTGGTAAGGAGAAAAACCACAGCATATAGCTGATTGTTTACAAATGCAAGGAGGGGAATAACAATCAAAAAGCTTGTGTTCTTGGACCAGATGAATGGAGTGCTCCACATGCACTCTCAGACATGTTATGGCTTCTGTTTCTATAACTTCACATGCAGACATTTGAGTTTTGCCAGAAAGGAAAGGACTAACCTGGGAATCTGGTGTGTTGAAAATGCTACAACTAGAGATGGTCATCATGGTAGACAGGGGTTTCTTCATTGATGACATTGTGCCCTGCAAAGTGTACAGGCCAGCTTTCCTTTCTGGCAAACCTCAAATGTCTGCATGTGAAGTTATAGAAACAGAAGCCATAACATGTCTGAGAGTGCATGTGGAGCGCTCCATTCATCTAGAACAGCTGAAAAAGAAAAAGAGATATTAAGGGTGGTGTGTGTCAGCCTTCAGAAAGATGCTGATCAACTAGCTGAACAGGCAGAAAACAAACCGAGCACGCTCATGGCTCAAATGATAACAAAATCTAATACTCTAAGGAAGAGATACAGGGACAAATGCAATGAACTGACAGATGTTGAGTCAGAGCTGGAATCAAAAACTAGTGAGCTAAGGCACATGCATTAATCCTGTTGTGTGTGAAAAAAATGCTGTAGCATGTTCAATAACATGTAACTTTCCATGCAACTATGTATTTGCTATGTTCCAGGCATACATTTTTTTGTTGTTTATCTCAGGGTACATTATAATACATTGAATTCTCAGAGGATTTTTTTATGTACATATATATCCGTGGATTCTCATGTGTGTTTGTTTATGGCATTAAAAAGGTTAAAAATGGCATTAAAATGGCATTAAAAAGCATTAAATTTGTTTTGCTGATTTCTGCAGAAACCCTGGATAAAGAAAGTCACTCATCCTGCCGGAAAGATTACACACGAGTGTAAGGTGTATGGAGCTTTCAGTGAACTATTTTCAGTTGGTGAAAAAAAAAATCATGAATGAAAGAATTTGGAAAATCAACAGTTCATAATTGTTTTTAAGAATAAAAACAACAGGTTTTTTTCAGTCATTGTTGTGAAATTGATATTACTAATATTATTTGAAACACATGATCAAAATACAGTTCAACCCCAATAAAAAACATAAGAGATGTTTGATGCTTTTGGTGCTAAACTTTGGATCCATGACAGGTGGTCACTAGACTTTTAAAACCAGTCTAGAGCAGTTTCCGTTTTTATCTGCATGGCACAGCATGATGGTTGTTTCTGTCCTCCAGGTAAAGGCTCAGTTGAAAGGAACACATGGAAATCATGGATGGATTGGATGATTTTACAGTATCGATTCTAAATGGTATGTCAACCTTGTGTTTCAAAATATATTCATCTGTGTAAACTGCTGAGTAACTGGATTGTTTATGCTCACAGTTGTTTAATTTAACTATGTTCTGTAATCCTTATTCACATAGATTCTGAGATTGGAGATTCTCCTATGTTTTTTAAATGTTTGTTATGTTTTTTTAGCTGACAAGGATAGTCGAGTAACGCAGGCCAGGCATTACAAGACTCTGCAGGCAATGTATAAGAAGCCAAAGCCCAACCAAGACGCTGTCCGGCAAATCCTTGACCTTGAGTTTCAATCAAGACGAGCCTTCATTGACAGTGATGTTCTGAAAGAAGAGGAAAGAGCCGGAAAGATTCTCGAGGCATACCCATGTTTCAAGGAGCTTCACAATGTAAGTGGCTTATTTTTTATTGTTTCTTCCCCATAAAGCAAGCATATACCTTTTTGTTTCTTTCACTATAGGTGATGGATGAGCTGAGGCGCATCCTGGATAAAGGCAACTGCACATTCCTGACAGAATTAAAGAAGCGATGGGATGACTTCTGCTCCACGGTTCAGTTTTACGGTGTTTGGAAGAAGGTGTTGAAGCCACCCATGAACCTGGATGAAGGTTAGTCATTGTGCTGTCATCCACACACCATGTAACTGTTGCTACAGATATAAGTATGATTATCGTTATGTATATTGTTAACACTGATGAAACTGGAATAATTGTACCATATTGGTTAGAATGTCAGATGATCCCTCTTTAATAAAGTATATAGTTAAATATTTCTTAAGCTGAGGAGACCAAACTTTCTCAGAGAAAAAGATGATAGCTGGGGTGCACTGTCACATCCACTCCTGCCGGAACCAACCGGACTCCACCTCCCATCAGGCCAGGAGTCGAACCTACTGCTCCCGTCAGAAGCCAAATTTCCCGCTCCTCTCGGAAGCACACACCTGGAGCAGCTGGCTTTTTCCTGCCTCCCGCTCCAACTCCAGCCGTGGGGTAATTCACCGTCTGTGACAGCATGACTGAGCCCTGTCACGGATGGTGACTTACCCCACGGCTGGAGTCGATGGAGCGGGAGGCAGGAAGAAGCTGGCTGCTCCAGGTGTGGGTGGAGTGTGCTCCAGAGAGGAGCAGGAGGTTCGGCTCCGGATCGGAGCAAGGAGTTTAGAGTCTGTTACGGTAAAAGAGGCTCTAGTCTTGAGCTTGAAGAACCCTCGATGACTGACGGCGTCTGGAAGAATGCTTCCGGCTTTTATGAGTGGCGTAGGGAACGTTGGTGAGTGCCGGAGGCACGAGGCCTGATAGGAGGTGGAGTCCGGTTGGTTCTGCTGGGAGTGGATCCGGCAAGAGTGGATGTGACAGTGCACTGTGTGTCCTTGAACATTGATAAGTTCGAGGGGCAACAAGGACAAGAAGCTTGACCTTTCTGTACATTACATCAACTACATTTAAAATTAAACACAACAAACCATAAAAATAGTCTACAGTGTTAAAATTTATTTATAATTTTATTTATATTGCTCTTTGTGACTGCTAGGATTCTGGGGCCTCATTCACCAAAACTTTGTAGACATATTCGTAAATTCGTTCCTATGAAAGAAATTTAGATTGTTCGTACAGTCAAAATCCTGATTTATAAAACATGCGGTGGCCTCTCGTACGCACGTTCCTCTATACTCGTCTGATTAAAAATCACACATGCATACCGAGGTGCTCATGTCTGTTCAGTCATTTATATACAGAAACACCCTCAATTAACCATATTTGGTCACGCTACGTCCTCAGCACATTAAGGGATTCCTGTGTTCTACCCAGAAAAAAGAAAACTTGCGAGATCGAGACACTGGCTGCCAAAGTGCAAAAGAACCAAGCTAGTTGCAGAGGTTATAAACACAGTCTGGACAGAGGAGAGGTTCCTGTCGGGAATAAATTAAAAATAGAATTGAATACATCGTAGAGTAACGAGTTGTAATTTACATTTAAGAAGTCGATCTGCCTGGTGTTTGTTTTATTTGGAAATGTCTGAGAGTGCAGCCTCTTCTGAGCTGTCATTCAGTCTGGTTACCTTGAAGCGTGTGATTGGGGAGCAGAGGAGGTTCTGGAGGGTTCTAGTTGTAAAATAGAATATGGACTGGATTCGGATTTGTGCGGTTCATCTGTCGCTCCACAATGGATCCCAAATCACAGCATAGCTCCAGATGGATCTCCTGCCAGTGCATTCAAGGACACGAGAGCATCCTCAAATCCTTAATAATAACATAGAAACAATCTTTTATTTAATTCAGGCAGTAAGCAAGTGCCGACTGGCTTGAGATCCAGTCAGCTGCGGAGTCGATGCTCTTGTGATTGACTCTTGAATGTCTAGACCTATAATATAAGATGAACAATTTTTGTCAAATGAGTGTACAAAATAATGCTTTCTGGTATTTAGAAAAATACAGGACTGTTAATGGTGGCACGGGATTATTTGTGAACTCAAGATGAAGCTGTCAATCAGATTTAGGCAGAGTAATGTTGAACTAAAAGTTGATTTACTGTGTTCCAGTGAAACACAACATAGCCATGTTCAGGGCACTCCCCATGCTCTTCCCATCACCAGCTGTACCCCCCAAGAAGCTGGGACATGCCAGTGAGGCATTAATTCATGTCCTTCAGGTTAGTTTTCTCATATCTGTTGAATGTCTGCAAGTGGTTTTATTTTGTACATGCAGGGTTTTTCCTGACTCAAATTGAGGCAGAGGTGGTACCATCCTGACCATGCCCCACCACATACTCTGTGCATTCAACTGCCTCAATTTTTTAAAAGCCAAATATGTTATCGTTAAGTGTTTGAATCTAAGCTTCTGTGGATTAATTGAATATTTCATTTGACAACGTTTCAAGTGAAACAAAACTGGTTTGCTGCTAAAAAATATGAAATAAAATATCAAAATGATCAGGCTGAAATAACAGACTCTTATTATGAAAGGCTCAATAATATGCATTAGATTAGTGTTTATTTCCTTTTTACCATCTGATATTTATAGTTAAAATATTTTTATATATTTGACCCACATTTCAGTAACATTTTAGGTTTGTATTAATAACACTCATCTTAGTCTAAATGACACATAAATATATGCAGTAAAATATAATGTATTTCATTAACATGCATTTGTATTGGAAATGGTAACAACATTTAATTTCTGCTGCTAACAATGCAATGATGGCATGTCTATAATGTACGGGTTGGCAATAATACAGTTTAAATTATGTTCACTACAACGGCTTGCTGTACATCCTGCTCCTGTGTGTGGAGCAGACTTGTAGCAGTAATGTGACTCGTATCTGCAGCGGTTCTGATCCGTAGTGCTGCAGGATGCAGAATAAACAGGATGGTGGGGACTTTTCATCTCTCTCTCTCTCTCTCTCTCTCTCTCTCTCTCTCTCTCTCTCTCTCTCTCTCTCTCTCTCTCTCTCTCTCTCTCTCTCTCTCTCTCTCTCTCGAGGACTTTTCATCTTCTCTCTCTCTCTCTCTCTCTCTCTCTCTCTCTCTCTCTCTCTCTCTCTCTCTCTCTCTCTCTCTCTCTCTCTCGAGGACTTTTCATCTCTCTCTCTCTCTCTCTCTCTCTCTCTTGGGGACTTTTCATCTTTCTCTCTCTCTCTCTCTCTCTCTCTCTCTCTCTCTCTCTCTCTCGAGGACTTTTCATCTCTCTCTCTCTCTCTCTCTCTCTCTCTCTCTCTCTCTCTCTCTCTCTCTCTCTCTCTCTCGAGGACTTTTCATATCTCTCTCTCTCTCTCTCTCTCTCTCTCTCTCTCTCTCGAGGACTTTTCATCTTTCTCTCTCTCTCTCTCTCTCTCTCTCTCTCTCTCTCTCTCTCTCTCTCTCTCTCTCTCTCTCTCTCTCTCGAGGACTTTTCATCTCTCTCTCTCTCTCTCTCTCTCTCTCTCTCTCTCTCTCTCTCTCTCTCTTGGGGACTTTTCATCTTTCTCTCTCTCTCTCTCTCTCTCTCATAATGTAATGTAATTAAAATTAGTATTAGACAGAGTCTCTAAGTAATTAAAATTAAATGGTCAGTCATGTGGGGACAGCAATTGTGTCTCAAGTAGTTGGACTGCACCAGTAACATTTCAGATTCTCTGTTCTACCATGAAGAAATAATTTGTCCTTTTTCTTTAGCCAACAGAAGATCCAGCCATGTACCTCCAGAAGAGATCCCTCTTGGGCCCGGTTTTGCTGTTTGATGGGTCATCCTGTCTTGTGGCACTGGAAACCACTCCCATCACCACATTTGCAAAAGAAGACCTCGGTCAAGGTTTGCTGTATCTAATGGCATACTGCTACACCCTGCATCTCACTTATCCAAAGTGTGTGGCAACCCTTCTGTCTGTCATTCAGACTGAAGTTTTAAAGGACAATATCCATGAGCAAGACACCACAGGCTCATACAAAAAAGCCATGGCAGAGTGGAAAAGTTTTTGTTAGAAGTAGCACTGTCCAAGCTCGACTGTCATGTTTGTTCAGAAAGGTTCTTACCCAACATTTAGAGGTTGTGATGTAGACATTTACAACTACATTCTTAATTTTTTTTTGTTAGATTCTTCCTGACACTGTATATGTTACCAAAAAAAAAATCTGTGTCTAAAATGTTCATCTTAAAACAAAGTTTTAGTATATGAAATGTTGAGGTTCTTCATGTGTTAGAGGAATACAAAACAATACGCTTAAAATTAAGATTTGTTAAGAAAGTCGTTGATCTGTGCGATGTTTGGAAAAATTTTTGACATTTGAAAAGAAATTTCAAATAAAGGTTGTTTATTACACCCTGTGCCTAATTTCTTTTATTATAAATTCTTTGTCTTGATTTAAAACAAAACCTATTAATGATTCTTGATTGCAGAAGATTAATCTTGTACAGTTGCTTGTTCCAAGATTGTTCATCTCAACACGAGAGGGATAAAAAACTGAAAAAAGCACCAACAGGCTAGTTTTGAGTTAATTTTATTTAATTTTGCACTTGAAATTAGTGTTTCACTACTTGTATTAAGAAATCTGTCACTTGTCTAAAGTGTAGATATTTTTTCTTATTTCAAGAAATCTTACCAAGTGCAATTATCTTGCTGCACTGGCAGATTATTTCACTTAATTTAAGGTCATTTAGACTAAATTCAACTATTTTTTAGCTTATTTTAAGATGGCTAATTTTTGCAGTGTAAACCTTCAACTTGCGTTTTGGATCCATTCCCAACCAAATTATTTAAAGAAGCATTTCCTTTGGTTACTGCCCCCATTCTACATATAATAAATCTATCCTTAGTAAATGGATATGTACCACAAGATTTTAAGGTTGCTGTAATCAAACCTTCACTTAAGAAGCCTTCTCTGGATCCAGATGACCCAATGAATTATAGATCAATATCTAACCTTCCATTTTTATCCATAGTCCTGGACAAAATAGTGGCCATCCAAGTATGTGAGCATTTAAACACTAATGCTCTGTTTGAGGAATTTCAGTCTGGTTTTAGAGAGTATCACAGCACTGAAACTGCGTTAGTGAGAGTTACAAATGATATTCTCATGGCCTCAGATAAGAATCTTGTGTCTGTTATAGTCTTGTTAGATCTCAGTGCTGCCTTTGACACAGTTGATCACAATGTTCTTTTAGAAAGACTTGAACATGTTGTAGGGATCAAAGGAACAGCGCTAGGCTGGTTTAAATCCTACCTGTCTGACAGATTTCATTTTGTAAATGTACATGACAAATTGTCTTCATACTCCAGGGTTACTTGTGGAGTACCACAGGGTTCAGTGCTTGGACCAATTCTTTTTACTATATATATGCTCCCAATTGGTAAAATCATTAGACAGCATGGGATAAACGTCCACTGTTATGCTGACGATACTCAGTTATATTTATCCATTAACCCTGATGAACCTAATCGGTTGGGTAGATTACAGGCTTGTCTTGAGGACATAAAAAATTGGATGACTCTAAACTTTTTGCTTTTAAATCAAGACAAGACGGAAGTTCTCATCTTTGGACCATAAATCCAGAAAAGGAAATTGCTTAGCCAATCACCTGACCTGAATGGCATTACATTAATCTCCGAGAACAAAGTAAGGAACCTTGGTGTTATCTTTGACCATGACATTCAAATCCCAGGTTAAACAGGTTTGTAGGATTTCCTTTTTCCATGCACCTTCGGAATATTGCTAAGATTAGAAGCATCCTTTCCAGGAGTGATGCTGAAAAACTAGTTCATGCATTTATTACATCAAGACTGGATTACTGTAATTCATTACTCTCAGGAAGTCCACAGAATGTAGTTAAAAGTCTTCAGCTTGTCCAAAATGCTGCAGCTAGAGTTCTGATGAGAATTAAAAAGAGAGATTATATCTCTCCTGTCTTAGCTTCCCCACACTGGCTACCTGTTAAATTCAGAATAGATTTTAAGATCCTTCTTCTCACATAAAAAGCTCTTAATAATCAAGCTCCATCATACATCAGTGATCTGATTGTTCCATACGTTCCTAACCGAGCATTTTGCTCTCAGACTGCAGGTCTACTGGTGGTTCCCAGAATATCTAAAATTAGGATGGGAGGCAGATCTTTTATTTATCAGGCTCCTCTCCTGTGGAACCAGCTCCCAGCCTTAGTCCATGAGGCAGACACTTTGTCTACTTTTAAGAATAGGCTTAAAACATTTTTATTTGATATGGCCTATGGTTAAAATCTGATGTTAGCCTAAATCTGGACAAGTGGGGGAGTAGAGGGAGGTGGAGTGTACAGTCGGTAAAGACGGCTCTCCCTTGTCCTGACTCCAACATGCCTCCATCTAAATAGGATAGATTATCATGAGTTATCTCTGTAGTTATGCTGCTATAGGCTTAAGCCTGATTTATGCTTCTCCGTCTGCGTCAGTGCGGAGACACGCAACGCCATTATCTGTCCTTGCGTAGGGCTTCGGCAGGCACGCAAGTACGTACGGAGTCGAGCCCACTTTTTTAAACATCCGTCGAACGAGACGGATTACGCAAGCTTGTGATTGGTCAGGACGCAGCTGTTGTTTACAGCGCCGCCATTGCAAAGAGAGCCGAGTTTAACTAGCGGCAGACATGGAGAAGCTTGAAGAATACCTCGCGAAAAAACTCTAAAAATATGAACGTTTAAATCCCGGGACTGGAGGAGTGAAAAGATGCGCAGCAAGCGTTTTATTTGTGGACGGAAATGACAGGAAACGTGGGTTTAGAGGTGGGGAGCGCATGAAGAGGTGGGAGAATGAGAGACAAATATGTCCGTGTTAAAAGTCTCTTATATACCCAAAAACACAATATAAACACACGATCTTGGACCGATACATGACAGGATACCACAGAACAGCGCTGCACCCTCTGTTGTCCTGCCCGGCAATTGCTTTGCAACACTCTCCAGGAGACGGAGAAGCACGAGAGCAAAACGCTTCCGTCAATCCGTGCGTATCTGTCCCTTGCGGAGCTGACGGAGAAGCATAAACCAGGCTTTAGACTGCTGGAAGATACACTGACCACTTTTCACATTCTACTGCTTTCTTCCACAATCTGCTCTTTAACTGTATTATTTTCTGCAATTTCAGCTGTTAACTTTATTTTCTCTCTGTTTTTCTCCCCAGAAGAAGCTACAACAATGTTCTGCTGAGCTGTGGTGGCCTCATGGAGGGGGCTATTGTCTAGCACACTGCTGCTAACCACTTAAACTTTCTCCCTCTCCTGATAATAACTTTTTGCTTTCCTTGACAGTGGATGTGCTACTACTAGTTTATCTGTTTAATTATAGATCCACTAGGATAAATATAATAAAGTTTATCTCTCACCAAATAGGATATTTACTAAGAAATCACAATATAACTATAGACACATTACTTTGTCTTTGTGTGTGTGTGTGTGTGTGTGTGTGTGTGTGTGTGTGTGTGTGTGTGTGTGTGTGTGTGTGTGTGTGTGTGTGTGTGTGTGTGTGTGTGTGTGTGTGTGTGTGTGTGTGTGTTCTCAATCCCCAGTGAGTAGTGGAGGATGGCTGCTTATACTGAGCCAGGATTCTCTGGAGGTTTCTTCCTGTTAAAAGGGAGTTTTCCTCTCCACTGTCGCTTTATGCTTGCTTAGTATGAGGATTGCTGTAAAGTCATTGACACTAGTCAGTGACTTGATGCAATTTGCTGGGTTCCTTATATAGGAAACATTTTTTCTGATTGGCTCAATGAACTGACCTGAATTGGAATGTTTATTATGTGAAATGCCTTGAGACGACTCTTGTCGTGATTTGGCGCTATATAAATAAACTTGAATTGAATAGAAGAAAACTCCCCAGTCACCACTAACTATCCTGTTTATTTATTGCAGATGGCTGCACTGATTATTTTTACATGATTTGTTCTGTAAAAGTTGGCATTTTTGGTAGTCTACAGTTTTTTTTGTCAGTTTAAATTACAATTTCAGAGGCAATTCTAAAATATTATGGATCATGGTAAAGATCTATTGGAGATCTACCCCAACTTTTGGACTGCTCTGCCAGTCACTGTGGCTCAAGCTGAGAGGAGCTTTTCAAAACTTGATCAAGTCATACCTGAGGTCAACTATGTTTCAGGGGCATCTCACTAACCTGGCTCTGATTAGTATCAATCACTCCGTAAGGGAGCAGATTTCATATGATGACATTATTGATGACTTTGCATCAAAGGTTAGGTTTTAATTTTAGTTTGTGTTTTCTGTTCTAAGTGCAATGCTGTAGTGATTATCATTAGTTTGTTATGTGTGAAATATTTTTGCTATTAAGAATATTTATGATCTATTATGTTCATATATTCTTAATATTTAGTTATTGTTTGTTTTTGTATATTTGATTCTATATTTTTTGATACAGTATATAATGTATATTGCTTTACATTCTGACAACTTCATAGTAATTAATGTAAATATGTAGCCTAGTGAACTAGACCAAATTCTTGCTTTACAAAGTTTGGTCTAGGCATGCTCCATTGGAACCTCCGCAGCTCCTACCAGGACTCTGGCTAGCCAATCACAACTCTCTAGAGGGGTTTCAAACACATAAAGAGCTGTGATTGGTCCATAATGGTGAAACAATCATAGTGCTCTATCTGATTAGTGAACAAATCACAGAGCTTTATCCACTTTGTGGGCCAATCAGGGCACTCTATATGCCTGGTGGGTGGGATGATGCAACAGAGTGAAACAAGAGTTTGTCACATTCATTGTCCAGTGGAATGCGGAGATCATTTGAAAGACAACGGTAGAACCCGCCCCACAACCGAGAGCCATCAATGGAGGCCAGGCTAGTAAATATGTGCAACTTAGAAAAATGAATGTTCAATAGTCGTTCTAATAAAACATGCCTGTTTGTAGAAAAAATGCGTGTGTTCGTGCAGGTGGCGTGGTGGTGGTGGTGTGTGTGTGTGTGTGGGGGGGGGGGGGGGGTTCAAAGGGGGCCTCGCCCGGGGAGTAATTCCATGTAGAACCGCCACTGGTTGTACCTCACGTGTGTTGGTCTCTTATTATTATTATCAAGCATAAAACCTTCATGTGTAGAGATGAACACCGGCGATCTGATTTATGTGCAAGTGTCTTAAGAATTCATAGCTGGTCTGATCCTTAGCGTAACTACGTACTGTACGAGCAGGAGGACACTGACATGAGCAAAAAGCAGGGACTACGCACATGCTCGAAACAACAACACCAACAATAACAGCAAGAGCACCAACAACAACGTGAGAAGAGACGACACGCGGGTCAGGAAGTCCAGCGAACCACTGGCCTCCACTCGTACAGAGGAGAAACGGAGGCTACGACGCATCTGGAAAAATGAATCCTTTTGATATTTTAGAGGAGAGACGGATGCAAAGAGAGCGGTCTGTGTTTCAGTGTGCTTTTAAAAATCCTCATCAGAGCGTGACGTGTTTGTTCATCTCTCCGTCTACTTGCCTTTGAGACAATTAGTGTGCTTAGTTTCTTAAGACTGCACCCGAAAGTTTGTCTAAGCCAGCCTTTTTTGTGTAGAGATGAATTATTGTGCTTCTCGGTCCACGCAGCAGTCTGAGGCTGGGTGGAGGTAACGCGCTAGGCTGCAGAGGTCAGAGGTTGTGTGGGAGCAGCTTCCTCGCATCAGGAGAAGGAGCCAGAGCTACTGCACCAGATAAAGAGGACTCCCTCTTCAAGGCTACTCAGGAAGCACTTAACATGGGAGGGCCAGACGCTCAAACACGAGCTCCCCAAAGCGCCAGCATTTAGTCTTGGGAGAGCCGTCTTCTCACACACCTACATGTCATGAGGGATGGGTCAGGGGGAGGGGGGCTGGAGATCAGTCGAGCATTGCATCCAGTTGGTCTGCCAAGTCGTCAAACATGCTGCCGATGTCATCCAGGATAGAGACGGTTCCTTTTTGGCTGGAAATTTTTGAAAAAGAAAAATGAAATAATTAGCTTTTATTGAGGCTTCGATAAACATGCTGACAGAATCAATGAGTCAAGTGTGGAGGTGAGTTCCTCCACTGATGGAAAGCAGCTTTAAGATTCAGTTTATGGGTGACATTCACTATTTTCACACACACACACACACACACACACACACACACACACACACACACACACACACACACACACACACACACACACACACACACACACACACACACACACACTCACACACACACACCTGACAAACTCAGAAACATACAATAGAGTCGACTAATTGTAAAGATCAACAAAAAGTAATGATAAATCCCAAAATAATAATATAAATCATGATTTTTTTTATTGTTTATACTTAAAAAACTCATGTTTTACAATTGTTTTCATTTTATAGGAGAATGACGTTTTACAAAGACCAGTAAAGTACATGAGAAATCATGTTTTTATTAGGTGTCATGGCTGCCATGGAGCTTCATAAAGAAATTAAAAATCGATTAGACTATCTGGACAATGACTGTTTTCTTCATTTGAGTTTTTTTAGTTTTAGGTAATGTAAAGGGGGAAATCTGGAAGTAAAGATGATTTTCTAGATTTTTGCCCCTCATCCAGACCTAATTTCTGAAATTTCATATTAGACTTGTTTATTTCAGAAAACAAAAAGATAATGTGATGTGTTTTATTTACCCGGACATCCTATGTAGAGGATTCTATTTGATTCTACTCTCTAGCATGACTTCATACTCACTCATTTGGCTTGTCCTCCTCCTTTATTTTGTGCTCTACAGCCTGCAGAGCTGCAGCCAAGGAGGCGCTGGTCTCCTCCAAACGATTCTGAATCTCTCCCTCTTTCTCCCTTTCCTCCACGTGACCCACCATCTCCTCCTTCGCTCCATCCCTCCTTAAAGGCTTCCTCGGGTTCTGCCTCCTTCTCTCTCCTCCCCTCCTCCTCTTCCTCCTCCACCTCCCTTCCTCCCAGGAGGTCAATAGTGAGGCCAGCGATGGAGGAGCGAGGAGGTTTGACGGGGTGAGGCGACGGAGTGGAGGGACTCTGAGCTGGAGACGGGGAAGTAGGAGGGAGTCCCGGAGACAGACAGGGGCCGGAGGGGGTGTCAAGAGCTGGAAGAGGGGCTACAGAGGAAGGCTTAGGGGCCGAGGTGGGACTGGCTGCAGCCGGGCTCATGGTAACTGGAGACGCTACAGCTTTGCCGGGTTTGGGAGCTGTCGGAGGCCCGCGAGGCTTCGGTGATACTGGAGGAGGAACGCGCTTTGGCTCTAGACAGAGAAAATGGCAGAAAATATTTTGAATTGAATTAAAACAAAACCAACTGGGTTATAGGTAGGGCCAGATTAACACTTTGTTGTACCCTGGGCAACAATATTAAAGGGCCCCATCATCACGACCCAAGGATCACCATAATATGGTCACATACAGAATATTTTACTGTAATATGCAGTAAATATACTCAATACTTGAATGCCTGACATCACGTAACCCGCTCAGGGTATGTTTATGTTTATGCTTATTTACTTAGCAGATGCTTTTATCCAAAGCGACTTACAATTTATAACCTATAGGGCATGTTGTGATCTGTGGGAGAAACCGGAGTACCCGGAGGAAACCCACGCATGCATGGGGAGAACACGCAACTCCACGCAGAAAGGCCACAGCCGAGTTTCGAACCTGCGACCTCCGTGCTGCAAGGCAACAGTGCTAACAACTGCGCCACCATGCAGCCCAACCTTTGACCCACCTCGTGTGGATTGACCAATGAGGAGAGGTTCTTAACTTGAGGCCCTCTCTTCATTGGTCAGTCTGCATGAGATTGACTCTCAACCGCTCTCAACTGACGTTCAAAGTCGTAGGCAGCGAAGCGTCTCTGTGCAGTGCAAAAGCTCGGGTGGACAGTTTGTTTACGGTATTATAGGGTGACCATATTTCCATTTCCAAAAAAGAGGACAGGGGATCTGTGCCTATGACGTCACACTATGGCAACGCCACACAAACCATGTTGGGACCCATTTTTTGTAAGAACTAAATTAATATCAGATTCTGCCAATAAAAGGGCTCTAAAACAATTCATGTGTAAATATTTAGCATATTTATTACAAAATGTCATTTTCTGCTTTAGTGCTGCAAAAAGGTTTTATTAATAAGAAATTATTATACCTTTTGTTTTACTACAGCATCGGTAAGCTTCCTGTGCACAGATTATTAAGGATGCTTGTTTCAGCTGTGAGATTAGACGATAGGATCAATGAAAAAATAAGTTGTCACACACTCCATGGAAACTTTCAGAGAATCCACAAATAGTGGCTTTCAAATGGTTTTGTTACTTTTTGCAAGTTTAGAAAAGCAGCAGATGAGACATCATGTCTGATAATTTAGTTCTATTTCGTCTAGTCTTAGCCCTTAAGCGAGCTGCTATTGGAAGGGTGATCTCAGCATCAGCCAATCATGAAGAGCTTAAATGTACGCCCACCACGTGGGCACCCCTTGTGGGTTATATAAGTGGAACGACCCCACTGTTTGCCTCCGTTTTCTCTTCACGCCAAGCTTAAGAGCTTCCTTTAAGAGCAATTATACAAGAAAAATCTACTCACCGACCATGTCCAGCGACGCCAGGATCTGCCCGGCCTGCCAGACGGAATCCATCTCCAGCTGCAACCTCCACGCCAAGTGTAAGGTCTGTCTCGGGGCTCACCACGCTGGCCTGGCCTTGACCCCCAGGCCTCGTGCCCGTTTTGTACCACTCTGCCCGTGGCTGAAAAGGTCCGCCGGGTCGAGTACTTCACCCCCACCACCGACGAGGAAATTCCGGTGGCTGTCATGTACTCGCTGGACAAAGCGTTACAGTTCTTCAACGTCGGCCAGGAGCCGGCTGGCTCCTACCGACTGGACGATGTCATCGACAGCAAGGAGTATGACGAAGCTGGCTGCCATAGCCCTTTTTCCCTCCGGTACAACACGGAGGTCGACCGCAAGGCTGGCTGCCATAGCTCTTCTTCCCTCCTGTACAACACGGAGGTCGACCGCGAGGCTGGCTGCCATAGCCCTTCTTCCTTCCTGTACAACACGGAGGTCGACCACGAGGCTGGCTGCCATAGCCCTTCTTCCTTCCTGTACAACACGGAGGTCGACGAGCCTCGTGAGGAGTACGACGAGGCTGGCTGCCGCAGCCATTATTCCCTCCTGTACAACAAGGAGGTCGACGAGCCTCGTGAGGAGCACGACGAGCTTGGCTGCCGTAGCCCCTTTTCCCTCCTGTACAACACAGAGGTCGACAAGCCTCGCTCAGCGGGTCCTTCTGCCCCAGTGGCTTCTCGCTCCTCCCTGCCAGCAGTTAGAGCACTGCTCCAGGAGCTGCCCACCATCATCTCCGTGGCTGCGGCCCGCAAGGGGCTAGCCGTTCCAGAACCGGCTCCGCCTGAGGCAGATGAATTGACGGGAATTTTTGGGGCGACGCAGACGCGCTGTCCAGACCCCGTCTGGCCACGCTTCCCCGCTGCCATGAGCTGCTGGTCCGTCGCCTTCTCCGAGCCTGCCGGGTTCAAGGCGCCAATTTCCACGTATGTGCCCATTACCAAGGTCGAGGGCTTCTCCGACCTGGGCTGGCCATCCGTTCCCTCACTGGAGCCGGACTTGGCTTCGCTGTGTGGCGTCGAGGCCAAGAACCACCTCGTTGGACCGCGAGCAGTTCCCTCTTCTAAGCATGACCAGCTGCTGAGGCAGCTCGCCGATCGCGCACACCAGTGCGCCTTCCAGACCGGCGCTGCAGGAAATAACATCGCCTTCTCGCCTTTGGCGTTCCCAAAATGGTGGAGGAGGTTGAAGCTCCTGTCGAGTCAGAAACCATCATTACTAAAACTGCTGATGCCATCCTCAATCTGTGCGTGGCTGTACTCACCGGTTCTGCTCGCATTGCTGCCTGGTAGACCCTTATCCAGCGGGCCTTGTGGCTCAAGGCCCTGCCCTCCATTCCTGAACACCTGCACAGGGAGATGCTGGAAGGCCCCATCACCTCTGACGTTCTGTTTGGTCCCCATCTTATGAGCGTCATCGAGAGGGCTCAGACGGCGGCTGAACTTTCAGCCACGGTGCGAGACCTGGTCCACTCTCGGTCAGCCTCGCACACTCCAGCCGTTCCCCCAGAGGATGGGACGAACGGCGAGGAAACTCCAGGCGCCCAGCTGCATGGCCAGCCCCGCAGAGCCGGCCTCCCACTGAGGCGGGATTAGGGAGTTGGCGGCCAATGGTTCCGAATGAGCCAGCAGACACAGCCTTGGCAGTCTCAGTCACAGGAATCTCGCCGAAAACAACCACGAAAACGACTCGTTGGGGGAATGTGTGTGCTTATGACTAATGTTAACTCTGTGAATGATTTTGGTTTTGAAATAAAACCCAAAAAACGTCACATCGAGAGCACAGTCCTACAGTCCTCTGCAGAACCCTCTGCCGAATCCTCACACATGATGTTCCCCGCACCAAGCACTGCAGCACATCTGCATGTTCACACAGTCTGACTCGGTCATGTTACACGGCTTGCTGTAAGGGTGCGCTCCATTTGCGCAACGGCCCCAGCCTACGGCCAGGCCCGACTCATCCCGCTTCCCCCACAGCGTTGGGTGGGACGGGATGTCATGGTGCTGTCGCGACCACGCGCAAAGCGCGCACGTTGCGCGGCTCCATCCGCTGGCACTTTGTCGTTCCCATGCACAGGCCCGGCTCCCACTCGTCCTTCATCCTTGGACTCCACGCTCTGCGGTGCGGATCAGCCTCTTCCAGCTGTTTCACACTCGCCCTTTCGAGCACAGCCCTCCATGGGTCGCTCCCAGTTCTCTGGTACAAGCGACGGCGGTAAGGGCGCGAACCCAATCCTCATGTGACCTCGAGCACACGTCCGCTGTCGAAACGCACGCACGAATGCCTCCCTTTCGGCTACTCGCTAGCCCAGCGCACTTTCTCCAAATGTCTGGAGACTGCGCTGCAGCCACTGCGCACGGCGGGAATGAGGGTTTTATTTTACCGGGACGATCTGCTCCGATGCGCCTGGTCCGAGGACGAGGCGTCAGAGCAAACCAGGAAATTAACAGAGCATCTGTCAACCCTGAGGTTTTCTATAAACTGGGGGAAGAACTCCATCCTTCCATCCAGTGCTGGACTGACCATAGGGCATAGCGGGCAACTGCCCGCTGGGCCGACCCTTTCATCTTTTATGGGCCGGTGTCTGTTTTTTTTTTTTTTTTTTTTTTTTTCCTGGCCTCTAGTTGTTGCGGACAACTTGCCCGCTCCGCCCCACGCGACGCCTCGTAAAAGTTGGTGGATTGGCCAATTGGTAATAATACACTCTGGGCTGGACCAATAGCCAGAGGTCTGATGCACCCGCTAGTTGTTTGTGAATCTCAGTAAACAGACAGACGAGCTTAACAAAATGGAGAACAAAAAACGGAAAGGAGGAGCCGAGAAAATTCGACTAAAAAAGAAACTGGCCCTTCAGGCTGATGCTGGCACATGTGTTAAAATCTCACAGTTGTTTGGTAGTGAAGGTTCAAGTAAAATCAATTTAGGAAGTGATGGAGCCTCAGCCCAGCGACAGGTTGGAGAAGAAAAGAGGGAGGAGGAGAAACCCGAGCCGGTGTTGTGCCATAAATTGACTCGCTGCCAAAAAACGATTAGCCACCGCGGGATCGCGCACGGTTAGGTAATTGCATTTCTAGACAAAATTCCCCAGGATTTCGCCCTAAAACTCAGCATATCTAGCAATATGGACATTCAGAAAGCAAAGATAACCTCTTCCGGTACTTAAACAGATGTTTATCGCGGATATTAGTGTGGCAGTGCTTGTGGCACCCTGCGCGGGAGCACGAGGACGTGCTTGTGGAAAGAGGGAGGAAGATGTGGCAGTGTGAGCATCCACAATGTCCCGATTGATGATGCGCCCTGGCTATTCGGCCAAAGAGATGTCCCTTTGGCTGACTGGTTAGAGCGTATGACTTTCACCCGGGAGTCTGGGGATCGAATCCCGCCCGGGCACTCGTTTCTGCACCTTGCCACATTAGTTTTTCCAGTTCGGAAGTTGTTTTAAGTGTTGCTATTTGTCTTAAACGTTCACAATGAGGATATATTAATCCTTTTTGCAATATTTGCGATTGAAAGATGGTTTGTGCCACAAAATTTGTGGTAAGAACTGGCTTTCTTTATGTTACAGCCTTGATACTAAAAAAATAAATAAACAATGTAAAATGGTACCCTGTATTGAATGTAAACGTTGTATAAATGGAAATAAACAATTCTCCAGCGATTTAATTTTTTCCCCTTCCTTTCTTTAGTCCACTTGACATGGAGCCACAGTTTGGGGCACATTTTTACTTGAAAAAAAGTATTGAAAATGATCAAGCTTTGGCTTTACAATGACACTGTGTAGGTTGCTATTCATTACGTTGCTCTATTTAAAAGTAACAAGATAAAGGCACTTCAGCACATAAAATTAAGATTGTCACTTGCCAAATAGACTACACCCTCCCGTTTACCTATAAGAAATGCCTCAAAATATCTTTAAATTCTTTATTGATGATTTAATTGTAGACAAATAAAATGGCATTTTACTTGCCAAAAAGTGATTGAATCACTAAGATTTTCATGGAGGCTAAAATTGACCAAATAAGGGTTTTATGTATTATCTGTTGATGTTACTGTACTCATACTGCCTACTGTGTCATCAAAAACACCCCAAAAATGGCAAAAAAAAAGAAAAAAAAAAAAGAAAAGAAGATAATTTCCCTTGCCAAAAATTGATTACAGTGTCCTGGTCACCTGTAAAGGGTTACATTTACCTAAATATTACTTTATTTATTATTTCTTGATGTTATTGGTGCCATCACAGGATGCCGGGTGTCTTTCACATTCATAAACACTTCAAAAATGGCAACAAATGATCACTTCCCTTGCCAAAAATTGATTACAGTGTCCTGGTCACGTGTAAAGGGTTAAATTGACCTAAATATTACCTTATTTATTATCTCTTGATGTTATTAGTGCCATCACAGGATGCTGGGTGTCTTCCACATTCATAAACACAGAGTCCTGGTCACCCATAAAGGCTTAAATTGGCATAAATATTACTTCATTTATTATGATGCTGGGTGTGTTCCACAATCATATTCGAATAAACGTGAAAATATTCTGTCCGAATATCTGTTTCTTGTTATAAATATAACAGCTAGAAGGATTTACAGTTAAAATAGGAGAAACACGTGACTCCCCAGGAAGGGTCGTAACACCACTTGCCTCATGCACATAAGTGAACAAAACAAAGCAGCATGGAGACACTCCGTCTCCAACCACCTCTCAGGCAGCAGCCTGCACTCCCAAGTTCTACACGTCACCAGAACATAAACAACCGCAACACAATAAAAGCAGTGTTATACAAAATGGAAGGCCTGTAGTGTTTATTCTCTTACAGTAACAACTTATCAATTTTTGGGAGGAATTTAGTTGAGAATTTTTTGGTTTTTATTAATTGTGCAATAGAAAAGTAATCGCTAGATTAATCATCTAAATAGTCATTAGAATAGTCGACTATTCGATAAAATAATCGTCAGAATAATCATTTTAAAAATAATCAGTTACCCCCAACCCTACTTTTTAGAATACCAGGATAGGAAGGATGGTGTAGGTTTATGTTTATTAGATTGATACATAAATACTACCAATAAGAAAGTGTACGTTGGTGTGTGTCAGAAACAGCGTAAGGCTTAATGTCTTTTCCAAAAAAAACAGGTGATGGGCCGGTCTCCAGTCAAAATGCCCGGGCTGAATTTTTGTCCCAGTCCAGCCCTGCTTCCATCCCAGTCGATTGTGTTTCTCGGGGTGGAGCTGAACGCCTCCCTAATGAGAGCACGTTTGTCGCCCGTGAGAGCGGCAGATCTCACCACGGTGATCTCCCGCGTGCAACCCCGCAAGATCGTGAGAGCCCTGTTAGTCATGAGACTTCTGGGCATGATGGCTGCAGCCCACTCGGCGGTGCTACTAGGGTTGTTGTGCTCGAGGCGCCTGCAACGCTCATCTGCCTCCGGGTACACCCGATACGTCAGAAGAGACGTATGTTGAGGGTTCCCCCCTCAGTGGGCGGGGGCCTCGCTCACTGGGGGAACCCCTGCATCCTCTCACACGGGGTCCCCATCGGAAGTCCTACGTTACACGTATCTGTGTTTACGGATGCATCACTGTCTGGGGTGGGGGGCACGTGCTTGTCCCATACGGCGGCAGATCGCTGGCCCTCCCACACGCACGAGCACATAAATGTGTTGGAGCTTATGACAGTGAGGAATGCGCTCAGACACTTTGCTGCCCTTCTCGATGGCCGTCATGTCGAAGTTCACACAGACAGCCAGGTGGCGACAGCCTACATAAATCGCCAAAGGGGAGTTCGATCCCTCCCACTATTGCGCGTAGCCACAGGTTTACTGTGTTGGGCACATGTCCACCTGCAGTGCCACCTACATTCTGGGGATCCTGAATGTAGCGGCAGACATCCTGTCGAGAGGGGTCCCCGCGACTCCGACTGGCGTCTGCATTCCGCACATCTGGATAAAGTTCGGGGAACTGTCTGTGGAGCTGTTCACGGCTCGCGAAAACGCTCAGTGTCGCCTGTGGTTTTCCCTGAGTCCCCGGGACCAACCCCCGTTTGGGGCGGACGCCTTCTCACACCAGCCCTGGCCTCGAACGCTCCTGTATGTGTTTCCACCAGTCCCTCTGATTCCCCGTCTCCTGGACCGAGTTTGGTCAGAACAGCTCTCGGTAATTCTGGTGGCTCCCAGACGCCTGTCCGCGTCATGGTTTCCGGACCTGCAAGCGCTACTGTCCGGCTCCCCGTGGAGACTCCCGCGAAGGGAGGACGCCCCTCCCCAGGCGGATGGGATAATCAAACATCCTCCAGAAATAGGCCAATGGCTGTAAGTCTGGCCACTGAGCGGTCACGCTTAGGGGTTTGTTTCTGGGCTGCCGCATGATGTGGTCACCACGATTCAGAGTGCGCGGGTGCACCATCAAATCTTATGCTGCTAAATGGGCAGCTTTCCAGAAATGGTGCACAGAGCGGAATTTTCAAGCGCTCTCCTGCCAGCTGGCGGATGTCCTATCGTTTCTACAGATACTGATGGACAGGGGCCTCGCATTCAGCACTATTAAAACATGCAGCTATCTCATCCTGTCACAGGATTTTGGTGATGGGTCTGTTTTCAGTCATCCCCTCACAAAACGTTTTCTAAAAGGTGTCAGAAGGAACAGGCCTGTGTCCCGCCCACTAGTTCCCCAGTGGGATCTAACGGTGGTTCTGCGTGGCTTATTTGAAGCCCCATTTGAACCCTTGGACCAGGTCTCACTCAAGTTCCTGTCACAACTGCCTTGCTGCTGGCATTGGCATCAGTCAAGAGAGCGAGCGACCTAACTCGCCCTCTCAGTGGCTCCCGCATGCCTCAGGATCCGGGAAGATGGAGGGTCTGCTGTTTTATGCCCCAGCCTTTGTGCCCAAAAACATTAATACTTCCTTCAAATCCAGGTCAGTTTTCATTGGCTGAACTTTTTCCTCCTCCCCATAATTCTGATGAGGAGGCGACTTCCCATCTTCTCTGCCCGGTGCGCGCGATCGCACGATATGTGTCACGCACTTCAGGGATTCGCCGCTCACAAAGCATGTTTGTGCACTACAGGGAGTCTTCCCTTGGGCACGCGCTGTTGGCCCAGCGCCTTTGACTCTGGCTATGTGACGCCATTTCACGCTTACACATCAGCAGGGCGGGATCCCCCTGAGACACTCAGGGCTCACTCAGCCAGAGGGATTTCCTCTTCTATGGTGCCCCACAGTGGTGTGTCAATGGAAGTCATTTGTCAGGCTGCTTCATGGGCTTCACCCTGTTCCTTTACTTGTTATTATTTATGAGATGTGTCTTCAGGATCCATCACTCGTTCAGTGCTTGGACCTCAGCAGGCTGAGTGAATGCATTATGGCACCACATCAGCCTTACTTGAATGAATTTCATCCTCTTGTGGATGATATTTTTTAGTGGGAGCCTCACTCTTATCTCTGGCTGCGTCAGCCTTTTAAGCCCTGGGCTGAGGCTGAGCGACCCTCACTAAAAGGAGACTTGTTGGGTGTGTCCATTGGTTGAGCTAACCAGTGTGGCGTAAACCCATCCAGCTGCGCATTATTCCAATAGCAGCTCGCTTAAGGGCTAAGACTAGACGAAATAGAACATTGGTTACGTATTGTAACCCCAGATTCTATGAGTCTAGTCGCAGCCCTTAAGCCACTGGCCCCACTGGTTCTGTTAGGACTAAGAGCCATCGGAGGCAAACAGTGGGGTCGTTCCACTTATATAACCCACAAGGGGTGCCCACGTGGTGGGCGTACATTTAAGCTCTTCATGATTGGCTGATGCTGAGATCACCCTTCCAATAGCAGCTCGCTTAAGGGCTAAGACTAGACTCATAGAATCTGGGGTTACAATACGTAACCAACGTTTTTCATCTGATGATATTAGAACATGTCAGTGATGTCTGAGGAGCTTTTACAAACACTGTATAATTAATACTCCTGGAGAGGGTATGAATTACAGAGGCTTCTGGGGAGCCCAGTTATTGGGGGGGGGTCATTTTGCCTTGGCCCCCAAAATGTCCTGAAACAGCCCTGGGTGTGTGACTGAGTTTTGAAGGTGATCTGAGCTGTATCAGATGTATAAATATGACATGTGTATAACTTATTGCTTTATACAGGTAAAAACGTGTAGTGGAGATAAATCTACCTACATTTTACTTTTTGTTTTGTTTTCTTGTTTTTATTGAACTATTTTCCTGTCCTGTCTGTCTCTCATCTTCCTGCATCTCCTCTAAACTCTCCAGAAAAACTGCTGCCTGGATTCTTACTTTTTCACTGTAAACCCGAATAAGTTGACTGAACTTAAAATTTTTGAGGTAATCAGTTTCCACAAAAGTTTTAAGTAGACAAACCATATGTTTTAAGTATGGTTGTACTCAAAATTTGTATTTATTGTTAACTTAAAATTTTCAGATAATATTCTATATTTAAATAATTAAGATAAACTTAAAACTTATATATTTTAATTTTAACATTTTTGTGTTACTTGTAGTTAAATTATTTGATGCAACAGAATGTAATTATATTACAACCTAAACTCAAGTAATATGATTATCAACTAATTAAATTACCTTTCTTTTTTAATTGTGTGTGGACCACTCAAAAAAAGTATATGGCGATTCACTTAACATTTTGTTTATTAACATTTTTATGGACTTGTGAAAAACATCACATAAATTTTTTTTTATAAAACCATCAACATGGAACCACTGACATGGACTGGAGCACAAGTGAGCGTACAAAATGCTGCTAATAACATTTAATAACATTTTTATAAAATCATAAAAGAACATCAGTCCTAAAAGTCATCTTTCTTCTAATATATAAAAATGAAAAACAAAAGGTCAAACACAAAAGAGATTTTTTAAATAAACAAAAATTAAATAAAATAAATATTTTTTTAACAGGTTCAAATAATGTTTATCGGCACCCAAATAACCTTGGATAAAAAAAATGAGGTAAACTGATGGGAATTACATCCACCCAAAGCCTGTAGAAAACTTAAAAGTGCTTTAAATAAAATACTTCAAAGAAGGTGCTCAGTAACAGTGTGCCTGTCCTAACAACCAGTTGCCTTGCATATCTTTCATAACTACTCACTCTGTAACAAATCATTTCTAAGAGCATGAAGGCTGGGTTTCAGTGGTTTGCCATCATCAAGCCCCATGAAGACTTTCTGGACAAAGGTGAATGTGTGAACTAGTTTCCTGGGGTAGTCCAAATGCAGAGCATAGATCAAGCCAAACAATATGGCATATGCATCAGCAAATCTGGCAATATCACGGATCACCAAGTCGCCTTCCACCACAACAGCCATGCTTGAAGGACTGAAATGGACTGGACTGGTCTCAGCAGAGCCGTCAGCAACCACTGTGAGAAGGGCAACTGGAGTGTCAGTCAGGTTCGTCTCATCCAGCGTGCCCGCCTGGAATAAACACAGTATCAATAAGTAAGGTTGACTTGAAGGGCCGTGACAAGCATTATTTGTAATCTAGCAAAATATTCTGCAGTCTTGTGGGTAACACGTTAGTGACACATCAAGAGTCCTCTATTTACTATTCTTTTAGAAAATGTGTAAATTAATTAATTAGATTTGTGTGTTTATAGCAACTAGGGTTGGGTATCGAGCGGGAGACGAAGGCGGGCAAAACAGGAAAGGAATCTAGTAGCGGACGGACATTGTTCCGGGTCTTCGGTAATTGGCGGAGATGTTAGTGAAGGCGGAGAAGAGGGTGAACTAGAGGAAAAACAGGCAGATTCCTCCTCTATTTACAAACTCCTGGGGATGCAACAAGTGGGCATGGTGCGTCGACTACTGGATCTGACGTCAACGAATTTTTAGAATCAAGCCGTCGACGTCATCAACACTTTGCTACAAATCTACCAATAGGTGTGGTTTTGTTGGTGCGTTAACGCAAAACTGCAGTAAAACATAAGTCGGAGAAACAGGATGCCAACTCATCACATGAAAAGAGAACATCAAAAAGAATGTGAGAAAGAAACAAAACGAAGACACAGGAGAGCAACAAAACAGGAAGCAGAAAGTTTGTGCCCCTGCCCCGCGAAATAGGAAAATGAGCGCCGACCAGAATTAACGAGTAGCGTTTAGACTACCGCGTTCTTGCTTCAAATTTAAGGAAGTACCTGGCTGATGCAGAGTTGATGAACTTTTCATGGACAAGTGTTTAAAATATAAATATATGAAAACACATCATGACATGAGAATAATACTTGTAAAACAACGTGTTTTAGCTCTGCTTGTCAGCTACAGAAGAACATTTATAAACATAAGACGTACAGTCGCCATCTTAAAAAAACGGGGCGACGGAATTCTGGTGTAATATGCATGTTCACTACAGTGGACGGTACCGCGGTATGCGTGCGTCTTCCATGGTGAAATATCCATCAGAAGAACGCATCACATTTGTCCTGTAGGAGCTAAAAGCAGTGTTTTGTGTATGTTGACATGTTGCTTATCAATGCCAGCCGTTTATCAGGCAGCCCAGCTGCTGAGTACATGCTCCAAAAACATGTTGATCTGTCCAGCTTATGTAAGTTTCAACTACTTTTGACCATATTAGGATGTGGAAGTAGCACCCCATCATTTCTCAGAATCAAAAGGGAGGTGGGGGTTGAATAGTATAACTGATGCTGCGTGGTGTAGGAGAGTGGGCTTTTGCAGAAGGATCTCCAGCCGAGGTGTTTAGATCGAAGCTGGACGCTGTCCCCTGTGAAGTGTTGGTGATGTATGGATGAGTTGTGTAAATAAATGCCCCCCCGCTGAGTTTGGACAAAACCTGTCTCTTTCTTGTTTTTGATAAGGAAAAAGAACCACATTTGGCGACCACGAAGCGGGGAGTGGAGGTGTGCTCTTCGGATCGTTTCTCAGTCCACTGAAACTTGACTCCGGGGCCCTTATAGGTAAGAACAACTTTTGTTCAATTTTGGAGTTATTTCCGTGGATTGTGAAATGGTCTGGGAGAAAAAACATGCCCTACTCATAATTTAGAATAACAACAAGAGAAGGCGCTTGTCCAGAGCAGCGGTGAAATTATTCACACATGTGTGAAGTCAGCTGAGTCATTTTGATGACGGACAAAGTTTGTGACAAATTAAAAGCTGGGACAGCGAGAATTGGAATAGAATTTGACAGCTGATTAAAGTCCAGTGAGGACAAGTGAACGAGGTCGACAATTGAGATCCAGTAGGGTGCCTCGGTGAAGCCGGGCAACAACTGGGATCTGAGAAAAAGCGCTGAAGTTGTGACAGATAAGCTTGCCAGTAATTCGGTTGAATCCTCGGGGATTGGTAAATTTCATGAGTTTTTGGCAAAGATATGTTTGACGTCAGAGTTTGCAGCAAAGTGGCTGTAAACAACTCTAGAGCTCAGAAATTGTTTGTTTGTGAGAGTGTGTTTGTGAGAGAAGTTTTGTGGGTGGGACAGGCGTGTGAGATAAGCGTGTGTGTGTGGAGGAGATAAGAGTGTGTGCGAGTTGAGAAGTGGGTGCGTGAGTTGAGAAGGTGTGTCAGGCGCCAGAGAATTAGAGGAAAAAAGAAAAACAAAGGAGTAATACAGATCAATATTGTTCACTGCAGTGCTAAATTTTGATGTTTAATGTTATACAAATTTCAAAGTCTGTGATCTTGTTCTGATTAGTCTTTAAACAGAAAACCAGAAGTTAAAATAATTAGTTTTAGAGTGACATATATATAAATAAAAATATATGCTGAAGTGCACAAGCATGATAACTATTTTTACCAGCTGGGTAATGTGAAATATGAGAAATATAGATTATGATTAATAAATAAATAATAATGTTCATGCGTGTTGAGTGTGTGGCATAAAATGATGCTTCGGTGTCAAATTGCTTTGAAGTGTGTTTTTCTTATCTCTATGCAAGTGTGAAAGCTTTGCTGTGTGTGGTTGTTTTACTCGTGAAAGGTCAAATACTCTGATCTTGTTTGGGCTGTTGCTTGGATGAACTGGAGAGAAGCTGATTCTTCTTCTGCTGATTCGGTCTCTCTTGTGGTTGACTTTTTCCTGTGTTGTGATGTTATAAAGCTGTATGAGAGTTGCTAAAATCTGAAGGCTGAATGCTCTTGGGTGTCGTCAGCGTGTTCGTTTCTCCGTAGACACCCTGAGCTGTCAGACCCAAGTTTAGACTGAGCAGAGGGGCCAGTCCAGAAGCGCAAAGCTCCACCTACAAGCTGTCCTCTCCATACACACGCACAGACACAGAAGTACAGAGGCGATCCCGCCTCTGACTCCACCTCTGTGTGTGGATAGGTTGGTGAGCCAGAGGGCGTAGAGAAACCCCACCCTGTGGGCTGAACATTGCTCACACACAGCTTGGACCAAGGATACGGCTATTTTTAGCCTGTCACACAAGCCTGACTCTGCAGGACAGAAGATTTGAGTCAAACTCATCTTGCAGCTTAACTGCTGGAGAAATACATACATCAGGCATTAAGTTTTCTTTCAACAATAACTAAAGCTTTTTGAACTAACTTTACTTTAGTGTTACATCAGAAGAGATTTGATTTTAAGGCATTTACAATAAGAAGATAAATTGTTCAACATTTGTGTAAACAGAGCAACAACAGATTACTCAAGACCACAGCATCATATGTTACCAGTATCTGTTTCAACTTTCAATTCTTGTGTTATTTTCAGGAGATTATAAATAAACAAACTAGTCAACTAATCAAAGGAATAATAGTGTCACTGAAACTTCAAAATGTCTGTCACGCCAGCAGGAATTTTGGCAGCGAAGAATCCGGCTTTAGCAAAAGAGATAAAGCACATGTCAGAGAAGTGGTCAAAACGGACGAGAAAACTATGCAATCCGTGGCCATCTGAAGGCACTTTTGACGTAGTGGCGTGTGATAATTTGGAATTGAGAATTCAGGATCATAAAGCAGATGGATCTAAGAAAAGACAGCAGAAAAGAGAAAAAGAAATTCAGATCCTGGACTTATTCAGGAATGAAGGAAAGATTTACAGACAGAACTTTAAACATGCCATTCTTAAAATGAAAGACAAATTGGACAAACCCCAGAAGGAAGTGAAGGCCCCAGCAGAAGAGGGCCTGTATCCCCTTTTGGGAACCGTTACAATTACGGGAGATTTTGATTTGCGCGACACATTCGACAAAGGTCCTAAGGGTTTAGATGTTGACAATGCAATTTTAAAATTAACAACATCACAGCAATCAGATGAAGCACCTGGCAAAGAAAAGCATGCAAAAGGAAGTGAGGAAAGAGAATTCGAACAAACAACTCCACCTCGTGGAACGCATCCAAAATATTGCAGTACAGAACGTCGAGCGGTAAGGGAAGAAGGACGAAGGGAGATTGATTGTTTTGCAGAACATAAGGATTTTTTGAAAAGGCAACCGAAGGCTAACTCATACTGGATTGACCTTGAGAACAAGGATGAGGATGTACATGATGAGCTAAACGATGTTGACCAAATTATACAGGACATATCTGAAGGCCTGCGGAAATCCTTAAATCACATCACAGGCACACATTCAGATGAGGTTAGTGAGAACACCACTAGCACAAGCAAGGAGAAAAATTTCAAGCCTTTTTACAAACCAGGCATTCATTCACCAGAGCGTGGTGATCCAAATACAGGTCTGACTCAAGAGAAGGAAAAACCAGGTCCTAGCAATGAAAGCCGTGATCTGAGACCCAGACATGACTTAAAACCACCTATTCGATACACTAATGATGGTCAGTACCCAATTTTAATTAAGGGCACAAGAGCTAATTATATTCCCTGGCAGAGCCTCGACCTCACTGGTTTGGTTTCACGGCTGCCCCACATTCAAGATGGCGCTGGAAAGTGGATTCGGGCCTTCGAACAGGAGACAACTGGGCTAATGCTTGCCCTTGGAGATCTCAAAGCTATTTTGGCTCGAGTTGTTGGGACATCAGCTATGGGAACATTGCTAGCATCCAATGGAGTCCAATGGATGCTGGACCCAATGGCTGACGGCACGGAGTTTAACATATACAGAAATGCACTCTGGAACATACTAAGAGCAGCATATCCCAACAGGATTGACCCCAAAGCTTTGAAAGGTGAGCCACTTTCAGAGACTGAGAGTCCTGCGTCATTTGTTGACAGGCAGCTCAGACGGTGGAAGCTGGAGACGGAGGAGGGTCCTGAGGGGACGCCGATAATGACTTCTCTGTTCCGAACATCCCTGATTTCTGCTCTCCCGACTCCTGTGCGAGACAAACTGGAGGATGTTGTGGGACTGGACTCAATGCCACATGTGCAGTTCAGAGACCATGTAGTCCACGCAGTGGACCGCTATCGGAAAGACAATAACAAAATGATTGAGCAAGAAAAGTGCGCTCAGAGAAAACTCACGCAGTTGCACATAAATGATCTCCAGCACAAGGCGAAGACCCAGGCGGCAGTGGAGAAAAGTGACAGCAAGAGTGACAGTCAAACTCAAGCATTGCAGACAGCTGTGGCCCCGCCTCAAACTCCATCTCAACCGGTTATCAATGTCTACCCAAACCAGTATGGTAGACAGCAGCCCGGACCACAGAGACGATTTCCAAATCGTTTCCCCAATCGCTACCCAACCCGACAAGGCTGGGTGCAGCAGAACCGACCCCCACTTCCAGGTTCATGTTGGGGGTGTGGCCAGATGGGTCACCTGTATCGAGACTGTCCGAATCCAATTCCAAACCCTGAATGGTCTGGGCGTGGTCGTGGAACACGACCAAACCGGGGAAGAGGAGGTCCAGTTAATCCATGGGCAGCACAACAAGGATTCTAGGGATGCCCGGAGGGCTCTGGGGGGGAGGAGCAACTACCAATTTTAATAGCTAACGCCAATAAAGAACCAGTGATCAATGTTAAAATAGAAGGCAAATCGGTCCCAATGTTAGTAGATACTGGGGCAACCTACTCATGCATAAAATCAAATTATGCAACTCATCTCCCCATGTCTGAGAAAAGCGTAAAGACAACAGGGTTCTCGGGAACAAAACAAATAAACCCCTTAACAGCTCCAGTAAGACTAGCAGTTGATGACAGTGAAATCGTAATTCCAATTCTGATTTCAGACCAAACTCCAGTTAATCTACTAGGAAGAGATGCATTGTGTAAACTAAAAACAAAAATCTGGTGCACACCAGAAGGAATTTATGTAGATAGCTCTGGAATAAACTTTCAAATGACTGCTCAGACAGAATACGCTAAGGTCTACTGGCTTGGTGACATTAACAAGCCAGTCTCAGAGATGTTTCAACAGTGGAAAAAATTTATTGAAGCTCAAATTCCAGAAGCTACTGTACCGTTCAGTGACTATCACTGCACAATGACTTATGATCCATCATGCAGTAGAATCTTTGAAGAAAAATGGGACAAAGAAACAAAAGACTTGCACGTTAGGCTAGTGTCACAATACATCGTGATAGGACAGCAAGGTGCAGCTGTGAATGTGGAAGAAAACCCATTTATTGAAAAATGGCACACTGTGCCAGAATCAGCACCACACATTACCTTAATGGTAAACAAAGGCTTTGGGTCAAGAGATCTTGGACCAATGATGTTAACAGCAACTAAAACAGAGTGGCAGAAAACAGATAACCCGCTAATCTATACTACAAAAAATGCAGAAATGATTAAAATTCTCTGCGGCGGCACCATGATGTCAAAACCACAGGTTGTAACAGTCGCAAACAAAAAACACATGCAAGGTTTAGCAGAATCAGAAACAGTTCAAAACAAGTTGAAAGCCAACATGCTAAAACAAGTTCCAGACCAGCTATGGTCTAAACATGACACGGATGTTGGACTGGTAACATCGGCAACTCCAGTTCAAGTGGAATTGAAGCCAAATGCAAGACTGCCTTATCGACCCCAATACCCACTAAAGCCAGAAGCAGAAGAGGGTATAAATGCAACTATTGAAGGTCTAATTCAAGCAGGAGTACTAAAAGAAACCTATAGCACATGTAACACTCCAATTCTGCCAGTGCTAAAAGCAGACAAGCTCAAGTACCGACTGGTACATGATTTAAGAGCTGTAAATGAAGTGATCACTGACTTTGACGCAGACGTGCCAAACCCAAGCACATTACTGAGTAACATTGATGGGGAAGCTAAATACTTCACGGTAATTGATCTGTGTTCAGCATTTTTTAGCATCCCATTGGCCAAAGAATCACAATATCTTTTTGCTTTCACGTTTCGTGGGAGACAGCTCACGTACAGAAGACTACCACAAGGGCTAAAACACAGTCCACACATCTTTAATCAGATTTTGAAACAGAGCCTCGAAGGCATCGAGGTGAACAGCACTGTGATTCAGTATGTTGATGACCTACTGATTTGCGCACGAACAATCGATGATTGTCATCGTGACTCCATTAAAGTCCTACAGAAGTTAGCTCGGGGAGGACACAAAGCCTCTCTAACAAAGCTTCAGTACTGCCAACCACAGGTAGAGTACCTAGGGAGAGTAATCTCCCATGGGACTGTCGCCATCTCACCAGAACACGTGGAAGGTGTGAGCAAAGCTCCACAACCACAAACTGTCGGACAAATGATGACATTTCTGGGAATGACTGGTTTTAACTCCGAGTGGATTGAAAACTATGCTGAAAAAACCGCACCACTTAGGGCACTGATTAAAGATGCTGGAAGTGAGTCTTTAAAATCGACTCTAAAATGGACAAATGAAGCTAAGATAGCTTTTGAAACCATCAAACAAGACATGCAAACTGCGCCAAGTTTAGCAACACCTGACTACACAAAACCATTTTTGCTGTACGTCGCAAACAGACATGACATGTATGCCTCTGCAGTGTTAATGCAGGACACATGCAGTGGACGTCGGAAACAACCTATTGCGTACTACAGTGCAAAACTTGACAATGTGGCACAGGGATGGCCCCCTTGTTATCAAGGATTGGCTGCTTTGCATTATGCTTATGAGAAAGCCTCAGTGATAACAATGGGATATCCTGTGACCATCTACACACATCACAAAATATCTGAACTAATCAACCGAGGGAAGTTTGTGTTAAACCAAGCAAGATGCCTGCAGTATATGCCACTACTGACATATCCTGACGTTGTCATAAAGAGGTGTACCGCAGCAAACCCTGCTAACAGTGTTCCCTTTGAGTTTGAAGGAGAACCACATTGCTGCATAGCCGAGGTATCTAGATACACTAAGCTAAGGCCTGATTTGGAATCTACCCCTTTCGACCAATCTGATGTCACCTATTTTGTTGATGGTTCATGTTTTAGAGACTACTTAGGAAACCATGCAGCGTTTGCTGTTGTGGAAAAAGTAGATGACAGATTTGAAACAGTAAAAGCTGAAAAGTGTAACCAACCCTGTTCTGCGCAGCTAGCGGAACTCAAAGCCCTGACCGAAGCTTGCAAGTTGGCAAGTGGCCAGGTAGCAACTATTTACACTGACTCTGCATACGCCCATGGTGTTTGTCACCTGTTTGGAAGTGTGTGGAGACAAAGAGGTTTTAAGAAGACGGATGGTACACCCATCCTTCATGGAAAGCAGATCAACGAGCTGATCTCAGCAATGATGCTTCCATCGAAACTGGCCATTGTAAAGTGCCCTGCGCACCGCAAGGGTAACTGTGATGTCATCAGAGGCAACAATGCAGCAGATGAGGCGGCAAAATCTGCCTCCAGGTGTGAAGAAGCCATTTTGGCACCTGTAATATCATTAGAGCCTGCAATAACACCAGAAGACATCATTCTGATTCAGGAAAAGGCAGAGAAAAGCGAGCAGCAGTGTTGGAGAAGAAGAGGTGCAACAATGGACTCAAGCGGCTTGTGGAGGTCTCATGAGGGCTTGATCGTTGCACCTGTCTCCTTGCTGACGATGCTAATCTCGGAAAGCCACGGTCCTGATCATTGTGGTCGTGCAGAGGTGCTGAAAAGACTTAACAAACAAGGTTACTGGTCACCATACCTAAAAGCCATGGTTGAGGAAGTAATAGATCAGTGTGACATTTGTGCTGAGAACAATGTAAAAAAGGGCATCACAGTCCCAGCGGGACACATTCCAGTGCCCGAAGGTCCTTTCAAACATTTGGTCATTGACTATGTTGACATGATTAAGTCTGTGCATGGGAAACGGTACATGCTGGTGATCATTGACAGATTCAGTCGGTGGATCGAAGCTGTTCCCTCTAAAGATCTAGGTTCAGAAACAGTGGTAAAGTTTCTAGTCAGAGAAGTGATTCCTCGCTTTGGTATCCCGTCGGAAATAAGCTCGGACAATGGTCCTGCTTTTGTTGAAAAAGTCCTTAAAGGTGTGTTGCAACAACTAAGGATAAAGCAACGATTAGGATCAGTTTATCACCCCCAGAGCCAAGGGATGGTCGAGCGAGCGAATCTGACGTTGAAGTCTAAAATCTGCAAAATCTGTGCTTGTACTAACCTTAACTGGGTTGATGCATTGCCGCTTGCCTTAATGAGCTATCGCATGCAAACTAACAGAAGCACGCATCTTTCACCTCATGAGGTCCTAACAGGCAGGCCAATGCCAGCTCCTCAGCTTAGAGGACCCCACAAGGGGCCTTCGCTGGAACAGCTAGAGCTTGAATTCAAAAGCTATATCAAGCAACTAACCAGCATCCATAAAGCCATCTATTTGCAGGAAAAGAGAAAGGAGCTCGTCTCTAGCGCAGGCGCAGACGGGCCGGTAGTTCCTGGAGACCAGGTGTACATCAAAGTTTTCAGGAGGAAGTGGCACGAACCGCGACGAGAGGGTCCCTACAAAGTGGTTCGAGCAACGCCAACAGCAGTCCAGGTCGAAGGAGGATCGACGTGGCATCATCTGACGCACTGCATGAAAGTCAAAGACAAAACTCAGGGCAGTATTGTGCCTAACGTAACAAACCGGCATGATGGCCGGAGGAGAGAAGGGCGTGCTAAGCCTGATGACAGTTCTGTTTTGGATAACACTAGGGGGTCTGATGATGGTGCTGGAGGAGGTGAAGATGGAGACGATGGCCGAGGAGCGACTCGTCGACCCATCACAAGAGCATACGCCAGACGACTTGGCCAACGACGAGGCAGCATACCATGATCAAGTTAAGTACAATTCAGCAGGCCGGATGCAACATAGGTCGGCATCCCTGCCTGCATTCGACGTAGCAATTGTTAAAACTGGTGATATAACCACAGTTCCAAGTAATGTTTTAACTACTAGCGCTACTGCTACTGTGATCCCTGATGTTTTGACTACCACAGCCCCTGTTGGAAAGGTGAGGGCCGACTGGAGCTCTTCCTCTCTTTTACAGCTAGTGACTCCACTGATTTCAAGATCTAAAACAACGCCAATTAGCAAGCTGAGAAGCGTAAACGCTAAGCCACCTGTCAGTACTACAACTCCCACAGGAGGTGTAGCTGTGAAATCTGGCTTTCCCACGGCAACCTCTGGTAGTAACCATGTTCGTAATCTCACTCAGAAAGGACAAAATGAACAAGAAGTGACCAATCGCAAAGCTGTACCTAAGACACTATTTGGGCCAATTAGACCTAGGTCCGGCGGTAACACAGGGCCTATCTCCCCTAGAGCGAGCAGACATTTGGCTATTGAGGATAGGCTTTGGGATGCAGCCATGCAAAATAGTTGGTATAAATGGGCTTTGTATACGACAAGAGAAATGACTCCTAATGACTGCATAGTGTGCGCTCAAGCACCCGGAATGTTACCTGAGGTTGTTCCGGAAAAGTATACTTCTAGTGAGTGTGCCATTACACAACAACGCACATGTAAGACTAGAAAGGTAATAGAGATAAATAAAAAGATTCCACCTCTTCTTAAGATGCCATTGTGTGGATTCCAATGCAGATTGCTCCATGGTACACGAGATAAGTACAAATATGTTGAAAAATATGCAGAATATAACATCCTAGAGGAATGTGCTGAATTTGCGATCCAAACAGACCAAAATGGTCCTCCAACGGACTACAAAATTGATTATAGTGCTGATTATGAATGTTTTGCAAGCGGAGGTTTCGCTGACGATGGAGGAGTGGACGTAGGTAATACATCTGTCAACTGTAACGTCACTTGGGTATTATCCTGGTTCCCGCATGCAAATATGACGCCACTTCTCATTGATACCCCTGTTTGGTATGAAAACCCTGTAACTCTTAGTCAGGACTGTGATAACATATCGATGACGATCCCCACTCTGGATCTCATAGGTGAGCAAGACATTCCAGTGGCCGACAGCTACTGGATGTGTGGTGGTGATGTTCTAATGAATGTTTTGCCAAGTTTTTGGGTTGGGTTGTGTACGCTAGTACGTATGAAAGTTCCAGTGACTATCTTGCATGAAGGTGTGAGTGAATTACTTCAGTTGGAGACTACCAATAGACGTAGGACAAAGAGGTATGATGTGTTTGATCATAAAGTGCATTTAAACGCCATAGGACTGCCAACAGGAATTCCCATAGAATTTCAAGCAAGAGATGAGGTAATAGCAGGTTTAGAGTCAATTCTTCCTTGGATAACAATAAATAAGAATGTGAAATGGATCAACTATGTTTATTTTAATCAGCAAAGAATCTTAAATTACACAGTAAATAACCTTGGCCTCTTGGGTGAACAACTTCATGCCACAGTCAAAATGACTTTGCAGCATGACCAGGCTTTGGACTGGTTGCTGGCCGAGAAAGGTGGGCTCTGTAAGTTTCTGAACTCCAGTGGGCAAGAATGTTGCACCTACATTCCAAGTAATACGGCCCCTGATGGTGCATTTACTGAAGGCATGAGGAAATTGAAAGATTTAAAGATAGAGCTGAAGGAGAATGCAGGCAGGGAAAGCTGGCCCTTAGACTCCTTAGCCCTCAAATTGGGTCAGTGGGGAGCTATTTTGGTAAAAGCAGGAATTAGTGCAATAGTAGTACTAATTCTGATTTCTCTATTGGCATGTTGCATCCTACCTGTTGTGAGGAGACTGTGGGAGCGAACTCTGGCTGCCCAAATGAACCTTGCTGCGTCGTCTCAATATGTGCAAATGGAAATGGCCGCAATGGACTCAGCACAACACCCAATGTGCCTGAAGAATGGGACGGCTGATGGGACAACGGCGGAGTAATCTTTGCGTCTCATCATAGATGTTGCTGTTGTGGTTACATGCACTCGACTAAGGAATCGGCCTCAAAGCCCTCTTCCAGCAGCAAGACCCCTGCAGCAGTCATCAATAAAACTGAACTTGACTCTTATGTTTTCTTCACTCCATTTCTTTTTCAGTTCTGCAGCTGGGACTCTGACTCCGTTCTCTATTTCAGTTGAGCAGTTGTGTTGTTACGTTGAGTATATTCATTACACCTCCTGTTGTGTTTAACTTTTATAGGTTTAGTCACAGCGACATCATCTAGTCGTTCATTCGTATCCACGTCAATCATTTATTTCACATGAGTTTGTATTTTTGATTGCATATTCACGTACAGTTACTGGTTGCAATATTGCTAAGGGTAATTAATGCTCGATCATGCTTATGATTTTTGTTCTCTGTTGGAAGGTTTCATCAGTTTGTTTTCTCTTACGTGCGTTCTTTTGTTAATTCACTGTTACCTAATGTCTGCCATATACTTAGGCTAGGCTTGCATGCTCACTCTGTGCTTTATGTGACCGTCCTGTTTGGGGCCAGGAGGTCAAGGGGGAATTTTTCCTGTTAAGAACAGCGGACAGGTTTTTGCCCCCTTACAGTTTGCGCATGCATTTTGATGTGACTGAGCTGGTTAAAGACGTCACATTCCATATTGTGTTTTGAAGCTGATACTTACTTTGTGTACTCATCCAAGTGTTGGTTTGCAGTTACTTCGTCGTTACATATATGCCTATATAGTTTGGTTGAAGTTTGTAGTGTATTTGTCATTTTGCCATTCGACGCCCATTTACTGGTTTATGTTAACGTTCACTTATGTGTTAAGTTATATGTTATGTAGCCAGCTTATTAATGGGGGTGGACACCCCCATGGGGGGGATCTGTAGGAGCTAAAAGCAGTGTTTTGTGTATGTTGACATGTTGCTTATCAATGCCAGCCGTTTATCAGGCAGCCCAGCTGCTGAGTACATGCTCCAAAAACATGTTGATCTGTCCAGCTTATGTAAGTTTCAACTACTTTTGACCATATTAGGATGTGGAAGTAGCACCCCATCATTTCTCAGAATCAAAAGGGAGGTGGGGGTTGAATAGTATAACTGATGCTGCGTGGTGTAGGAGAGTGGGCTTTTGCAGAAGGATCTCCAGCCGAGGTGTTTAGATCGAAGCTGGACGCTGTCCCCTGTGAAGTGTTGGTGATGTATGGATGAGTTGTGTAAATAAATGCCCCCCCGCTGAGTTTGGACAAAACCTGTCTCTTTCTTGTTTTTGATAAGGAAAAAGAACCACAGTCCCTGTCCTCGTCATGAATTAAATAAACGTTAATTTTACCAGGTAAAAACACATTCGCTGTAAACCTGAGGGTTGCTAGTCCGTTTGATTGATAGCTGTAGTTCATCTCCGTCCTCAGTCTCAATCAACGTTATTTGAAAAAAAAATAAAGAAATGAGTTGACTTTACATCCTTCTGTTAGTGCAGCTGGCCACGTAGCAAGTTGTTACCATTTTACTGTGAAACCAAGTAAATAAAAGCGATAAAGGGCTACAACGGGCTTGTTTTGACTAGCTTCACCGGAATTTTGACGTGTGTAAACGGTCTTTTTGCCGACCATCATGGAGAACGGGGCAGTCTCGTGCAAAGGGTCAATAGCGAAATCAGGGTTTCTGTGTGTGCGCAATCTATTTGGGTTTGCCTCCTCCCACCCCCACTTGTGACACACACACCCTAATTTGAGCCCAGGTTTGATCCCCCCCAACACACAAGTCTAATGCAATGTTTGTTAAAGCAATTGTGAAGCTGCTTTGTAATAAAACCATATAAAATAATCCATGGTATGTTATCTCACTGGTAGAATTTAAGTAATGCAAGAGACACTTACATCACATGTCTTAAAGAATTCTGGGTCTTCCTCCCGCAGGTATACTGGAAGGGCACGTAGCACTGCAGTCCGTTTCACATCGACATCAGGTGCTTCCTATAAAGGGAAAAGAAAATAAGAGTTAATTTAACACTAAGTTTACAGGTGTCATTGCCTGGGGATAATACATGTTTATGACACATTAGGCTCTGCATAATTTTGGAGACATTTCTTTTGAGACACAACCTGTCTCTCATGACAAAGAGCTTGTTTCTTACTCATTTGACAAAAATCCTAAACATTTTTTTTTCAGGGTTATCTAGACTAACACTTTTGTTTTTGCTCCCATTTTTTAGGCCTGTTGGATATACTGCCAAGTTCTCTGAAACGCCTTTAAAGACGGCTTATGGTAGAGAGATGAACATTCCTTTCATGGGCAACAGCTCTGGTAGACATTCCTGCAGTCAGCATGCCAATTGCACACTCCCTCAAAGGTTACAACATCTGTGGCATTGTGCTGTTTGATCAAACTGCACATTATAGGGTGGCCTTTTATTGTGGGCAGTCTAAGGCACACCTGTACATTATTCATGCTGTCTAATCAGCCCCCTGATATGCCACACCTGTGAGGTGGGATGGTTTATCTTGGTAAAGGATAAGTGCTCACTAACACACATGTAGACAGATTTCAGAACAGTATTTGAAAGTCATGGGTGTTTTGTGAATGTGGACAAAGTTTCAGATGTTTGAGTTCAGCTCATGAATAATGGGAGCAAAAACAAAAGTGTTGCATTTATATTTGTCTTTGGTGTATATAGAAAACAGATGTTCCCAGCAATTAACAGTAGCTCATAGGCAGTCTAAAAACAAGCAAAATTGAGTGATTAACATAGAAACTTTTTAAATTTGTGGTAGCAATTTTATCTTTATCAATATTCACCTGATGATCATAATGATTCAGAATGTTTCGCAGAGCCTCCGATATCTTGCCAGTGCATGTGGCCTTCTGTCTGTATAGAGCCATAAGTCGTGGTGTGTGTCTGTCAAGTTCAGCATAGAACTGTTTCTGCAGGTTGATGTTTGTGACTCGGTGGAACTCCGCACAAACCTAAAAATACAGGAACATGAAAACATCCAATATAAAGCAAAATTACTGGCCAAATTGAGAAATCTTATATTTAAAGAGGGATTTCCAAATTTGTGCCCAGTTTTATCTTAATGCTGTCATTTTAACATTTGTTTTTCAATTTGAACTTAACCTTTCCAACACAATTGTATCACAAATCTGAAATAAATTTTTTGGCATCATGAGCCTAATGAATGTAAGAAAACTTCTCTTTAATTCAAGAGAACATCAGTTCCTACATTATAGACTCAGCAAGTTTTATCTGTGGTTGCCTGTCTACTTAAAGCCGGACGTACACTGTGCGACTTTTTCACTTTTTTGAGCTGATTTTCCACTCGTGCGACAATCCACAAGATCGGGGCGAGTTTTGCGCCGAGTGTCGTGTAGTATACAGGGGGTTACGAGAGGCAATTAACACCACATGACCAGCTATCGAGAGCTCGCACAAACTTCTGGCGTGTTTAATATTTTGCTCGTCCCTCGTGAGGGTATCGCACTGTTGAAGCGGCGCTGCGAGCAGCTGCGACGCAAAAAGTATCAGAACCGCTCACGGCGCATACGCAATCCTGCATCAACACCGCTCGCCCGCTATTTCCCTAATAACACACTTTGTTCGTTTTAATTTCTACACGTTTTTTACTCACAAAGATTGTCAAGAAAGAGTGTTTGTCGTGTTCATGTCAAATTAAACTGATCACAAAACACAGATTTACTTTCTTTATTTCATTTTACTCATCCAGCCCCCATAAATCCCTGTGTGTCCTGCAGCACTCCCGAAGGACAACAGGCAAAACAAGACAAAAAAGTCTCACGTGTTGAGTAAAAACTGCTATTTTTAGCATATTTTAGGGCCGACGTGTTGCTACCAGACGTGCAGTGTGAGCAGTCAGATCGCATCCAAGAACTGGGTCGTGCAGTGTGAGCACATGACTCGTGAGATCTGCCCTGCGAGGAAGTCGTACAGTTTGAGCTGAAGCTGAGTGCTACGAGTGAAAAAGTGGCACAGTGTACGCCCGGCTTAACTCATTCACTGTCATTGATGACTAAAGTCGTCATTTTAGATCCCACCGTTCACTGCCAATGAAGACTTAAGTCGCCATTTGAATGTTTTTACTGTGTGGGCATTGGAATGAGCCCCCGCATCGTGACTGAACCTCTCACCTCTAAAGCCGATCTTCATCCGCATATATCACACATGACGTGATCAGGAAGTAGAAAATCCATGTGTTAGATCGTTTTGGGTGGCTGCTGTAAAAAAAAGTGAGGTGCGAACCGGAAAAGCTTCTGCCGATCACAATTCAACAACGGATTATGAAAGAACGGATAATGCTCGAAATGCGCAGATTCTTCATGATTTAAGGTGAGTCTCCACTTTGTTTTGGTTGTTTTGGCGTCAACATCCTAGCACACAACGTTCTGTGACTCTTAAAAAAAACTATAAAATTGGTGAGAAACACTGGCAGCGAAAGGGATTTACCGATCAGGAAACGGCTGGCAGCGAATGAGTTAATGTTGAAGCACCACAACTAATAGGGTGCTTAGTTGTAGCGCTTTAAGATATTTTTTCTACCTATTTGAACAATGTTTATAAGAAGTACTTTGTTTAACATGTTAAATAAATAAATCTGAATCTGAAGATCTGCTGAACTTGCATTGTTTCAAGTTAAATTGAATAAGAAAAAAAAATCTGTGCAACACCAACCTGTGAGTGAAATCGCAGAGCTGGCCATTTCTCTAAGAAGTCCTTCACCATTGGGTTTTCTTGAACGATCTCATGGCGATGCAGTGCAAAGGTTGTTTGCATCAGTTTTTCAATCATTACTTTGTTGGGCTCGGTCTTCTCAACCTCATTTTTTATCTGGACTCTCAATTCCTCCAGACTGGCCTTATCTTCTCCTCTTGGAAAGTTTGGGAGGTAGTTTACCTCAGCTTTTCGTGCTCTTTTTATGTTGGAGTGGGGATACTCTCCTTCTGGGTTGTTGATACTCCTTCTACCAGCATTCACGGACACCTCCGCGCATCCGGCTCTGGCTAGCTTGGTGCGGTAATTTCCCATCTTAAATTTTAAACTGGTCTTCCAACCATAACTTCCAGGCTCATTAAGACATGGATGAGTGGTAACAAGAGCTTTTGCTGCCAAACACACATCTCTGTCACTCGGATAGGCTTTGAAGGTGTGCATCACTGAAGCCATGGTCTCCAAGATGTTGTGCTTTTGGGCTCGTGTCAATTTCAGTTGCTTTCCAGACATCTCGTAGGCTTTATTTCCCTTCTCAAGGACATGTTCGACTTCGTAAGAAAAGGTAGGTACTGGGAAATGTTACGGTCTGGGGGTGTCATCTTTCTCTGATTTACTTTTTGAGCTTCCTTTCCTCTGCAGGTGGGCGTGTCCGGTTGTGGGGAAGTTGCTAGCAGCTGCAAGCAATCCACTCATCACCTGCCAGGGGATATTTAAGCACCTGAGAGGCGGCTTCACTTTGCTGGATGATTAACTCTACTTGGGTACTCAACTAACAGCCGAACAACTTGTATCTCCTAGTGATTTGACTTTTATCTGGATTTTGAGCTCTTCATGATTTTTGACCACTTGTCTTCCTACCTTTTCACCCAGACATCCTGTTACAATAACTACCTGGTCAACCTGCCATTCGCCTCTCAGCGTCCTCCCATGGTCTCCCCCACGCCGGCTCCCCACCTTCCTCCTGGATCTCCTGCTCAATAATTGCTCAGCTCCCTCCTCGCCTGGACTCTCAGCTTCCTCTAACTCAGTAAGCCATCTGCTTCACCCCCAGACCAGACAACCAACCTCTCCCGAACATTCTAACTGAACCTTCAGACCGTAAGTCTTAACTGATCCATTATTCCCATTTTTCTGCAACCAGTCCTGACATTTTTTCGTCCTTCAGACTCCCCCCACCGGATCCCAGCAGTCCAGCCTGACATTTTGTTCCTGCCATTTCTCCTTTATAATAAATCATTATTTAACTCTAATTCTGACTTGTGGATTGATTCTGTATGTCGTGGGTTAGGCATATACCACCGACCATGACAGAATCATCCAGCCAACAACCTAACCTCAGTACAGAATCTGTTGCTGAAACTTTGTCACAACACAGTTTGACCCTGCAATCCCTGTCTGAACAACTATTCAGTACTAACCAAGCTCTGTCTCAATTAGGCGCTATGATGAAACAACTAAACGATCAACTCACCCGCCCGGAACCCTCTGTTCCCGTAGCTCCGACCCCGCCCGGACCCACTTCACCGGTACCATCCGGCCCATCCAACTTCCGGGTCGCCTTGTCTCCTCCACCGGAGACATTCGACGGAGATCGGAGCTCATGTAGAGGCTTTCTCCTCCAATGCAGCTTGGCGTTCCAACGCTCCCCGGAGTCTTTTGTTACAGACACAGCTAAGATATCTTACATAGTGGGGTTGCTGCGCGGCAGGGCTCTCAGATGGGCGGAAGCCAGGAGCCGTTCCCCGACCTTTCTCACAGGTATGTTTTCTGAGTTCATTTCCGAGTTCAACCTGACGTTTGATAAATCTGAGCCCGCTTCTGAGATAGCCAAACGGCTTTGGAGCCTCCGCCAAGGGAGGCAACATGTGTCTGACTTTGCCATTGAGTTCAGGACCCTGGCCTCCGCATCCACCCTTGATGAGGAGTCCTTAAAGGGAGCGTTCTCACAGGCCCTAAACGAGCGCCTCCAGGACCAACTGGCGTACTGCCAGGAGCCAGAGACTCTAGAGGCTCTTATAGCACTCTGCAACCGGATTGAGAGGAGGTTAAACGACTGGCATAGAGGTAACCACTCATACCTTACCCCATCTCCACACACTCAGCTCCGGGTTGCTCAGCCGGCACCGCCCTCACCACCCAGCGAACCCATGCAGTTGGGTCGGGCAAAACTAACCCCAGAAGAACGCAATCAGAGGATGAGGTCTGGTCTTTGTTTATATTGCGGCCTAGCCGGCCATTTTGTCTCTACCTGCTCCAAGGCTTTAAACTCCAGGGCCCACCAGTAGGACCTAGAATTCTGGTGGGCGGCTCATCTGATCTAGCTATTTCCCGTTGTGCCCTAGACTGTTCCTTAACATACGAGCACTCCTCCATAGCCACTCAGGCGTTGTTAGATTCTGGGTGTGAGCAAAACCTACTTGACCCTAAGATCATAAAACAGCTCAGCATCTCCATCATCCCTCTCGAGGTTCCAACCAGGGTGGTCTCTCTGGACGGTAGCCATCTTACTTCTATAACCCACATGACGGTCCCTGTTCGTCTCTCTGTTTCTGGAAATCACCATGAGTCTTTAACCTTTTTTTGTTTTTCCCTGCCATCAGTCACCCATCGTCCTGGGGCATCCGTGGTTAAGGCTCCACAACCCCCGCGTAAACTGGGTTTCTAACGTAGTGGAGGAGTGGAGTGATCAATGCCATGTCACCTGTTTGGGCTCAGCTAGAACCCGTCCCATCCTCAAGGCTCCAGCTCTCCCACCACCGGACCTCACCGGCGTTCCAGAGGAGTATCATGACCTTCAGCAGGTATTCTCTAAAGATAAGGCTTGCTCTCTACCACCCCACAGGAGTTTTGATTGTGCAATTGACCTGTTTCCTGGAGCTCCTCTCCCGTCTAGTCGACTGTACATCATCTCCAAACCTGAACGACAATGCATGGAGAAATACATATCTGAGTCACTCGCTGCTGGAATCATTCGACCATCCACGTCTCCCCTTGGAGCTGGGTTTTTCTTCGTCTCCAAGAAGGATGGGACCCTTCGGCCCTGTATCGACTACCGGGAGCTTAATAAGATCACAGTAAGAAATAAATATCCATTGCCCTTGTTGTCCTCAACATTTGAACCCATACAGGACGCCTCTGTTTTCACCAAACTCGACCTGAGGAACGCATACCACCTCGTCCGTATAAAGGAGGGTGATGAATGGAAGACGGCGTTCAAGACACCGATAGGACATTTCGAGTACCTTGTGATGCCGTTTGGGCTCACCAACGCCCCGGCCGTTTTCCAGACACTGGTGAACACAGTTTTGGCTGATTTTGTAAATAAGTTTGTCACGATTTACCTTGATGATATTCTGATCTTTTCGAGGACCCCGGAGGAGCATTCCAGACATGTTCGAGCTGTGCTCCACCGCCTGCGGGAGAACCGCCTCTACGTCAAGGCGGAGAAATGTGAATTTCACGCCCCCACTGTAAAGTTTTTGGGTTTTGTCCTGGAGAGTGGGAGACTGGGGCCTGATCCTGAAAAGGTCCAGGCGGTCCGGGACTGGCCCACCCCTGCCACACGTAAAGAGCTGCAACGCTTCTTGGGGTTTGCCAATTTTTATAGATGTTTTATTAAAGGATTCAGCCAGATGGCCGCACCCCTGACACAGTTGACATCTATAAAGAAACCTTTTGTTTGGGACTCCACTGCCGAGAGGACGTTTGCGGCTCTCAAGGACAGATTTACCCGAGCACCAGTCCTCACCAGACCAGACCCCTCTCAACAGTTCACCCTCGAGGTGGACGCATCTGATGCTGGTGTGGGGGCCGTGTTGTCCCAGGTTTCTCCCTCTGACCACCGTCTCCACCCCTGTGCCTTTTTCTCCCGACGTCTATCCCCAGCCGAGAGGAATTATGATGTGGGAGACCGGGAGCTCCTGGCCATCAAACTCGCCCTGGAGGAGTGGAGGTACTGGTTGGAGGGAGCTGAGCACCCCATTATCATATGGACTGACCACAAGAACCTCGCCTATCTGAAGGAGGCAAAGAGGCTAAACCCCAGGCAGTCCAGATGGTCTATGTTTTTCTCACGTTTCCATTTCATCCTCTCTTACAGACCCGGAACCAAGAACGTAAAACCCGACGCCCTCTCTCGACAGTTTTCAGCTGACTCTAACTCCGAACCCGCCACCATTCTCCCTCCTGACTGTGTAGTTGGCTCTATAACTTGGGAGATCCGAGATCAGGTACTCGAGGCGCTCAAGACCACTCCTGGTCCAGTCAAGGTACCCCTCAACACTCTTTTCGTTCCTCCGTCTGTTAGACACAAGGTCATCCACTGGGGTCCTACTGCCAAATTCTCGATCCATCCAGGGGTTAGTCGCACAGTAGCCCTTATCAGACGTTTTTTTTGGTGGCCCACTATGTTTAAAGACACAAAGGAATACATAGCCGCTTGCCACGTCTGTGCCCGTAGTAAAGCCAGTAATCAGCCTCCCCCCGGTTTGCTTAACCCATTACCCATCCCTTCCAGGCCATGGTCCCACATCGCTTTGGATTTTGTAACAGGCCTGCCATCCTCCCGAGGCTTCTCTGTTATCATGACAGTCGTGGACCGGTTCTCTAAGGCTTGTCACCTCGTCCCCTTAAAGGCTCTCCCCTCAGCTTCCGAAACTGCCACTCTGCTCACCAGACATGTTTTCAGGCTGCATGGAATCCCTTTTGAGATCCTTTCGGATCGAGGTCCCCAGTTTGTCTCCAGAGTCTGGAGGGACTTCGCCACCTGCCTCGGGGCCAAGGTCGCCCTCACCTCCAGGTACCACCCCCAGTCCAATGGTCAATGCGAAAGGATGAACCAGGAACTGGGGGCCATGCTTCGTTGCCTTTGTTCGTCCAACCCCTCCCACTGGAGTGTTGAATTACCCTGGGTCGAGTATGCCCACAACTCTCACATCTCATCCTCCACCAGTTTGTCACCTTTCGAAGTTTCACACGGTTTTCAACCCTGCTTGTTCCCTTCCGAGTTTCCCTCCTCTGTAGTCTCCGTCCCCCAGTTCCTGAGGCGCGCCAAGCGCACGTGGTCAGCTGCGCAGAAGGCTCTGCAGAGGACTGCCGCCCGCAACCAGCGCCTGGCTGATCGACACCGTAGGCGGGCCCCAGACTATGCGCCTGGTCAGCGCGTCTGGCTGTCAACCCGTGACATCCCTCTCAGGGATCATTGTAGGAAGTTGTCTCCCCGGTACATCGGCCCCTTCACTGTCTCCTCCGTTATCAACCCCTCTTTCGTTCGCCTGGAGCTGCCCTCTCATATGAAGGTTCACCCCGTTTTCCATGTTTCCCTCCTTAAACCTGTCTCCTCCAGTCCTCTCTGTCCTCCTCCTCCGGATCCGCCACCTCCTGTTCAGTTGGCTGATGGGGGTCTCGGTTTCCGGGTTCGGCGTCTCCTGGACGTTCGGCGCCGTGGCCGTGGTCGCCAATACCTGGTGGAATGGGAGGGCTACGGGCCCGAACACAGGCAATGGGTGCCTGGGTCTTGGATTGTGGACCCCTCGCTCGTCCGGGATTTCGAGGCGGCCCGGGCTGCCTCCTCCGCCTCCTCTGTCTGGACGCCGGGTGGCGTCCCTTGAGGGGGGGGTACTGTCACGGTCTGGGGGTGTCATCTTTCTCTGATTTACTTTTTGAGCTTCCTTTCCTCTGCAGGTGGGCGTGTCCGGTTGTGGGGAAGTTGCTAGCAGCTGCAAGCAATCCACTCATCACCTGCCAGGGGATATTTAAGCACCTGAGAGGCGGCTTCACTTTGCTGGATGATTAACTCTACTTGGGTACTCAACTAACAGCCGAACAACTTGTATCTCCTAGTGATTTGACTTTTATCTGGATTTTGAGCTCTTCATGATTTTTGACCACTTGTCTTCCTACCTTTTCACCCAGACATCCTGTTACAATAACTACCTGGTCAACCTGCCATTCGCCTCTCAGCGTCCTCCCATGGTCTCCCCCACGCCGGCTCCCCACCTTCCTCCTGGATCTCCTGCTCAATAATTGCTCAGCTCCCTCCTCGCCTGGACTCTCAGCTTCCTCTAACTCAGTAAGCCATCTGCTTCACCCCCAGACCAGACAACCAACCTCTCCCGAACATTCTAACTGAACCTTCAGACCGTAAGTCTTAACTGATCCATTATTCCCATTTTTCTGCAACCAGTCCTGACATTTTTTCGTCCTTCAGACTCCCCCCACCGGATCCCAGCAGTCCAGCCTGACATTTTGTTCCTGCCATTTCTCCTTTATAATAAATCATTATTTAACTCTAATTCTGACTTGTGGATTGATTCTGTATGTCGTGGGTTAGGCATATACCACCGACCATGACAGAATCATCCAGCCAACAACCTAACCTCAGTACAGAATCTGTTGCTGAAACTTTGTCACAACACAGTTTGACCCTGCAATCCCTGTCTGAACAACTATTCAGTACTAACCAAGCTCTGTCTCAATTAGGCGCTATGATGAAACAACTAAACGATCAACTCACCCGCCCGGAACCCTCTGTTCCCGTAGCTCCGACCCCGCCCGGACCCACTTCACCGGTACCATCCGGCCCATCCAACTTCCGGGTCGCCTTGTCTCCTCCACCGGAGACATTCGACGGAGATCGGAGCTCATGTAGAGGCTTTCTCCTCCAATGCAGCTTGGCGTTCCAACGCTCCCCGGAGTCTTTTGTTACAGACACAGCTAAGATATCTTACATAGTGGGGTTGCTGCGCGGCAGGGCTCTCAGATGGGCGGAAGCCAGGAGCCGTTCCCCGACCTTTCTCACAGGTATGTTTTCTGAGTTCATTTCCGAGTTCAACCTGACGTTTGATAAATCTGAGCCCGCTTCTGAGATAGCCAAACGGCTTTGGAGCCTCCGCCAAGGGAGGCAACATGTGTCTGACTTTGCCATTGAGTTCAGGACCCTGGCCTCCGCATCCACCCTTGATGAGGAGTCCTTAAAGGGAGCGTTCTCACAGGCCCTAAACGAGCGCCTCCAGGACCAACTGGCGTACTGCCAGGAGCCAGAGACTCTAGAGGCTCTTATAGCACTCTGCAACCGGATTGAGAGGAGGTTAAACGACTGGCATAGAGGTAACCACTCATACCTTACCCCATCTCCACACACTCAGCTCCGGGTTGCTCAGCCGGCACCGCCCTCACCACCCAGCGAACCCATGCAGTTGGGTCGGGCAAAACTAACCCCAGAAGAACGCAATCAGAGGATGAGGTCTGGTCTTTGTTTATATTGCGGCCTAGCCGGCCATTTTGTCTCTACCTGCTCCAAGGCTTTAAACTCCAGGGCCCACCAGTAGGACCTAGAATTCTGGTGGGCGGCTCATCTGATCTAGCTATTTCCCGTTGTGCCCTAGACTGTTCCTTAACATACGAGCACTCCTCCATAGCCACTCAGGCGTTGTTAGATTCTGGGTGTGAGCAAAACCTACTTGACCCTAAGATCATAAAACAGCTCAGCATCTCCATCATCCCTCTCGAGGTTCCAACCAGGGTGGTCTCTCTGGACGGTCGCCATCTTACTTCTATAACCCACATGACGGTCCCTGTTCGTCTCTCTGTTTCTGGAAATCACCATGAGTCTTTAACCTTTTTTTGTTTTTCCCTGCCATCAGTCACCCATCGTCCTGGGGCATCCGTGGTTAAGGCTCCACAACCCCCGCGTAAACTGGGTTTCTAACGTAGTGGAGGAGTGGAGTGATCAATGCCATGTCACCTGTTTGGGCTCAGCTAGAACCCGTCCCATCCTCAAGGCTCCAGCTCTCCCACCACCGGACCTCACCGGCGTTCCAGAGGAGTATCATGACCTTCAGCAGGTATTCTCTAAAGATAAGGCTTGCTCTCTACCACCCCACAGGAGTTTTGATTGTGCAATTGACCTGTTTCCTGGAGCTCCTCTCCCGTCTAGTCGACTGTACAACATCTCCAAACCTGAACGACAATGCATGGAGAAATACATATCTGAGTCACTCGCTGCTGGAATCATTCGACCATCCACGTCTCCCCTTGGAGCTGGGTTTTTCTTCGTCTCCAAGAAGGATGGGACCCTTCGGCCCTGTATCGACTACCGGGAGCTTAATAAGATCACAGTAAGAAATAAATATCCATTGCCCTTGTTGTCCTCAACATTTGAACCCATACAGGACGCCTCTGTTTTCACCAAACTCGACCTGAGGAACGCATACCACCTCGTCCGTATAAAGGAGGGTGATGAATGGAAGACGGCGTTCAAGACACCGATAGGACATTTCGAGTACCTTGTGATGCCGTTTGGGCTCACCAACGCCCCGGCCGTTTTCCAGACACTGGTGAACACAGTTTTGGCTGATTTTGTAAATAAGTTTGTCACGATTTACCTTGATGATATTCTGATCTTTTCGAGGACCCCGGAGGAGCATTCCAGACATGTTCGAGCTGTGCTCCACCGCCTGCGGGAGAACCGCCTCTACGTCAAGGCGGAGAAATGTGAATTTCACGCCCCCACTGTAAAGTTTTTGGGTTTTGTCCTGGAGAGTGGGAGACTGGGGCCTGATCCTGAAAAGGTCCAGGCGGTCCGGGACTGGCCCACCCCTGCCACACGTAAAGAGCTGCAACGCTTCTTGGGGTTTGCCAATTTTTATAGATGTTTTATTAAAGGATTCAGCCAGATGGCCGCACCCCTGACACAGTTGACATCTATAAAGAAACCTTTTGTTTGGGACTCCACTGCCGAGAGGACGTTTGCGGCTCTCAAGGACAGATTTACCCGAGCACCAGTCCTCACCAGACCAGACCCCTCTCAACAGTTCACCCTCGAGGTGGACGCATCTGATGCTGGTGTGGGGGCCGTGTTGTCCCAGGTTTCTCCCTCTGACCACCGTCTCCACCCCTGTGCCTTTTTCTCCCGACGTCTATCCCCAGCCGAGAGGAATTATGATGTGGGAGACCGGGAGCTCCTGGCCATCAAACTCGCCCTGGAGGAGTGGAGGTACTGGTTGGAGGGAGCTGAGCACCCCATTATCATATGGACTGACCACAAGAACCTCGCCTATCTGAAGGAGGCAAAGAGGCTAAACCCCAGGCAGTCCAGATGGTCTATGTTTTTCTCACGTTTCCATTTCATCCTCTCTTACAGACCCGGAACCAAGAACGTAAAACCCGACGCCCTCTCTCGACAGTTTTCAGCTGACTCTAACTCCGAACCCGCCACCATTCTCCCTCCTGACTGTGTAGTTGGCTCTATAACTTGGGAGATCCGAGATCAGGTACTCGAGGCGCTCAAGACCACTCCTGGTCCAGTCAAGGTACCCCTCAACACTCTTTTCGTTCCTCCGTCTGTTAGACACAAGGTCATCCACTGGGGTCCTACTGCCAAATTCTCGATCCATCCAGGGGTTAGTCGCACAGTAGCCCTTATCAGACGTTTTTTTTGGTGGCCCACTATGTTTAAAGACACAAAGGAATACATAGCCGCTTGCCACGTCTGTGCCCGTAGTAAAGCCAGTAATCAGCCTCCCCCCGGTTTGCTTAACCCATTACCCATCCCTTCCAGGCCATGGTCCCACATCGCTTTGGATTTTGTAACAGGCCTGCCATCCTCCCGAGGCTTCTCTGTTATCATGACAGTCGTGGACCGGTTCTCTAAGGCTTGTCACCTCGTCCCCTTAAAGGCTCTCCCCTCAGCTTCCGAAACTGCCACTCTGCTCACCAGACATGTTTTCAGGCTGCATGGAATCCCTTTTGAGATCCTTTCGGATCGAGGTCCCCAGTTTGTCTCCAGAGTCTGGAGGGACTTCGCCACCTGCCTCGGGGCCAAGGTCGCCCTCACCTCCAGGTACCACCCCCAGTCCAATGGTCAATGCGAAAGGATGAACCAGGAACTGGGGGCCATGCTTCGTTGCCTTTGTTCGTCCAACCCCTCCCACTGGAGTGTTGAATTACCCTGGGTCGAGTATGCCCACAACTCTCACATCTCATCCTCCACCAGTTTGTCACCTTTCGAAGTTTCACACGGTTTTCAACCCTGCTTGTTCCCTTCCGAGTTTCCCTCCTCTGTAGTCTCCGTCCCCCAGTTCCTGAGGCGCGCCAAGCGCACGTGGTCAGCTGCGCAGAAGGCTCTGCAGAGGACTGCCGCCCGCAACCAGCGCCTGGCTGATCGACACCGTAGGCGGGCCCCAGACTATGCGCCTGGTCAGCGCGTCTGGCTGTCAACCCGTGACATCCCTCTCAGGGATCATTGTAGGAAGTTGTCTCCCCGGTACATCGGCCCCTTCACTGTCTCCTCCGTTATCAACCCCTCTTTCGTTCGCCTGGAGCTGCCCTCTCATATGAAGGTTCACCCCGTTTTCCATGTTTCCCTCCTTAAACCTGTCTCCTCCAGTCCTCTCTGTCCTCCTCCTCCGGATCCGCCACCTCCTGTTCAGTTGGCTGATGGGGGTCTCGGTTTCCGGGTTCGGCGTCTCCTGGACGTTCGGCGCCGTGGCCGTGGTCGCCAATACCTGGTGGAATGGGAGGGCTACGGGCCCGAACACAGGCAATGGGTGCCTGGGTCTTGGATTGTGGACCCCTCGCTCGTCCGGGATTTCGAGGCGGCCCGGGCTGCCTCCTCCGCCTCCTCTGTCTGGACGCCGGGTGGCGTCCCTTGAGGGGGGGGTACTGTCACGGTCTGGGGGTGTCATCTTTCTCTGATTTACTTTTTGAGCTTCCTTTCCTCTGCAGGTGGGCGTGTCCGGTTGTGGGGAAGTTGCTAGCAGCTGCAAGCAATCCACTCATCACCTGCCAGGGGATATTTAAGCACCTGAGAGGCGGCTTCACTTTGCTGGATGATTAACTCTACTTGGGTACTCAACTAACAGCCGAACAACTTGTATCTCCTAGTGATTTGACTTTTATCTGGATTTTGAGCTCTTCATGATTTTTGACCACTTGTCTTCCTACCTTTTCACCCAGACATCCTGTTACAATAACTACCTGGTCAACCTGCCATTCGCCTCTCAGTGTCCTCCCATGGTCTCCCCCACGCCGGCTCCCCACCTTCCTCCTGGATCTCCTGCTCAATAATTGCTCAGCTCCCTCCTCGCCTGGACTCTCAGCTTCCTCTAACTCAGTAAGCCATCTGCTTCACCCCCAGACCAGACAACCAACCTCTCCCGAACATTCTAACTGAACCTTCAGACCGTAAGTCTTAACTGATCCATTATTCCCATTTTTCTGCAACCAGTCCTGACATTTTTTCGTCCTTCAGACTCCCCCCACCGGATCCCAGCAGTCCAGCCTGACATTTTGTTCCTGCCATTTCTCCTTTATAATAAATCATTATTTAACTCTAATTCTGACTTGTGGATTGATTCTGTATGTCGTGGGTTAGGCATATACCACCGACCATGACAGGAAAGTGTCAGGCCAACACTTCAGACGCTGAGCTAAAGGCACATGAGGAAGGATGTCTGTGTCAGAACTTGCACAAGAACTGGCATCACTTTCGGATCGCACTATTTTTAATGTGCTCTTCTCTAGTAGCTCTTGAATATCATGTAGACAGGAAAGTTGCCCATCAAAGTCAGGGTCTTCGTATTGTAAGGTAAACTCAAAGTCCAGCCTTGGGTTGAGCATCTCCCGGAGTATGGTGATTAGTACTTCCACTGACTCAGGCCGCTTAGTTAGAGAAACCTTCACAACAACATCTGTAGTGCTGTAAACTCTCAGCAGGAATTTCTGAGATGCTGCCATCATCCTGTGTATAAAGCAAGGAATGGAGATGATTAAAAAATACTACAATGGTCTCAACACATATAAAAACAATGAACATCATACCATTAACCTTTTTTTATGTGTCCTTTTATGGCAGAGTGGTACTCAGAATTGGCATCTGAGTACCAAGCAATAGCCCAAAAGATTTACTGTCACAAGTGGAGCAGTACCTCTTGTGGTAATGCATACACATAGCCTTTACAAGGTCTGATAATTGTATACTCAGCAATCATTACAGCTGTCAAAAATGGGGGGTCAAATATACTATAGTCTTGTTTTCCAATTTTAATTTAAAAAGTACACTGTAAATTTCATAACAAAATAAACTTACTATTTATGCTGGTTACTTTGGGTGCATTCTAGCATTTTATGGCCAATCTTTCAACAGTCCAGAACAAAGGTAAGTATTTTACATGTTACATAGTCACAGGCCATCATTTCATTTAGTCACGGTAAAAACTAACCCTATTTCAACATCATAATCTACATTTTCTCACCAGGCATACAAACAATACATAAGAATTTACACAGCAATTATTTTACAAAACAGAGACAAACTGCAGGAGAAATATTTGGAAAAACACATCATGTGATATTAAATCAGTGAGATACATCTAAAAGGAAACAGAACTTCTAGTAGCAAACTACTTTTTACAGACTACTGTCTAATGTTGCTCTCTTAACACCCCACCCCCCCCACCCCCCACCCCCCCACGCACACACACATAGCATCTGCATTTTGAAACTTTGGGGTGGAACAAATCTTAAAATATATGTAAATCACATAATGCAAATTCACTTTCAGTGTAGAAGTATAAAACGTTTTGGTGTCAAAAGAAGTTTCCCTTCCACGTAGTATGCAGAAAGGGGTAAGCGGTCATTAAACTCTGACATGCAGTGGATAGCCATACAACTTGGGTAGAGTTCATATGACCTCATATGTTCAGTGTAGTTTGACCTGTGTTCTTTGCAAAGAAATGCAGCATCATTGTTAACAAGGAGGATTTTTTTGATCTCGCTAAACTGTGGCAGTCCCCCATCCTCCCCCACAGACACAAACATTCCAGGGCTGTAAGTTGTGCCATCAACAATGATCTTTGATGTGCTGTAAATAATTCTGCTGTCAGTTTTATCCTTTATGTATTCTTGTGCAACTTCAGGAAGATCTGAAACCATGACAGAAGTAACGTGTGTCGTCTGCTGATGCGGCTGAAAAAATGAAGGTGCACTGAGGTAGTAGGCCACCATGTGTTGGTGCCGTGTTGCTAATGTTTTTAACACATTCTTAAAGTTTTGTGTGTCATGTATTACCCTCTTGAAAAAGCGATGCTTACCCTCGAACCTCATTGTCCATAAGTGAACAAGTGGCCCAAAAGCACGTATAAGAGCTGGGTAGTGCTCTATATAATGATGTTTTGGAAGCAGTCTTAACTCAGGAAACATGTCCTGCAGCACTTTTCTGTGGTCATCTATCTATGGTGTCAGGTTTCCGCCAAAACCCGTGCAAGCGTAGCCAAAACCCGTGCACGCGTATTGTGCACATCGCGCGTGCGAACGGGACTCGCGCGTGGAGGTTAGAACCTCATGAGTGAAAATATACATTGCGAGGAGGTCATTTGTACACTGAGAGGGAGCAAACTGTGTCTGTGAGCGCACAAGGATGTGCACAAGTGACAAACCTCGTTGGCCAACGAGCACACGGCAGAGGAAAACATGCGCGCGGCAGCCTCACTGCGCGCTCGGTGCGGCAGCCTCACTGCACGTGTGGCAGCCTTTCTGCGCGCTCGGTTTCTGATTCTGCTCGCTCGGCTGTTGGGAGTTTTGGCACTCTGGAGGCGTGGAAGAATTAAAGTGCCAGAAACTGAGCAGTTGAACTTTCAATTTGAGAGCAGAATTTCATATCAAGAGACCATCTTTTTAATTTCAGAATACTATTTTATATTATTGCTCTCAAAACTTGTAATGCTTGCGCTCAAAATGTCTGCTCTCTTTCAAATTCACTCTGTTCTCCTTCAAATCTTTGTTTTTGCGCTCAGATTTAACCTTCTTACACTGGTATTGTCTTCTCATGTGACAACTTTTTCTCTACACGGATCAAAACTCCTCCCACAAGTCTGTCCCCTGCTCTCACGGATCTTGTCTGCTCTCGCTCAAAACTTAGAAGTACAATCTCCTAGCAACCGCTCAGCCAATAGAAAGACTTGTGGGACTGGGCGGGAACAAACCTCTTTGGGGTGCGCTCGTTTTGCGCTCTGTGGATTTTCCTGTGTGGCTGCCGCATCTGCGCACTAACAGCCTGGCTAATACCCGCTCTGATCTGGAGCGAGAGTTTCACCTGCACCAGCAAAATGGACCAGAACCAACAAGACGCTCAAGTAAGTTATTTTTCAAGGCTACTAGCTGCAGTTTATTCCATAAAATTGTTTTGTTATGCTACTTTTTACGACTCCTCGCATTTAATATTGCAACAGGGGCACATAGCTAGGTGGATTAGGTTATTCACTATAGCTACAACTTTCATAAAATGGCCTCAGCAGATTTGAGTTTTACCCTAACATATCACTCGTCCCCAATGCTAGCTCTGGACCTAGTGTAGATGTTTTTTGTTTAGTATTCCCACCTTTGTTTTTAATAGTTAGCTCTTTGGACATTACAGTAGTTATTCGTTAGCGTTTACTCCATGAACATTGTTTCCTCATCTAACTGCTAACTATCAAAATGTGTTTCATCCATCGACATAAATATATCCCAATGTTTTTCTCGCGCTGTAATGAACAAGATGGGTCATCAAAGTAAGAGAATGTTATTAAAAAGTGGAACTCGTTATAATTGAACGATGGAAAATTTTGACCAAAGCCGTAGGAGAAAACCGTTTTTGATAGGGAAACACATTTTGACACAACACCTGCCCTGACTGGCGCGTCAGCTAGCTTTCAATCTGTTGGTATGTTTCTGAAAATATTAATGCTATGTTAAGTGAGTGTAATCCAGTAGTAATTTCCCCAACAAAATAACAATTTCTATTTTTGCTCAATTCCTGCCTCCTTCCATTTCATTTTGCACTTGCATTATTTCTTTTTGTAATCCTGTCAAACTTAGCCGCTGGTCTTTAAACATAATGAGCCTAACTTACTAATACTGAGTCTGGGGTTACATAAGCAGTAACAAAACAAAAACAGTTTCTGTTTCTAAGTCTCAGCAATGAGTAAGGTTGTATTTCTGGTGTAAGCGAACTAACATTTGTTTTCTGTGAAATGCGCGAAATGTTGTATTACACAGTCTGTGGTACCATGATGCAGCACAATTCACTGTTGCATGTTAAACCACAGAAGATGTAGAGGAAAATGAATGTAATGGCTGAGGTGGAGGACCTGTAATGACACCAGAAAATAAGAAAATGTGTAAAAGCTTTATTAAAAGTTTAGTCCTGAAATTCTCATGGTAATCCAGGGAAGCAGGTTGGTGCATGGTCAGGGAACAGGCGTGGGTCAGGGCCAGATAAACAGCAGGTTCCATCCCAGCTCCAACCAGAGAGTGCTGCTGTTGTGTCCTTGGGCAAGACACTTAACCAACTTTGCCTGCTGTTGGTGGTCGGAGGGACCGGTGGTGCCAGTGTTCAGCAGGCCCGCCTCTGTCAGTGTGCCCCAGGGCAGCTGTAGCTACTATCTGGCTTATCACCACTGTAAGCATGTGAAAAGGGTGTGGCTGTTGTGTAAAGTGCTTTGTAGGCCTTGGACTTGATAAATTTCAATAAATGTGCAAGCCAATTACAATTTTTTTCAATTTGTAGGTGTTTCCCATTTGCTGTATAACCAAATACAACTTTTTCTGTGTTTTTTGTTGTATTTCTTTAGACTGGTTCCATCCGAGAAGTTACGAGAAACCTTATGGATTTACTGAATGCTCATCTACAAGCAGAGGGCCCGCAACAAACACCAACTGTGCCACAGCGCACAACACCAGCGACAACACCTTAACAGACTATCCCTCGGTCTACAGTTCATCAAGAAATGTCAAGGTAAGTTAAGTGTAGAAATGTAAATATTTGACATCTGCATTGGTCTATTCAGTGGTTTGAAATTAAATTATTCCAATGATGCTTTATTATTCATCTTAGAAAGAGGCTTTCTGCAATTGACTGTATTTTTTTTTTTTACATAGTGAAATTAAATTCTGAAATAATGTAAGCAGTGTAGTATAGGCTACAGCTAGGGCTGGGCAATATATAGATATTTTAAAATTATAAATATAATTTTTAACGAGAAACAAGATGACTTTGTATTGATATAACTAGTCAAGCCACATAAGCTAGCAACTAGCTTGCTCCGTCTGTAAGCGGTCATTTCATGTATTCTCACAAATCTGCTCAATCAGAAAACCTCTGGGTCAATGTTCTGCCCTAAACTTTGCATTTGGCTTCATGGTTTTTAATTATTTGGGGATATTCGTTCATGTTTCATCAAGCCTGTTCACCGTGGTTACCAACGGAGTTCTGTTTACCCCTCCCTCCCTCGTGTAATTGGGAAACCACTACAGAGAGCCGGAGTGGCCAAATTACCTCAAACATGTTGTAATGGCTTCAACTGTAAACGTTAGGGTTAACATTTAATTTTGAAGGTGAGTTCAGCGCTAAAAGTTTTTCTGGTTCCGTTTTTTGATGCTTTGCTATGGTCGGGGCTCAGCCGCGTGAGTTCGGAATAGAACGGGTGGTTTCTTGTTCACATGTGATTCCCAGGGCTTCTCAGGAATGCGGAAATCCCCGAGCATGTGGGCGGCGGTAAAGACGCGCGGAAGAAGTCTGCGGTGTCCGCCTATGCTAAACAATAATTCCTCATCAAACCACTGCACCAACACACACTGCGCTTCTCTAATAATCTGCTCTCCTCTAATCCTTCCTACTTCAGCGCTGTAGTGTCCTCCGCTGCAGACGTGTCCTTATAACCGCTGCTACACACACACACACTGCTGTCCTCCTCTGCTGCGGAGCGGGTGACAGCAGCTCAGTGCTTCATGTGGGCTAAACAGCAACCAGGATGAAAAGTAATCGCATATGCGGAAACCCCCCGGTGTTTGATCCAACTCCCCAATAGGAGGCGGTAGGTGTGAGTTTCAGCTGCCAATCAGTCCATAGTGTCTGCTCGGCACCAGTCGGACCTCCGAGGGAAGTAGTCTGGAAAAAAAAGTCTCCTTAGAACGAAATACACACATGTGAGCCATATGCGAACAAAACATTTGGTTCCGAACGCATCCATGCCGACCCAGATGTGAAAGCGGCTTAAGTGAGGGAAAATACTAACATGGGACGACTGTGAGAATAAGGAGTAAAATAGTTTAGTTTTAAAAATAGTTTCCAGCTCAAAACAGGAGACTTGACAGGTGTGATCCTGGAATTGTGGATGAAGTCTGTCAGTGAAGCTCTTGGGATCACAGCTCCACCTCTCAGTTCAGACTCCACAGAGCTCCTAGTGTGTGAGTTCTTGTTCTCTTCTGTACTTTTAACGTTAACGCAGGAGAGTGTTTGCTGTTGTATTTCAGTTATAATGTGAACAACCACACAAAACATTAAATTTACTCAAAAATTCTGAATGGATTTTTAAGACCTGCCATGTGAACGTAGCCTTAAGCCTGATTCATGCTTCTCCGTCTGCGTCAGTGCGGAGACACGCGACGTCCTTGCGTGCCTGCCGGAGAGCTCCGCAAGGACGGACGGAGTAAAGCTCTCTTTTCTAAACAGCCGTCAGTCGAGACAGACAACGCAAGCTTGTGATTGGTCAGGATGCCGCTGTTGTTTACAGCGCCGCCATTGCACCCTCAAAAACATAAAGAGAGCCGAGAATAACAAGCAGCAGACACGGAGCAGCTTGAAGAATACCTCGCGAAAAAACTCTAAAAACATGAACTTTTAGTTCTCCCGTGACTGGAGGAGAGAGAAGATGCGCAGCAAGCGTTTTATTTGTGGACGGAAATGACAGGAAACGTGGGTTTAGAGGTGGCGAGCGCATGAAGAGGTGGAGGAGAATGAGAGACAAATATGTCCGTGTTAAAAGTCTCTTATATACACAAAAAATACAATATAAACACATTATCTTGGACCAATACATGACAGGATACCACAGCACAGCGCTACGCCCTCTGTTGTCCTGCCGAGGAATTGCTTTGCAACACTCTCCAGGAGACGGAGAAGTATGAGAGCAAAACACTTCCGTCAATCCGTGCGTGTCTGTCCCTTGCGGAGCTGACGGAGAAGCATGAACCAGGCTTTAGACAGCATGTTTCTCTGTACATAAGCCGTACCATAGACATCATTGGCTGCTGGAGAGTAACTGCTTCACCGCCATATTGAGTAGGTTTCTAACTCCAAAACCCAATTTGAATCCAGTCATTGGAGCAACTATGCCTGTTTTTGTGCAGCTCACAGTTCCAACAACCAGCAGTTACATCTGCCTGTAAGCTTTGTTTGTTAATAAAGTTATATAAAAATAAAAAAAACTGTTACGTCACGATCTCCTTGCTTTCTACAGGAAGTTTAAAAAATTATTTCAATAAAGATTGAAACACAAACATGAAGCTAAATGAGGAGCTCTATGAACATACTGAACGCCGCTTTAAAAGATACTGAATGTGAAATATGGCATTTCTCTACTGCTGACTGATGAAAGGGAGTCCGATGTGCCTGTTGTCATTTTGCAGGAGGTTGAACGATCTGACAAGGTAGTTAGCCCGTAAAAAAATTGTGCTGCAACACTCCCAGTGCTTTTTTTGGTGGCCTTTACGGCTATTCATTGGTAGGCTCATCACGGAACACAAAAATGTAGCTTGTTTGTTATGATTTAGGTACGTACTGCCCCCTAGTGGCAGAAAACTACAGACTGTCGCTTAAAGAAATAGCATAAAATGGCCAGGGATGCAATTCAATATATATTCTCTTCTACGGTTTTAAAATTTTGAAATAATTATCTATCGATCGATTAGATTTTTTTAAATTAATATGCTTTTATTCATCAACCAGCCCTAAAACCTACTAAAGGTTAAACATTTTAAATTGCAAACTGTACTTAATTACGGTGATGCAAGTAAATGACAATTACACCCCTGCAAAATAGTAAAAGTTCTAAATCAAAACCATTTTGAATTTTGTTATTCTTGTCCCTGCTATTTGTAATTTTTTTTTAATCTAATTTTGACATATAGTAATCCTGCACAACAATGTGATAATTTGGTTTCTATTAAAATTTAGGAAATTTTGCTTATTTGTTGACAAATTGCAGCTCAATATAGAAACATCATCATTGTTCTCTTGTTGTAATGTCAGGATTTCCAAGAGCCAGACATCGACTGGGATGTTGCTGCAGAGTACAGCCCAGATGTGGACGGTGCTGCTGTGGTCCCGGAGTTCGACAGTCCCCTCACTGAAGAGCAGCATGCTGAACTGCATCCATGCTTTTGTTCTTTTTTAAACACAGAAACAGTTTTGTTTACCTGTTAGTAGCTACAGTTTCGCCGACGGCTGCCGGCTTCTTCAGGCTGACGCTGTTGGTGGCGCGTCACTTCCTTCTCCGTTTATCTGCGGGCAGTTGTCTCTGCCTGGTTGATGGCCAGTCCTTCTCTAAGCTGACTTAGCATCGGTATGAGTCTCATCACCGAATGCAAACTGATGGCCCTAGTAAAAAGAATAATGAACTTGTAATAACTCAATTTTCAAAAATTGCATGACTTGTTTAATGCTACATTAACATAGCCTACTCAATGATGGCCCTTTTGCAATTGCTGTGAATTGACCAGTGTAGCCACATGCTACAATGGCATCAGAAAGGTCTGTCAGTGCGTCTTCTTCGGCACGTTCGACCTTCAATCAGAAACACTTGTTAGTACAATTTACAGAAAATAAATTATTCTGTTTAATTTACCTCCTGAATCAGGTTCTGGATTGCCGTATCAGTCACCTCTGGCACATCTTCATTTGTTATTTGTCCATGACGCAAGAAATGGTAAGACCAAGTAGAAAAGAAATTCGGTGCTGGTCCTGCTTGAACCAAGCTGGTGGCAATGATCTCCCCACAGATCCTGAACACAAAACAAGCCAAGTTACACTGCAGAGCAGCATCATACTGTACATACCTGTATCTGTTTTCCTGGTAGTAAGAGATACTATATTTGGGGTTTTGCCTTTGCATGAAACTCCTTCAAATAAGTTCAACTCAAGGCCTCGCATCATTTCTATTGGGAAAAAAGAAATGACAGTTTGCCATTTTCAACTATATTCAAAGTTGGTATGTTGACATTAGCAAGGAATACATACCAGTTAGGAACTCTCGGCGTAGTGCTCCTTCATCAATGTCGTGTTCTCCAATAAAGGAAACAATTAGCTGGTTTTTGGGGGAAGCCTGCTTCTGTCTGGCCCGCTGTTTCAGACCTTTCTGGTAAAGGTCGTCCCTTGTCACATTATGTTAAAGGTTTTAGTGTTGTCAACTCTTTCTTGTAGGAACTTCAGGATGTCTGATAAGCTATTGACAACAACATTGTGTTTATTATTATTTATTTTAAAACCTACACATTAACACAAATGTTTGTAAAAATTCTAACCAGATTAAGTGCTTGGAAGAGTCATCCACATCCAGTATGATGCTGTTCAGATGTGGAAACAAACAAAAAAAAAGATTAAACTCTCATAACATATTGTGTACAACGTGCATGGGTAAAAACATGCACCTGTCCTCTTCCTCCTTCACCACAAAAGCTGGCATGCAATTGTATAGACTCCTGAGTAAATTCTTATCACACAATGGACAGGAAACCTATTAAAGACATTTTTTTAAATCAGTGACCAACAATCATTGTTAAGTAAACAATAATGATTAACATGAAATGTAATTAAAATATTCTGTATATTGCTAACGTGCATGTTTGAAGTTTGATTTAAAGGGATATTCCACCCTAAGTGAAAATTTGTCTACTGTCTAAATTGGCTCCTGCAAATGTGTTACTTCTTACTTTTCATTTGCAGTCAACATGATTATTGAGCTCAACAGGAATAACTGGTATCATAATTTAGTAATTTTACAGTTTTGCACACAAAATGCTACTACCTCCCATTAAGTTACATGGTTTATTCTCATCTAAAGCAGACAGACTGCTGGCAGATAAGAATTACTGCGCTGGTTAAAACAATCCTTTTTCATTCACTTATCCAACTCTGGGGAATACGGCACTAGAAAACATTTTTGGATCTTTCCCTGACACATATCCAGCCCCTCATAACTCGATCCCCAGTTCCTGGATAAAACACCGGACATTTTATTCCATGTAGGACCCTAATCCACCTAGCTATGTGCCCCTGTTGCAATATTAAATGCGAGGAGTCGTAAAAAGTAGCATAACAAAACAATTTTATGGAATAAACTGCAGCTAGTAGCCTTGAAAAATAACTTACTTGAGCGTCTTGTTGGTTCTGGTCCATTTTGCTGGTGCAGGTGAAACTCTCGCTCCAGATCAGAGCGGGTATTAGCCAGGCTGTTAGTGCGCAGATGCGGCAGCCACACAGGAAAATCCACAGAGCGCAAAACGAGCGCACCCCAAAGAGGTTTGTTCCCGCCCAGTCCCACAAGTCTTTCTATTGGCTGAGCGGTTGCTAGGAGATTGTACTTCTAAGTTTTGAGCGAGAGCAGACAAGATCCGTGAGAGCAGGGGACAGACTTGTGGGAGGAGTTTTGATCCGTGTAGAGAAAAAGTTGTCACATGAGAAGACAATACCAGTGTAAGAAGGTTAAATCTGAGCGCAAAAACAAAGATTTGAAGGAGAACAGAGTGAATTTGAAAGAGAGCAGACATTTTGAGCGCAAGCATTACAAGTTTTGAGAGCAATAATATAAAATAGTATTCTGAAATTAAAAAGATGGTCTCTTGATATGAAATTCTGCTCTCAAATTGAAAGTTCAACTGCTCAGTTTCTGGCACTTTAATTCTTCCACGCCTCCAGAGTGCCAAAACTCCCAACAGCCGAGCGAGCAGAATCGGAAACCGAGCGCGCAGAAAGGCTGCCACACGTGCAGTGAGGCTGCCGCACCGAGCGCGCAGTGAGGCTGCCGCGCGCATGTTTTCCTCTGCCGTGTGCTCGTTGGCCAACGAGCGCACGCAGGTTTGTCACTTGTGCACATCCTTGTGCGCTCACAGACACAGTTTGCTCCCTCTCAGTGTACAAATGACCTCCTCGCCATGTATATTTTCACTCATGAGGTTCTAACCTCCACGTGCGAGTCCCGTTCGCACGCGCGATGTGCACAATACGCGTGCACGGGTTTTGGCTACGCTTGCACGGGTTTTGGCGGAAACCTGACACCATATCTATCTTTGATTGCAAATACTGTATGGACTCTTCATCAAATCTTGGGCACAGCATAAGCTCAACAACCTCTTTCAAATCCATTAACACTGTCCAAGCAGCATCTTCCTCAGGGACTACATTACCGTTCATGAATGGCAGTACTCTCAGCAATGTGATATTCTCATGACCATTGCCACCAATGGTCCTCTTTGTAGAGAAGTTCTTTGAGATGGGCTTTGGTTTGTCAACTTTATCGGAGTGTTGGTAAGGAAAGGACAAGATTTTTCTATTCAACTGCTCCAGAGTAAAGTATTTCTGCCGGATCATCTCCTGAATACACATGGCCAACTCCACTGGTACAACTCCCTCAAAAAGGTCATGGAGGACGTCAGGAGGGAAGCCTGTGGTTGTATGAAAATACTGCAAACTTTCAGTCAGGATGCAGTTCCGTTGCACACCTGCCTGACTATGACCATCCCCATGTAGAACTTCCTGCACATTTTGGTCATAACTGGCTTTTGTTCTGAGGCTAAACTTGCCATCTCCAACATCATGAGACTGAATTAGGTCTCGTGTTGCATTGCAAAACCTACAAATAAATCCAGTTCTGAAACACTGACTAAACCCAGCCAATGAGTGGGCTGCCAGGTTGTCAGCTACAACGCACATGATAGTCCCTTTAACAGATTTACCGAGGCACTCAATAAATACACCATCTTGCTCAAGAGTTTTTAGATCTTGTAGCAAAGGACCAAATGCTTTTTCATAGCCACACCTGTGGAGATCAGGTACCTTACATAATGCTGCTAGCTGAATGACATGCAGACCTGAACGATATTTACTTGGCAAATCAGCAAACATCCAGCATACTGCACACAGTTTGTGTATTTTCCTTGAAGTGCCCAATGGATTGGCAATTTCAAGGTCATCAATGTACAGTATCAGTGGCAGTGAAAGCTCTGATGAAGAAAACAACTCATTTCCTTGGAAATATGACCCATCTCTGTGGCTTGTGTAAAGACCCTCATAAGAGATATGTGTTTCCATAATTCTGTTAAGAATGTCTGTATGTTGGAACATTTTTTGGATCATCTCAAGTATAGGGACATGAATTGCTGTACAACCAGGCTCCAATACATACTGAACAGGCATTACCACAGGGTAGTTCTTTTCAATAAACGTTTTTCTATGTTTATTTGAACAAAAGTCCTCCCCTTTAGCTGTGGCACAAGCAAAAATATTTGCATTATTTACAGCATTCAGCAAATCATTAAGGATAGCCTTGGAAGGAGTAACCTGATGCCTTTGTAATACATCATGCAGAGTCTTTTTAATGAGAGGCTTTGACAATGAAATGATTTGTGCCAGAGTATCAACTATTTCCTGACATGCCATTTGAGAAACATGAAGAATACTTTCCATCTTCAGGAACAATGAAGACAAGTTCTTGTGTAACTGCTCTCTTAACTGCCTGGTATCACAAACACTGTCTACCTCAGGAAAAGCCAAGTCATCCAAATGCTCATCATTAACATCCTCAATGGCAAAGTCACTAGTGCTTTTCACTGGCCTGCTGTTTTCGTTTGACACAAGGACATCACAAATGCCCTGACTACCTGTGTGTGCCCTACATTTGTGTGTATTAAAGGATGAATTCACATTTGTTTGGTAAGTGCAGTTTTTATATGGGCAAGCCACATTCTCGTGGTTTTTTAGGTGCCTTCTTAAATGGCTGAATATTGCAGTCTCTGAGAATGGTTGCTTTAACTTGCACAAGGGACATGTAAAAATGACAACTTCTTGTGCACCTTGACTTGCACCAGTTTTAGATGGCTCATTGTGAAGCCGTGACAAATGGATTTTCAATGCATTAAAAGATTTAAATGTACAAATGCAAGAGTCATAGAGACAAGGCAATGGGCTAATCTTACAAAAAATGCTATGGCTCAAACGGTAATGCTTAAATAAATGTGCTCGGGTGTCTGAGGTGACTGCACACAATTTGCACTTCCAATCCATTGGCTTATTTGAACAACTTTAGTGAACATCAGTATTACAGTTCTTAAAGGAAATACCAGATTACAGAACTTCAAAGTAATTACAATTACTTCTCATCACTGCATGGTGACTGTAAAAGGCCAAATGCTGTCCAATATTCAATTGGATCCTAAAGATAAACGTAGAGAAAACAAGCTCAGTTTTTAGTTTCAAATTCTTTCGGTTTTTGTTTCAAATAACTTCAACTTGAGGACACATCCATAGTTTCTCATCTTTTAGTAACAATTTTAAAGTGCAAATCACACCTACTTAGATTATCTGTTACTTAACCATGTAAATAATTAGAACTCTACATTTGTATAAAACTAGGGCTGCAGCTATCAAATATTTTACTATTCGAGTATTCTACCGAATCCTCCAAAGATTAATCGAGTATTCTATTTGACGATGTTTCAAGTGAAACAAGACTTTGGTCTGCTGCTAAAAATACAAAAATAAAACAATTATAAAAAATATGTATTAAACTCATGTTGTCTAGTTCCCTCTTTCCCAGCTGATATTTCTATATATAAATTTTATGGAACAAAATTTGACTTACATTTAATTAACTTTTAAAATTTGTACTAATATCAATCATCCTAGTCTTAATAACATCCATTTATGAATCAGTAGAATTTAATTATTTCATTAACATGTTCAGTAGTAAGCTACTAGAAATGCTAATAACATTAAATTTTTATGGGTAACAATGAAATGGTGGCATATAGATTTTCTCATGTAAGAGTTGGCAACATAATCCAGTCTTAATTGATTCTAATATAGAAGCGTCTGTGAATTACATGCTACAACGGCTTGCTATACAGTGCTGCATGTCTGGATCAGACTCGTAGCAACAACCAAACTGCAGGTAGCTGCTGCAGCTCTGCCCAACACCGCTGCAGACATCCACAAATAAATGGGATGAATGGTGTGGATTATTCCTAAACTTGTAGAGTTAAGTCATTCTTCACAACCATCACCTTTTATTTTTAGCAGCAGCAGTGTTTGTAGCATGTAATTCGCAAACACTTCTATATTTGAATACAATTTAGACTGGATTATGTTGCCAACCTGTACATAATAAAATTTATATGTCAACATTTCATTGTTAAAGGAGCATGGGGCAGCATGGACGTAATTTTTGGGGGGGACAGGGGGGACATGTCCCCCCCACTTTTTCCAAAGTCAAGTTTTGACCCCTGCAATTTTTACCATCCAAAAACAATAGTATGCTATATTAAATTGACACTGGTTGAGCTCTAGGACCAAGCGGAAAACAACCGTTTGTGTTGAAGCCGGTTTCCCATCAGAGCATACTGTCAAGATCCCCCCCCCCCCCCCCCCCGTGTCCCCCCTACTTCTAAAGTGAAAATTACGTCCTTGTGGGGCAGGATGAAGAAACGAAACTCATTAGCGACGCACTCGGCGCTGTGAGTAACTGCAGCCCGGCACGAGAGAGCGCACAAACTCTTCACTAGAAAAAATAAAGTTTCAGTGATGTACGGCCAGAGCGCGGCTCGAACAAGGCACCGTGTCGAGCGATGAAGTAAGTAACATTGTAACTTTAGTCTAATATTTGTAAAATTCCATGACGACATTAGCATTTTAATTTAGCCATGACACTCGTGATGTAAAGCAAGTGCTCCTTCCTATGAAACATTCATAAGCCAGTTTTGTGACAGGCGAGCAAGACAGTAACATGATGCAACTTTATCAGCATAAGGCTTTGTGGCTGCAGGTGATTTCTGATGTTTTTAGACAAATTACAGTTATTATTTTGCACTAAGCTTACTAACAAGCTAATGTTATTGTTTATACATCATGTAAGAACATCCAATTTCAAGTCACTGACATCATTTGTGAAACCAATTTCATTACAGGACAGGCATCACAACAATGTAAATAAGAACATAAATATCAATGTTTAGTTCAAAAAAATGCATCAAAATAAAATCATAATAACAAGACCTACAGGGTAATACAGTCATTTTTCCATTACTGTCATTGATTTTCAGGAATTCACATTGGAAGGAAAGGGCAGTACTGGAAAGGGGAGAGGAAAAGGTCGCTCCGAGGGTCGGGGAAGGACACGCTCAAAGGGTGAGGGCAGCAGGTTGAGGTCCAGAGCTCCTTCATGAGGACCAGGGCGCCGGGGTAGGCAGCGACCAGCTTGCACAGCTGAGAGCTGCCAGTATAGCTGAGATGCAGGTTGGTTGTAGCCATTTGTGTAAAAAAATAAAATAGAGAGATGTCAAAAACGAAAACATCACTCACTGGAGATATGAATCTAGTCATGTAAACATATGCTCTTTAATTTCTAGACAGCTTTACAACACCTGAGCCAGGAGGAGAGAGATTATATTCTCGAGAGAGTGGTGACCCGTCTTCCAGGGGTGATGCTGGATATCCTGGAGTTTCGGCAAGAGACGCCAGGACACCGTCTTCCTGACGGAGGGCACCCTAACCCAAAAATCCAAACCGTTTATCTACAACTACAGCAGTTCCAAAACAGCACAATACCTCAAAATAACTTTAGCTGAAGACAGCATTTTCACCCAAAAATAAACAAACAGTTTGTGCAATATATTTATTTTTATTTATGTACAAAAAAGTTCTGTTATTTGCATTTGTACATAGTATTTTTTCTTAATTTCTAATAAATCTGTGTGCATGAAAGAAGTCATTCCTGTCTTTTGATGCTTCACGTAGCTGGGGCCTTTATGGAGAGAGAACAGCAGCATTAGATCATACATAGATTACATGAGAATGCAGTTCTGGAAACTCTCCAGTTCTGAAGTTGACCTGTAAAAAAACAAAAGCTACAACTTTATATATTAGGAATCACACTTTTGATTGCCTTTTCACCCACAATTGTCATTTCTATATGTAAATTGTCAGCTTTGATATTGACACTTTAGCTTTTTTGCTTATGAAAATGTTATTAATATACCTAAAGGTCAGATTGGTGACATCCTTCAACCAGCGTCTGTTGAACATGATTCGTTGAAGAGCCTCGTGTGGTGGAGATCATGGCACCATGAGCTCTTTATCACTGGTCGTTGCATCAAGTGGTCCATGGTCACATTTGCCACGGGTCCATTCATGCTTCCCTGCGACATGGTGAAGCACACCCACCCACATGTCCTAACAGAAAAAAAATAAGTTTTATTTGAAAACTTTACATGTGACAGAAGCGCTCACCAACAGAAACACAAGAGCTGGCACTATTATGAAAAGAAAGGTAATTATGTCAATGTGTATTGTTGTCTTGTTGTCCAAAAGATGTCACAATACTTGCATTAAACATATCACGATGTTGTGCTTTCTGGCAAATGTACCAAAATTGGTTGAAGATGTCATTCAGCCACAGAAGTAGGATGGAAATTCCCTTTAGGATCCCAGCCTGTGAACAAGGATAAAACAATTCCATCTTTTTGTCACAAACAGAACTCAGAAGACCCGTGAAGACGCCAACACAGTAAAAATGTATATAAAAAGTCTTTATTGAAAGCAGAGGTACCTGGAGGGCAAGGCTGAGGCAGGTTCAGAGGCAGGCTAAGGTCAAAGTGGCAGGCAGAGAGCAAGGCAGGGGTCAGGCAAAAAACAAGGTCCAGAGGCAAAGATCAGGCAGGGTGGATGGCTGGAGAACTACTGACAAGGCTGTAATAATCTGGCATCGGTTGACTGGATGGCTGGTTCTTTTATAGCAGGGGAAGCAGGTGAATGGGATGAGGCTGATTACAGGAGCAGGTGGAATGAATGGAGCTGATTGAAGCTGACAGAGGTTGCTGGGGAAAACAGGGCTTGGCTGGAGCTTGGTGAGAGGACAAGGTGAGCTGAATGAGGAGGTATAATGAGGAAGTGGAGGAGGGTGAAGGATGGGAGTCATGACAGAACCCCCCCCCCCCCCCCCCCTCAAGGGCGGATACCAGACGCCCACAGGAAACCAGAGCAGGGTGGGAGGAGGGGGACCAGGAAGGAGGGCCAGAGCAGGGCGGGAGGAGGGGGACCAGGAAGGAGGGCCGTAAGGGTCTGGGGGGCCGGCGACGGGGAACCAGGAGCCGGGACCGTGGGAGTCTGGGGGGGCGGCGACGGGCAACCAGGAGCCGGAACCGTGGGAGTCTGGGGGGCCGGCGACGGGGAACCAGGAGCCGGTACTGTAGGAGTGTGGTGACAGAGGACACTGGCGGACGAGGACTACGAGGGGAAACTGGACCACGACTAAGAGGGGACTGGGGAACTTCAGACTGGGGAACTTCAGACTGGGGAACTTGAGGGCAGGAGGGGTCCTCTTCAGAGCAGGGGCAGGAGGGGTCCTCTTCAGAGCAGGGGCAGGAGGGGTCCTCTTCAGAGCAGGGGCAGGAGGGGTCCTCTTCAGAGCAGGGGCAGGAGGGGTCCTCTTCAGAGCCTGGAGGCGTCGACCCTTGGACTGGAGCCCCTTGGACAGGCTGGGCCGGAGCCCCTTGGACAGGCTGGACCTCATCCGTCGAAGCTGGATGCGATGCGTCCTCCGAGACCACCGCCGAAGCAGGATGCGATGGGTCCACCGGGACCACCGCCGGAGCAGGATGCGATGCGTCCACCGGGACCACCGCCGGAGCAGGATGCGATGCGTCCACCGGGACCACCGCCGGAGCAGGATGCGATGCGTCCACCGGGACCACCGCCGGAGCAGGATGCGACACGTTGGAGGGTTCTGGGGAAGGTGACCACCTCTCACAGCAGGTCAGACCCTCCATGGCGACATCCTTCAGTGCAGACCCATATACCCTCCGGACATAAAGGTAGTAATTACCAAGTGCTGGGACTGCTATCAACTCTGGATGGGTGGAGAAGATGACATTTAACCTATCAGCCGCCCGCAGACGTAAGTGGGGGCAGGTTGGCTTGGCAAAGACCTCCCACACAGCCTCCTCGACCATCTGCATCATCCCCTGAACAATCTCCTCCGTCGGGACCGGTCCAGAAGCAGAACATGAGGTGCCATCCGTGGAACCCGCCGACACAAGCACGGGAGAAGGATTAACTTTCTTATCAGCTCCAGAAAACCTCCGGGACCGCCGCCGTCGTGACCTGACAGGAGGGGTTTGAGGCTGGAGCGGCGTGGTCATGAACCCGCTGCACAAGACGTTTGCAGCTGGCCTGGACAGAGGAGTGGAGCCTCTGCGTGGCTCTGGCCTGATGGCCAGCCGCGTTCCCCAGAACGGTGACTCCTGCTCCTTCTCTAGCTCCATAAACTCCAGGAGCGTGAGATCCTCCATGACAGGTACGATGAAAAAAAAGAAAAAAAGTACTCCAAGTGCTGTGTCAGCGTTGGGTCAGATTTTTGGCCAGATTATTCTGTCACAAACAGAACTCAGAAGACCCGTGAAGACGCCAACACAGTAAAAAAATATATAAAAAGTCTTTATTGAAAGCAGAGGTACCTGGAGGGCAAGGCTGAGGCAGGTTCAGAGGCAGGCTAAGGTCAAAGAAGGCAGGGGTCAGGCAAAAAACAAGGTCCAGAGGCAAAGAACAGGCAGGGTGGATGGCTGGAGAACTACTGACAAGGCTGTAATAATCTGGCATCGGTTGACTGGATGGCTGGTTCTTTTATAGCAGGGGAAGCAGGTGAATGGGATGAGGCTGATTACAGGAGCAGGTGGAATGAATGGAGCTGATTGAAGCTGACAGAGGTTGCTGGGGAAAACAGGGCTTGGCTGGAGCTTGGTGAGAGGACAAGGTGAGCTGAATGAGGAGGTATAATGAGGAAGTGGAGGAGGGTGAAGGATGGGAGTCATGACACTTTTAGTTCTTTTTAAAACATAGAAAGGTTTTATTTACCTGCAACGTTTTGTTTGCGGCTGCAAACTTCATCAGCCTGACAAAGTTTTCATAACAGTTCTATTCTGTTATGAAAACAATAAATAAAAGTAGAATTAATATATTGTTTTAAGACTTTGGAGTTTAAAAAAATAGTGTAGATAAGAAGACATTGCAACTCACACACTGTTGAGTAAGTTGTTTCTTGGTCCTCATCAATTTGGACTGCATCCGTAGCTAGATCCATGGATTTGAAACTACAGACAACACAATAATATTTGTTGTACGTAAAGATAAATACTGGAACTTACCTGAAATGGTACTGATTCTAAAGAGATAAATGTGGAGCCTAATACATCTGTCATTAATTATTTCTGCAAATAACAACAATCTGCTGTGAATTGACACTTCACAACATAAATACATATATATAATGACCTATATTTGCTTAACTATTGTGTTTTTATCTTTTTTGCACATAGTACAGCAGTAATTTCCTGCATATATGGCAAGACTTCTCATGAACAAATGTACCTTTCTTCAAAAGGATCCAAATCTAGGTCATCAGCGCCTCAACAACAGCCATTAGAAAATCTTCCCTGTAAAGATAATGTCAGAAGTGTTTGGTGGTGTGATGTTAGTTCTGAACCAAGTGTGGATATGCAAGGTGTAATTTAATGTATGAAATATCATAGCACAAAAACGTGAATATTTGTTTTACAGAAAAGATACTAACCCCTCAGACACAGGTTCAGTTGGAGATAATCGATGCGACATTTTAGCTGCTGTTCGCTTACTGGGTGTCGAGGTTGACTGCACATTACCTCCCTGAATTGCAGTTTCAGGAGCCTGCTTCTTCCGGTAGCTGGAAAACACATTTTTAAACAAAAATGTCAACAAGTTGGTTGAGACTCTACACCTTCTGTTTACATAGATCAATAATGGCTAAGCACAACTAGTAATATGAAAATGCATGTCAGTCATAAAAAAAAATTATCATTTTCACAAACATATTTTATTCTGACCTACATTCAACTGGACAAATTTAGAAAAATAAACACAAACTTCTGCACAACTTTACTTTTAGTAAAGCATGTAGTAATGGCTGACTAGTTATTTACTCTTTTGTAGCACAGCACTAACGTTAGGAAAAGATATTCCAATGGGGTTCTGTTACACAAACCCCACGAATAACATTATCTACTGAAGTAACAGTCCTGCTTAGAGGTTGGACTGTAGATCAAATATGACATAACTCTAAAGACTCATCTTTGGTTTGGAAAATGTCCGTTCTCTTCTGTGGTACATACAAACTGAAGCGTGATCACAGCTAACATGCTAACGCACGCTAGCTCGCTCCGGCTGATTGGTGACGTCATATAATCAAATCAAGCTCTGTTTATTTTTCTCGTCAAAATAAACGGAGCATCCATTTATCTCCAAACACAAGCGGTGTGTCGTCCACAAAACGTAGAAGTGATCTGATTACTCCTTAGTTGCTTTTAGCTTTTTCAAACTGATCAGGAAGCCATATGCTAAACACCGTTAGCTTAGATAAGTTTCTTGTTGATCTGCACAAAGATTTGTTAGATTACCTAAATCAGTATTATCTAAATCCATAGGTTTTATTTTCTTTTCTTAAATTGTGGAGATACAGCTCTGATATGTTTACCTACTCGTTACTGAAACCTACAGCAGACATAAGGAGACCAGCTAATACAACACTTACCTGGTCACTAGAAAATGCGCCATGTCCGCATCCTTTTCAGGCCCAAATTGAGTTGAACCAGCCTCATTCTTCCAGAGCATACCCAATTTGTGTTAACTTACATGAGGTACAAAGGTGTGGTGGACCTCCATCGCTTTCAGGAAGATGGTCCTGAACCTGGTCTTCATCATTCCAAAAGCATGCTCGATGATGCAGCGTGCCCTGGCTGTTGAAGCGCTGGGCTCCCACACCTTGAACCACCCGTTTGTAGGGGGTGATGAGGGGGAGTGGATGTTGGAGGCATGGGTAACCTCCATCCGCGAGGATGAAGTGCCCTGGAGGAGGATAGGCTGACTGCCTGTACAGTGGGCTGTGCCGGAGGACCCTGGAGTCGTGGACCGACCCAGGCCAGCCCACATAGGTGTCGATAAAGCGGCCCTGATGGTCACAAACTGCCTGCAGGATGATAGATGGGAACAGTTTCCTGTTTCTGTAGCACTGACCATCAGGACCGCTCGGAGCCTTGATCCGAATGTGACAGCCGTCGATCGCACCTGCTGCTTTCATGAAAGCTCTGTGTCGAGCCTGCCCAGCAAACCCACGAGACACAACCTCCATCTCCTCTGGGGTTTTGGGGAGGTGAATGACCTGGTGGAGGATTGCGACCACATCCTCCGTGACTCGATGGACGATGTCGTGGACAGTTGAGCGAGGCATCCCAAATACTCTTGAGACCACCCTGTAGGATGTTCCACTTGCCAACCAGAACAGAAACACCAGGGTCTCGATTGTGGCACCCCAACCATGTCGCCGATCTTGGTTCAGGAGATTTAGCAACACCACAAAAGACTCCCTGCTCAGACGAAAATCTGGCCTGGGATCTTCCTGGTTAAAAAAAACGGTCCAGGACTGGCACACTCATGTTTATCCTACAGTACAGGGGTCTGTTCTGTTAAAAGAAAAGTAGAGAACAATAAAACAATTAAAAAAAACTGTATAAATGCTTGAGATTTTTAGAAGAGAGCTAGGCATTATTAGGCATAAGTTGAAAAGGACAATACACATTAAACACATTGTAATGCTACTTTTACTATGAAATTTATGCACAGAACCAAGCATTATGATCAAATACAAACTTCTAAAATGTCATTCCATTAATTATTTTAGATGAATATAGGTTAAATTAACTATATGCATGTTAGTCTACTCTATACTAATGTGTATATTCAGCCACATGTCTTTCTGTTGCTTAAAATATAAATGAAACTATAGCACTAAAGTTAACATGTAATGCCTGAAAGCTGGTTCACTAAACAAAAAATAATTTTACCTGGATATGGCTGCTTCTCAGCCTTAAATACAAAGGCCGGTGACGTTTACTAAGCAGTCGCAGCTCCTCAAAAACCAAAAATAAAAGGGAATACTGCTGTGGATCCATTTTCACCTCTGACTAGCTTGTTAGCTTGTTAGCCTGTTTGACGCCGTCACGGTAGCTAAGCAACTGGACCTGGGGGCGGGAATAAAAACGAGGCTAGTACTGTCCGAATTCAGAGCCGCTGACTTCCGGTTTTAGCGGTCTAGCAAGGACCCGGTCTTGCTAGACGGCGAGGACCCGTACTCACAAGCATCCTACCTCTGGATTCGGGCACAGCCAAATACACGCTTAATGTCATGAAAACTATGGGGTGCCATTTGTAAAGTCAAACAGTCATAATCTAACAGCAATATTTTTGGTTATTTAGCATATCATTAATTCACTAACTAAATATTTAATTTACTAATTAAATATTTATTTTGGAACTAAATATTTAATTTGTAAATTAAATATTTATTTTCCGAAATAAATATTTAGATCCCAGCTAAATATTTATTTTGGAGCTAAACATTTAGTTTGCAAAATCAGTATTTGGGATATAAATATTTAAGTCTGACCCAAAAATATAAACTATAGTGTGGAGCTAAATAACATCATGGAAAATAAATATTTAGCTGGGATCTAAATATTTCTTTGGAAAATATTTAATTTACAAATTAAATATTTAATTTAAATTTTAAATATTTATTTCCAAAATAAATATTTAATTAGTAAATTAAATATTTAGTTAGTGAATTAAATATTTATTTTACAAACTAAGTATTTAGATCAGACCTAAATATTTAGTTTGCAACATAAATATTTAACTATAAATTAAATATTTAGCGTGCTAACTAAATATTTATTTGGAAACTTTAACATTTATAAATGTATGAATAACATGGTGAAAATATGACTTTGAAAAAGTGAACTCTCAATTTTTTCTCTTATGATATGCTAAATAACCAAAAATATTGCTGTTAGATTATGACTGTTTGACTTTACAAATGGCACCCCATAAATTTTGGCCAAAAGGCTTGCATGTAGCCCATTAAAAATTATATAAAAAATATTTTGCGTCCATGACGTCTTCCCCCACTGCCAATAATGCTTAATTTTATATAAACTTGTTTCAGAAAAAAATTCACTAATGCGCTATCTATCAAACTGTGTCTTAAACGTTCAAATTTAACGTAAAAATCTTCGCAAGTTGTAAAAATATAAATCTGTCTTTACCTGAACCGTCATTTCCATATGGTGTTGCAACACGCATGCGAGTTCTCTTGTCTTCGATGCTTCGACCATGCAGGCGTGTTTTGTAGGGGGCGTGGTTTGTAGTGGCTGGGGCTGCAGCTAGACCTTCCGTCTACGTACGTAGCGGAAGTGGAGAGAACCGGTACATATCATGAAGAGGAACGTTTAACACAAGTAAGCAATAAAACTAAACATAAACGCTGTTTCTAATCCCAGAGTTACTTCATCCCCACGGATTAGTGTTGTTAATTTCCGGGCTTCATCAGTCGTTCAGGTGGCTAACGGGACTAGCCGCCTTTTACGAACGTATGTTGTTGTTTAGCTTTCATAGATCTAAAGAACCGCGTTAGGGTCGCCGAACCACATATCTTTATCTCCTCTCAGCAGAATGATCATTATACATTATTTTGATAGTTAAACACGTTAAATACCCAATTATTTAAACGGCACCAGGTTGCCAGCGGTCAGTGGAGCCCACCAACTCACTTTTATTAATGAGCAGTTACAGTAAATATAAACCCATCTGTTATTTACCATGTAACGATTTAAACCCCTCTGGGAAGCAGTCACATGGATATCTGTCTCATCTGCATCAGGCTTCAGGAGGGTCCTGACTTCCAGCATGAGATGATGCTCTAGCAGTCAAACTGAGCATGAGTGGTGTTTGTGTGAATAATAAGTGACAAATGTTCAACATCTACATGTGACTGAATGTTTCCTGCAGATGGAGCTAAATACAGAAGAAGCTCCTGAGGAATGGAGTCCTGGTGTGGACCAGCAGGACCCGGAGAGCCTCCATGTAAAGGTAGAAGAGGAGCTGTGGAGCAGTCAGGAGGAAGATCAGCACAATGGGAGGATGGAGACTGATGCTAACAGGTTTTCATTCACTGCAGTTACCGTAAAGAGTGAGGATGAGGAGAAACCTGTTTTCTCACGTCTTCATCAACAGGAAGTGGAAGAAAGAGATGTTCCAACCAGCAGCTCAGCTGATCAGATAAAAGTAGAATCTGACTGCAGAGAAGCAGAAATGATCAGGAACCCGGACCTGAGTCCTCTTGAAGATGATTCCAACTCTTCAGAGACTGAAGTTAGTGAGGATGAGGATGCGAACAATGGTGACTCTCAGCTGAAACATTTATCAGACTCTGGGTCAAAAACTGAAGACAGTGACAGTGAGTGTGAGGAGAGCAGGTCTCCTGAGTCGGGTGTAAACACTGTCAGCAAGTCCTTTAGCTGCTCCGAGTCTGGTAGACTGTTTATTAACAACCAGGTCCTGCAGAGACGCACGGCGAGTCGTTCAGAAACAGGGTCCTCTAGTTTAGTGGATAATAAAAGTTTAAATGTTAGTGAAAATGTAGACGCAGACAGGGAAGTCCAGACAAGACAAAAGTTGTTTAGTTGTGACGACTGTGGTAAAAGTTTTACCAGAAAAACTAGTTTAAACACACACATGAAGATCCACATAGGAGAAAAATCTTTTGGTTGTGATGTTTGTGGCCAAAGCTTTAGCCGCAAGACGAACTTAAACACACACATGAGAGTCCACACAGGTCAGAGGCCATTTGTTTGTGATCTGTGTGGACACAGATTTACCCAGAAGATAAACTTAAACAGACACACAAGAATCCACACAGGAGAAAAGCCGTTTGGTTGTGATGTTTGTGGACAAAGATTTAGTCAGAAGAAGCTTTTGAACTCGCACATGATCATCCACACAGGACAGAAACCGATTGGTTGTAATGTGTGTGACCAAAGATTTAACTCTAAAACAAGTCTAAACAGACACATGAGAATCCACACTGGTGAAAAACCATTTGTATGCAGTTTTTGTGAACAAAGCTTTCGACAAAAGTCAAATTTAAACTCTCATTTAAGAGTCCACACAGGAGAGAAATTATTTGTGTGCGATGTTTGCGGACAAAGTTTTAGTCAAAAGGCATCTTTAAACTCGCACATAAGAATCCACACGGGACAGAAACCTTTTATTTGTGATGTTTGTGGGAAAGGATTTGGCCATAAGATCACCTTAAACAGACACACAAGGATCCACACTGGACACAAACCCTTTATTTGTGGTGTTTGTGGAAAAACATTTACCCATAATACAACCTTAAAACGACACATGGAAACCCATGCAGGAAGGAATTCCTTCTCACTGAATATTAATGTCCACTTATCTTCTAAAACGATCTTTCCTCAGTAGGATAACCGAAGCTGGTGTCTAACTCCATCTGTCACCAGGTGAGAGGCGGGGGTATGGTGGCCCTGAAGTGCCAACCACATCAACAAATCACTAAACACAACTACAAATTAAAAAAACAAAACTATATAAAAAAACACAACTGCAAAAAAAATTAAAAATCAAAAACACAATTTGTGTTTTTCTATTTGTTGTAGTGTTTTGTAATTTTTTATTGTGTTAAGTGATTTGCTGAATTGGTTTGCACTTCATGTCCACCGTACTTTGGACAGGTCTAAAGTTCACCACAGGGACGCAGAGACAAACAACCAGTCACTCACATCTAGGGACAATTTAGTGTCCGGTTAACCCAACATGCATGTTTTTGGTCTGCAGGAGGAATAATATTTACCATAACTTCTAAAAAATACTAGAGCTCACTAAGATTTGAACGTTGCAGGTATGTTAAATATTATGTTGCGGTTCTGTGACCTGCGTCCAACCCAACCAGCCATGTGAGGACCTGAGTCCTCTGTGGTAACCACCTCCCGTATGCTGGAGCACCTCGAGCAAACCTCATACCCGGGCTCTTTTTTCCAGGGGAGGGCTTCACTGGACACTATTTGTCACTGATACACTCCAAAAACGACATTGATTCAGTAGTTAACCTGATTTATGTAGTAAAAAACAACGATACGGGTGCAGCAAACACACAATTCTGGACCTCTGAACCCACCCTCCCCACCCCCGGTTGTCAGTAAAATAGCTCAGAACCTCCCCATACGTCATTGTTTGTACCCTAAGCTAGGCCTGGCCCACTTAGTGGGCTGGCTTCTTGTCGTTGGGTCAGTTTTGGATGTGTAAAGTCTGATTTATAGTTCTCCCGTCAGCTCGAATGCAGAGTTGCGCACACGCGTTAACAGAGACGTTTTCCCTTAGGACTTCTGCATTGCCTGGGGAAATTCCATGCCAGGACAACAGAGGGCGTAGCGCTTTGCTGGAGGTTTCCTGTCGCCATTGCAGTCACGTCTCCGGTCCACGATAGTGTGTTTGCTGTTGTGTTTACTGTACTTTGTGTTTGTGTGTTTCAGAGACTTTTTAACAGACACATCATGCGGTCTCCACCTCCAAACCTAAATTTTCTGTAATTTCCTTTTGGAATAAAATGCTTGCTGCATATTTTATTTATTTTAATTTTTTAATAGGGACAGTGCATATTAATGAACTTCAACAACAAATTATATCAGTAAATATGCCAGATTGTAGCACCAGTGCTAATGTCCATCTGCAGGTGATAAAAGCAGTAGAAGAAAGTGAAGTATTACATTTAAAACCAGGAAACAGAAAGAAAACACACAACTTGTCACTACTGATGGATACAGGTTTGGCTTTCCTTCAGCAAGTGTTTAAGTAGGAATTTGGAGGAACTGTATGACTAAGTCTCTTATGCTGAGTGGTAATTTGTTCCAATATTTAGTCCCGTTAACGGGTGGTGTGGGCGTTCCAAAAGCAGTGCGCCTGTAAGGCACCTCATAGTCTCCTCTTAACTGCGGCCCTGGTGGACATTCCACTTGGAGACCATGATCTAAGAAGTCTATATTTATCTAAAACAAAGCAGTGGTGGAAACTAAAAGCCTTATGGAGGATTTTTATGGCTTTTTTAAAAGAGCTTCTATGGGTCTGAGTGTTGCACCAGCAGCATGTGACCCGGAAGTTACACTGTCCCATGTGAGACGACATCATAGAATGTAAAAACAACTTAGCAGCATGGAGGGACGAAACAGGTCTGACTGTTTAAAACTTTGCACATTAAATGTGTTTTTTTGTTCTCATTTATGTGATTTTTAAAGTTAATGTTGGGCCCGGAGTTACCCAAAGATACTTGAATTCTTGGACAATGTAAAGTTTTACCCCTTCAGTAAAGATGTTTGATATTTTTTAGTTCAGTTGTTTCTTGGTGAAAAGCATGCTAACTGTTTTCTTGTACATAGGCTATGGTTGCTGTCAACAACGGGCTTGGAGATCATTGGACCCGTATCTTTGTGCTCCTTCAGTCACGGGTGTGTTAACGATTGTCATCAGACTTTTTCCGAGAGACATTCTCCGATCTGCCCGTGTTTGCTGCTAGATATGTTCAGCACTCGTATTATTTTGTGAGGGGGGGAACGGCGGTGCTGTTGACAAATAAAATGGAAGTGGTATCCTGACCAACCACAGGCTTGCAGTGTCACAGTTAAAATAGGGCCAGGACTCCGCCTCCCTCTGTGGGCCTGTTGGAGAGCTCCTGCGCCGATGCATCATGATGTTGCGTGTCTCTGTACTACCGCACGCACACACACAAGTATAAATCAGGCTGAAGACTGGCTGTATCCATCTCCACTGGGTGTTTGTGCCTAACCTGATGTGAGTGAATGAACAGGTAAGACAGGCCTCCTGACTCCCAGTTGGATCTTCATTAGTCACATTATGAAAGACGATCTTGGTCCTATGCAGCAGCTGGGTGGATTTTCCACACCCATCCTGGTCCATTTGCAGCTGCAGCTTCCTCCAAGTTAGCCTGGTTTATTCCACTTGGTGTCGTTTTATTCATCTCCTCCTTTACGGCCGAAGATGCAGCTCAGTCCTTTCTGGGATCAAACCCACCTTTCACAACACTCTGGGTATTTCTCCTTCCTGCCTAAAGGAAAACATATAACTTCCTTTTTAAGTGAAAGAAAGATGGACAAGAAAGTGGAATTAAAAATCACAAACTTTTATTACCAAAGTTTAATGAACACTGTGATAGAAATTCATAGAAAAAGTTATTAATTCATGAACAAATGTCAAAAACAGCAGCTGTTTTCTCATCTGTAGCTTAAACGGACACAAGGCTCTTCTCCGCCGTGGCTGTCCCATCCCCTAGCAGCTTTGTAGATGAACGCAGAAAAGAGGAGCTGGGAATTGATTTCAGTCTCTTTATGAAACAGGTGACAGGAGACAGCCTTCGTGTTACTTTTAGTAAGAAACATCTGGTTTTCCAGTCAACAAAAACCAAACCAAAAGCTGTTCCCTTCAGCGTCTCCGTGTGGAAACAAGGTCTGGCGGAGCCGAGCGCCGTGCTGGCATCTTCACACAATTAAATATCCAAAATCAGTCTGACTGGGTACAAAATACAACCTGCATCCCCCTGCACGAGTCCGAAAGGCGGGTTTGTCACATAAAGCTCTCCTCTGAGACAAAATAAAGGCGACATTTAAAAAAGAAATAAACAGAACTTACATTTTATACAGTCGAGTTTCAGTCCAACAAGTAGAAAAAGCTGAATCTTCATCAAGTAATGCTGCAGCGTGTTTCACTTCCTGTGTATCTTATACAGTGCAGAGCAGATTAGGTGTGTGAGTGAGTGTGTGTGTGTGTGTGTATAATTTCAACCTCCTGCGACCCACATGTCATTTTTTTAAATTTCAGATTAGTTGAACCTCAACCTGAAATGTTTTTATTAATTAAATGTTACTACATTTCCTAAAAAAAAAAAAAAAAAAAAAAAAAGCATTTAAAAAATAAGAATCTGGTGTCTCTAAATAATAGAACCGGTTTCAGTTGAAAAGAAAAAAATATTTATCGTTTGAATGTGCTGGGTCTCAGGAGGTTAAGGTCCTGGCAGGGAGAAGTAAATAAAAAACAACTTCACCTAAGTTTTTATTATTTCTTTAAAAAAAAAAAAAAGGTCACCTCTACTTAAAATGACCCATCTCAGTCTACAGTATATACAGATTCTGATAATAAACCATGCATATAGTCACTCAAACAGGTATAATAAATATTTTTGGTAGAAATGTAAAAATGTGCTAAAACTGATCCTGGTCCTTCTCGGGTCTAAAAATCAATCTGAGATGAGTAAAGCCAGACAATAACACAAAAAGAGTCGGCAAACTGAAGAGAAGACTAATAAATATTTAATCTGTTCATGTTAGTTTGTATTTAACTGGTCAGAACCAAACCATCGGTGATTAGAAAGCTAAACCTTTAGTTTGGTCCTACTTTTATGTTTAACATGACTGTAGAAAAGGCTTTAGAAGAAATTATTTATTCTGCTGCTAAGCTGCAATCAAACAGATCTGACTGGACTAAAAGGTTCACTCTAACACCAGAAACATCTAAAATAAGAGATGGATCCCAAAGCCTCCTAATGGACTTTCTGTAGTCGTGTAGATGGCCGTAGCTAACTTTCTGTAGTCGTGTAGACGGTTGTAGCTAACTTTCTGTAGTCTTGTAGATAGGCGTAGCTAACTTTCTCTTGTCTTGTAGATGGGCATAGCTAACTTGCTGTAGTCTTGTAGACAGGTGTAGCTAACTTTCTGTAGTCGTGTAGACGGTTGTAGCTAACTTTCGATAGTCGTGTGGATGGCCGTAGCTAACTTTCTGTAGTCGTATAGACAGGCATAGCTAACTTTCTGTAGTCTTGTAGATGGGTGTAGCTAACTTTCTGTAGTCGTATAGATGTGCGTATCTGACTTTCTGTAGTCTTGTAGACGGGTGTAGCTAACTTTCTGTAGTCGTATAGATATGCGTATCTGACTTTCTGTAGTCTTGTAGACGGGTGTAGCTAACTTGCTGTAGTCTTGTAGATGGGTGTAGCTAACTTTCTGTAGTCGTATAGACAGGTGAAGCTAACTTTCTGTAGTCTTGTAGACGGGTGTAGCTAATTTTCTGTAGTCTTGTAGATGGGTGTAGCTAGCTTTCTGTAGTCGTATAGACTGGTGTAGCTAACTTTCTGTAGTCTTGTAGACGGGTGTAGCTAGATTTCTGTAGTCTTGTAGATGGGTGTAGCTAAATTTCTGTAGTCATGTAGATGGTTGTAGCTAACTTTCTGTAGTCGTATACACGGGCGTAGCGTACTTTCTGTAGTCTTGTAGACAGGCGTAGCTAACTTTCTGTAGTCGTGTAGACGAGTGTATCTAACTTTCTGTAGTCTTGTAGACAGGTGTATCTAACTTCCTGTAGTCGTGTAAACGAGTGTATCCAACTTTCTGTAGTCGTGTAGACGAGTGTATCTAACTTTCTGTAGTCATGTAGACGGGTCTAGCAAACTTTCTGTGGTCGTGTAGACGGGTCTAGCTAACTTTCTGTAGTCGTGTAGACAGGCGTAGCTAACTTTCTGTAGTCATGTAGACGAGTGTATCTAACTTTGTGTAGTCGTGTAGATGGGTCTCGCTAACTTTCTGTAGTCTTGTAGATGGGTGTAGCTAACTTCCTGTAGTCGTGCAGACAGGTGTTGCTAACTTTCTGTAGTTGTGTAGACGGGTGTAGCTAACTTTCTGTAGTCGTGTAGTCGAGTGTATCCAACTTTCTGTAGTCGTGTAGACGGGTGTAGCTAACTTTCTGTAGTCGTGTAGACGGGTGTAGCTAACTTTCTGTAGTCATGTAGACGGGCGTAGGTAATTTACTGTAGTCTTGTTGACGGTTGTAGCTAACTTTCTCTAGTCGTGTAGACAGGTGTAGCTAACTTTCTGTAGTCGTGTAGATGGGTGTAGCTAACTTTCTGTAGTCGTGTAGACGGGCGTAGGTAATTTGCTGTAGTCTTGTAGACGGGTCCAGCTAACTTTCTGTAGTCTATTAGACGGGCGTATCTAACCTTCTGTAGTTGTGTTGATGGGCGTAGCTTACATTCTGTAGTCATGTAGACGGGTCTAGCTAACTTTCTGTAGTTGTGTAGATGGGTGTAGCTAACTTTCCGTAGTCTTGTAGAAGGGCGTAGCCAACTTTCCGTAGTCTTGTAGACGGGCGTACACTCGTCTACACGACTATAGAAAGTTAGATACACCCATCTACAAGACTATGGGTGTATCTAACTTTCTATAGTTGTGTAGATGAGTGTATCTAACCTTTTGTAGTTGTGTTGATAGGCGTAGCTTACATTCTGTAGTCGTGTAGACGGATCTAGCTAACTTTCTGTAGACGTGTAGACGAGAGTATCTAACTTTCTGTAGTCGTGTAGACGGGTCTAGCTAACTTTCTGTAGTCATGTAGACGAGTGTATTTAACTTTCTGTAGTCGTGTACAAGGGTCTAGCTAACTTTCTGTAGTCGTGTAGACGGGTGTGGCTAACTTTCTGTATTCATGTAGACGAGTGTATCTAACTGTCTGTAGTCGTATAAGCGGGCGTAGCTAGCTTTCTGTAGTCATGTAGACGGGTGTAGCTAACTTTCTATAGTCTTGTAGACGGGTGTATCTAAATTTCTGTAGTCTTGTAGATGGGTGTAGCTAACTTCCTGTAGTCGTGCAGACAGGTGTTGCTAACTTTCTGTAGTTGTGTAGACGGGTGTAGCTAACTTTCTGTAGTCGTGTAGTCGAGTGTATCCAACTTTCTGTAGTCGTGTAGACGGGTGTAGCTAACTTTCTGTAGTCGTGTAGACGGGTGTAGCTAACTTTCTGTAGTCATGTAGACGGGCGTAGGTAATTTGCTGTAGTCTTGTTGACGGTTGTAGCTAACTTTCTCTAGTCGTGTAGACAGGTGTAGCTAACTTTCTGTAGTCGTGTAGATGGGTGTAGCTAACTTTCTGTAGTCGTGTAGACGGGCGTAGGTAATTTGCTGTAGTCTTGTAGACGGGTCCAGCTAACTTTCTGTAGTCTATTAGACGGGCGTATCTAACCTTCTGTAGTTGTGTTGATGGGCGTAGCTTACATTCTGTAGTCATGTAGACGGGTCTAGCTAACTTTCTGTAGTTGTGTAGATGGGTGTAGCTAACTTTCCGTAGTCTTGTAGAAGGGCGTAGCCAACTTTCCGTAGTCTTGTAGACGGGCGTACACTCGTCTACACGACTATAGAAAGTTAGATACACCCATCTACAAGACTATGGGTGTATCTAACTTTTTATAGTTGTGTAGATGAGTGTATCTAACCTTTTGTAGTTGTGTTGATAGGCGTAGCTTACATTCTGTAGTCGTGTAGACGGATCTAGCTAACTTTCTGAAGACGTGTAGACGAGAGTATCTAACTTTCTGTAGTCGTGTAGACGGGTCTAGCTAACTTTCTGTAGTCATGTAGACGAGTGTATTTAACTTTCTGTAGTCGTGTACAAGGGTCTAGCTAACTTTCTGTAGTCGTGTAGACGGGTGTGGCTAACTTTCTGTATTCATGTAGACGAGTGTATCTAACTGTCTGTAGTCGTATAAGCGGGCGTAGCTAGCTTTCTGTAGTCGTGTAGACGAGTGTATCTAACTTTCTGTAGTCGTGTAGACAGGTCTAGCTAATTTTCTGTAGTCGTGCCGACGGGTCTAGCTAACTTTCTGTAGTCTATTAGACGGGCGTATCTAACCTTCTGTAGTTGTGTTGATGGGCGTAGCTTACATTCTGTAGTCATGTAGACGGGTCTAGCTAACTTTCTGTAGTTGTGTAGATGGGTGTAGCTAACTTTCCGTAGTCTTGTAGAAGGGCGTAGCCAACTTTCCGTAGTCTTGTAGACGGGCGTACACTCGTCTACACGACTATAGAAAGTTAGATACACCCATCTACAAGACTATGGGTGTATCTAACTTTCTATAGTTGTGTAGATGAGTGTATCTAACCTTTTGTAGTTGTGTTGATAGGCGTAGCTTACATTCTGTAGTCGTGTAGACGGATCTAGCTAACTTTCTGTAGACGTGTAGACGAGAGTATCTAACTTTCTGTAGTCGTGTAGACGGGTCTAGCTAACTTTCTGTAGTCATGTAGACGAGTGTATTTAACTTTCTGTAGTCGTGTACAAGGGTCTAGCTAACTTTCTGTAGTCGTGTAGACGGGTGTGGCTAACTTTCTGTATTCATGTAGACGAGTGTATCTAACTGTCTGTAGTCGTATAAGCGGGCGTAGCTAGCTTTCTGTAGTCATGTAGACGGGTGTAGCTAACTTTCTATAGTCTTGTAGACGGGTGTATCTAAATTTCTGTAGTCTTGTAGATGGGTGTAGCTAACTTCCTGTAGTCGTGCAGACAGGTGTTGCTAACTTTCTGTAGTTGTGTAGACGGGTGTAGCTAACTTTCTGTAGTCGTGTAGTCGAGTGTATCCAACTTTCTGTAGTCGTGTAGACGGGTGTAGCTAACTTTCTGTAGTCGTGTAGACGGGTGTAGCTAACTTTCTGTAGTCATGTAGACGGGCGTAGGTAATTTGCTGTAGTCTTGTTGACGGTTGTAGCTAACTTTCTCTAGTCGTGTAGACAGGTGTAGCTAACTTTCTGTAGTCGTGTAGATGGGTGTAGCTAACTTTCTGTAGTCGTGTAGACGGGCGTAGGTAATTTGCTGTAGTCTTGTAGACGGGTCCAGCTAACTTTCTGTAGTCTATTAGACGGGCGTATCTAACCTTCTGTAGTTGTGTTGATGGGCGTAGCTTACATTCTGTAGTCATGTAGACGGGTCTAGCTAACTTTCTGTAGTTGTGTAGATGGGTGTAGCTAACTTTCCGTAGTCTTGTAGAAGGGCGTAGCCAACTTTCCGTAGTCTTGTAGACGGGCGTACACTCGTCTACACGACTATAGAAAGTTAGATACACCCATCTACAAGACTATGGGTGTATCTAACTTTTTATAGTTGTGTAGATGAGTGTATCTAACCTTTTGTAGTTGTGTTGATAGGCGTAGCTTACATTCTGTAGTCGTGTAGACGGATCTAGCTAACTTTCTGTAGACGTGTAGACGAGAGTATCTAACTTTCTGTAGTCGTGTAGACGGGTCTAGCTAACTTTCTGTAGTCATGTAGACGAGTGTATTTAACTTTCTGTAGTCGTGTACAAGGGTCTAGCTAACTTTCTGTAGTCGTGTAGACGGGTGTGGCTAACTTTCTGTATTCATGTAGACGAGTGTATCTAACTGTCTGTAGTCGTATAAGCGGGCGTAGCTAGCTTTCTGTAGTCGTGTAGACGAGTGTATCTAACTTTCTGTAGTCGTGTAGACAGGTCTAGCTAATTTTCTGTAGTCGTGCCGACGGGTCTAGCTAACTTTCTTTAGTCGTGTGGACGGGTGTAGCTAACTTTCTGTAGTCGTGTAGATGGGTGTAGTCAGATGTAGGTGGGCGTAGATAGGTGACGAGAGAACAGAGCTGGATATGCACTCAGAGGTTTTTAGCTCACACAGAACAGCTCAACATTTGAAAAGATTTTATGGTTTCATCTCAATGGTTCCATTATCAAGACACTTGGATGATGGAGTTAGCATTACTAACTCACTGCTGGCCCCATGTTGCCCAATTCACCGCTTGGTTCTCTAGGGCTGAGCGATAAAAATATATATTTCAAAATAACTTTTCCTCAACAGACGTGAGAACAGGTTGATAGAACTTTTATATGAAGACGAGCTACACGGCTCAGTAGCAGTCAGATGGACACGCTAGTAACAGCTAATGTTAGTGTAGCATTAGGGCAGCAATATACTTGATTTTAACTACGCGAAAGTAGGGTGTGGGCTACATGGAAAAAAAATCACATCACGATTTTGTTTTTGCAAAATCACGATTATTTCTGTTTAGACAATTCAGACACTTTGGAAGTAATTTACCAGTAAAATACGTAAATTGACATGTGTTAAATTTTTTATTTAATTTTATTAAATTATATATTTATAATTAATACAAAATTATTTAATTTTCATCTAGAGGTGGCTCATATCCCATCATCCATATAATTACCATTAACTATGTCTTATGCAGAGAAAAAAATCTATCATGTTAAGCTAAATTCATGGTGCATCCTTATCTCATGAATCCTATGTGCCTCATGGCTCTATGTAGATGTTTCCTGACCATGCGGGGGAGGGGTTTGCTATAGACAAAGCTTCAATCAGCAGCCAGAGTAAAAAGGCTAGCTAAAACATGAATGAACATCCCCAAATAATAGAAGCCACAAAGCCAAATACAAATTTTAGAGCAGAATATTGGAGGTTCCCTGATTAAGCAGACGAGTGAGAATGCATGCAACTGCTTACAGACGGAGCATGCTAGTGGCTAATGCTAGCGGCTAGTCGCTATAATCGAGTATAGTGTACTTATTCAAAGATTCATAACCATAAATGACCACATCTTAATGTATAGATTAGATTATTTTCCTCAGCTCTACCGAGCACCCCAGCTAAACTAACCAACACGCTGTCTAAACTTGCTTTAACTGGTTCATTGGTGTGTCTGTTGTGCAGACATAAACAGACTAGCAAAAAGTAATGTGTGCTCTTTCTACAGTCAGTGGTCCCAGTAGACGCATCCAGAAATAATGGCACAGGTGGTAGAATGCAAATAGACGGTACTACGTTCTCCGTTCCGGGCGGTTTAATCGAGGGATCACTATGTGACATGGGCAGAATAAAAATCACTTCCTAAACATTTATAAATGATTATGAACGAATGCTGAAAAACAGCTGCAAAGCGTGGCAGGAACATAAAGTTACGCGTGCTACCCGGACACTAGGGACTGACCAGTGGTCAAAGCAGCAATGGCGGAAGCTTGTTCACTAGTTTCAGCCGCTGAGCGTGAGAATACTCGTCAGGATTAAAGGAAAGTTGTGTAAAACTAAACTAAAATACAACAGTAACACTACCAACATGCAACAGCACCGCTTCCATCCTGGGTTAGATAAAGAGAAGAAGCCGGTCGTTGTTCTTCTTAATCAGCCAACAATCAAGGAAGGATTGATTAAATTTGCCCGCAACTCCAACCTTTTTCCTCAAACTACGGAGTTACTTTGCTGCAAAGCTGAGGCGGCACCATGGAGCTTTGGGTCCTTTATAAGGTCAGCCTGTGGGGGTAATGAGGGCGATTACGCGACAGTGGTATAAAGTGGGTGTGGGGGCAGTCTTCGTGTCACAGACTTCCCTTTAGCTCGAACAGGACTTGTTTTTTATGGTGATCGAAGCCACGCTCCTTAACTTTTTACACGAGCTGCTCCAAAAGGTGTCTGACCTTCACGGTCCCTGAGCTTCAGATCTAAAGGCCAGAAGCTCCGCATCGCTCCAGTTTGCCGTTTCAGCTGTTTCTGTTTAGGAAAACAAACTGTTTAATCTCATTTTCATTATTCATCTTTATGCTGTTGATTTCCTGCAGGAGTGTGTTGGGTGTGTGTTCAGTCTTACATGAATAAGATGGTGCAGTAGAAGGTATTTGGTAACTTGGATTAATGTATGCCGAATTCATTTGAAAGTATGAAAAAAATAGTGGTAATCATGATAATTGTTTAATAATGAAATTGAATTGAATCATGAGATGCACACTCCTACTACAAACCCGGGACTCTTTGGGGAGCCTAGTTTATGCTTCTGCGTTGGTGCGGGAACACGCAACACTGTTATCTGTCGTTGCGACATCCCGGTCTGAGCAGCAACTTTTCTTATTTTTAGCTACACTTGCCAGTAAAACGTTTTCAGTCCTTTGTTGGTAAACAGTTTAAATCTAATCTGTGTTTACTGTTTTTTAGCCATGTGAGCTGAGCAGAGTGAATCAACTTAAATGCTGCTTGGAAACGACAAAATTCAAATATCTTTAGAGACACAAAATATTTTGCAGAAAATAATTAGTAAAACTAAAATATAAAAACATGAAATCTGTTTCAGCGGGCTAAATAAATGAGTGCCGACCCCTGAGGGAGTCGAACCCATGTCAGCACATGGCAAACTGAGAAGCCTGGCAGACGCCTTAACCACTGGTCGACCAGAGCCAATACAGCAACCTGTTGTAGGCACATGTGGTTGGAGTAGGTGTGGGCGGAACTTCACTGAAACAAAGCGTTTTATTTCCTGGTCTAAATTCAGGCTGACAAAATAACGTGTTAATAAAATAAATATTTGATCATATACTGTTTAAAATAGCATGATATCGATCTTTTGAAATCTTTAATGAATCCACAACATTTTAATGTTTGATGACAAGTTCAGCTTTTGAAAATAAACTTTAAAATGAAATTAACCATTAAATTTAAATGTAGAGTACCGAAGAACTTTAGGGATGGACAAAATCAGTGATTTGCTTTATGACCGATATGAAAATTGATATTGTGATGGGAACGGTTTCCATATTGCCCAGCCCTAGTTGGCCCACAGGTGTCGGAAATCGCCTGTTGATCGTCTCGTGTGTTAACCCTTAAGATATCGTCTCCGTGCCGTTGGCCAGCTCTGCTCTCTGGGATTCAGAAGCTAAACTTAATGAGGATGTCTTCACAAGTATATCAAAACGTTTGTGTGTGTGTGTGTGTGTGTGTGTGTGTGTGTGTGTGTGTGTGTGTGTGTGTGTGTGTGTGTGTGTGTGTGTGTGTGTGTGTGTGTGTGTGGTTCTGTTGTCTCATCCATGCTCACTGTGTGCGAGCTTGGTGTGTTTCTGCCTCCACACAGTAGTTGGGTTTGTCAGACACCTTGAAGCCCGGCAGGCACACACACTGATAGGAGCCCACGGTGTTGATACATTTGGCGTTCCTACACAACGACATGCGGTTGTTCAGCTCCGAACACTCGTTCACGTCTGTGGAGAAACCAAAGGAAACAATAGAAAGCGACCACGTGTAAGAAGTTCTTCTGTTCCTGCGTGTGCTGTCCTACCCATGCAGGACATGCGGGACAGGTCCAACGTGTATCCGTCAAAGCAGTCACAGGTGTAACCCTCCTGGACACGGACACACCGACCGTTCTCACAACCGTTCAGGATCCCACACTCATCTGCTTGCAAACCCTCAAATGCTCTGTATGGATCTGCAGCACAAAGACATGAGGGTGAGAGCTAGATGCATGACAAGGATAAAACAAGTTCTGCATAAATGTGATGGTGAGCGACTGGCTGCACAGGTGTTTATAGACCACATCAGCCCAGATTTAGCAGATCCCAGTAAGCAGGGCTGAGTCCATCTGCAGCTCAGTGAGGAGTGACCTCTGTAGGATGGTCTAGGGTCAAAAAGGGCAGCTAAGTGGTTCCTTATGTCCATGAAACCCATCAAGGACAGACTGATGTACTGCTGAAGGTCCAGGGACTGGACTGCTGAGGACCAAGGCCGGATTATAATATGGGCAAACTGGGCACAGGCCCAGGGGCCCACAGCCACAAGGGGGCCCACGCGAGCAGCAGTCTTAACGTTGGAGAAAAAAGTTAACAATTAAAATTGCGCCCACATTTTCTAAGTTAACACACATTTCTTTTAACAACGGTAGTTTTTGCATCTTTACTGCCTGCTTCAGCCCTCTCCCCCCACCCCCTGCGCAGTGGCCGCAAACTCACTGGTGCGCCTGCAGCCTCTCAGAGTTCCTGCTGCTCTAAACATTGAGAGAATCATTTAATTTTCTGTTCCTCACTTCTGATTCCCTTCAATGGTGTCTGTTTGCTGCAACCACCAGGTACAAAAACTAACTTGTTTTTTATTTGACTATTTTTCTGTCCTGTGTTTATTATCTTCCTGCATCTCCTCTCAATCCTGAAGAAAACTGCTACCTGGCTTCATATTTTCACCTCATGAGTTACCTTTGAACTGCAGTTCTAAAAGATCTACGGACCGCAAAAATAGCGGAGTGCGCGCTGAGCGCCGGCCACACTGGTGCAGTGAAGTCACCGGAGGATGAAACAGGTTATGCGCTTGCTCCGCAGCAGCGAAACACATCAGACACAAATAAAAGACAGAAAGCATGAAAGGATATGAGCCGACATGAACGATCGCGTGTTAAATTTGTTTTTGAGGTGGCGACACTTTGATAATGTTACTGTGGCCGTGCTCAGAATGCATCTGTCTGGAGCATGTCAACGATCAGAGCTTTGCACCTCTCCGCTCAAAATAATCCCAGCAGAGTCGATCGTTTTCGAGCTAATAGTCTACAGTCCATCTTCCCTAATGTGTTTGTGGCCCTGTGGATTTTTCTAATTCTACCTACAAATTGTGAAGGGGAACGATCATTTTCACAAATGGCAAGAATAAAAAATGAACTGAGAACAACACAAAGTCACCAGCGCCTCAGTGCACTGTCACTGATGGCTATTGAATCTCAGCTTGTCAGGAATATGGACTTTGATGACATTGTAAATGAATTTACTAATAGAAAGGCCAGAAAGAAGTTTTTCTGAAGGCAAGAGAGGAGACCAACAAGAGGAAACAAAAAGAAGAGGAAGGAGCCAGGGGTCAAGACGAGGAAGGTGACAGGAGACAAGACGAGGAAGGAAACAGGAGTCAAGAGGAGGAAGGAGACAAGATGAGGAAGGAAACAGGAGACAAGAGGAAGAAGGAGACAGGAGACAAGATGAGGAAGGAGACAGTAGACAAGATGAGGAAGGAGACAAGAGGAGGAAGGAGACAGAAGACAAGAGGAGGAAGGAGACAGGAGACAAGAGGAGGAAGGAGACAGGAGACAAACAAAAACATGCAGATATTTTATCTTTGCAAACTTTTCAATAACTGTATAATCTTTTAAATAATCGGCATTACTTTCCGTCGTAGTGTGACAGTGGGATCTCTTTTTCAGCAAGACTCTTGCCCCCACTGTCCCACAGGTCGACAACATTTTTGTTATTACAGACAGAAGAGAAGACAGGAGCACTGTGAGGAAGAGAGAAACAGAAAAAGAAGAGAAAAGAGAGAGGACAGAGGAAGAAAGACAAGTGAGGCAAAACAGAAAAATCATCAGGTATGAGTGTTTGTGATTAGGTTATAAAACTATTTTGACCTGGAGGTAAATGCTTTTGTATCAGCATAAGTAAGCGATTTTTAATATTGACAATGTTATTAAATGTCTAAAAAGTCCACCTGGGTGACAGTAATGTTGGGGGACGCCGGGTGGGGTGGGGGGTGGGGCCCTAAGCACATTGTGCCCAGGGGCCCCTGCAGTGATAATCCGGCCCTGCTGAGGACTGTAGGAAAACATCCTGAAACTGTGTGTGTGTGTGTGTGTGTGTGTGTGTGTGTGTGTGTGTGTGGTTGGTTGGGGCAGGTGTCTTCTGAGACAAGATAATGGACTCCCTCTCAGTTTAGCTTCAGAACAGCCATGAATAAACAGGGTATCCGTGGGGTCTTAAAAGTCTTGAATTTCATGAAAGGAAAATTAAGACCCTTAACAGTGTTTAAAAAGTCTTAAATCAATTTAGTAAAGACTTAAATTTGGTTCGTATTGACGTGATTTTAAAATGCGTTCGTCTAATACTTGCAAACTTGACGCTTTTCAGCGAAAATTGCCGTTTATGAAACCAAATACGTTCACATGAATCAAAGAGATTTTGTTTTAGGGAAGGTGAGTCTTTGGTCAGGTTTCAGTCACTCCTCATAAGAATCAGTTTCAGAAAAATGAGTGTTCATCCTCTTCACAAACCATCTTTGTTAGTGGGTCACGAGTCGCCATTTGACCAATCACAGTCACGGAGACAGCTAGGGGAAAACCAAGCCCCCACAATGCGGGTGAAAAATTGAGGCTAACGCGGAAGTGACAAAAATTGCAGTTCCACCCTCATCCGCTGGGGGCTGGTGTCAGAAGCGAACAAATCCTCATTGACTCCCATGTTAAAAATACCAATTTCACAGCAGAAATAAACATGTTTACAGCCTGGTTCCAAAACATGTTTTTTGTTTAAATGATCTAGTTTACACTCATGACAACTCTGAGGGGGATGAATTTTTTTCTCACTCTTCTGTTTAAGTGTATTAAAAGCCTAAAATTCTGTATAATTAATGAGCATCAGACCCACGTGACCACAGAGCTAGCTCCGTGAAAGAGCCTCGGTCTGGTCTGGAAACTGTTCCAGGATTTTGAGTCTCTGTGTTTGTGTATTCTTTTTTGGATATTTTTTGTGCAATTGTTGGACAAAATGACTTGCAGTGGCATTAATTGCACTAAAAGAGCATCCAAGGAGTCTCCACTTCATTTTCTCGGTAAGTAAAATTATATTTATGTATTTTAGGTCACTGCCGAGCTGAGCTTAGATTTTAACATGTACTGTTTAACCATGAAATTTAAATGTAATAGGGTAAAACCCAGTGCATTTAACATAATGCTGCACTTTAGAAAATGGGTTGAAATATAACATGTTGGTGGAGCTGGGTTCCGGCTACCGGCTTGTGGAGCTCTCGAGAGAACTCTGTTTTCCACCCGGTTCTCCCCTCCCCGCAGCTCGGCGCATCTCTGTCTGATTGCGGCTTCTGTCTGCTGCGCGGGCTGCCGGCTTGTGGAGCTCTGGGATGGAAACCTTTCCACCCGGTTCTCCCCAGCGGCAGCTCTGCACATTTCAGATCGCAGCGGTGCTTGTCTGCTGTATGGCTGCCGGCTTGTGGAGCTCTCGGGAGACCTCTGTGTTCGGGTTATTAGGAGCGAACAATTCGTAAGCGTTAACTTACTTTTGGATTCTTCAATAAATTCTGTAAATATGGGAATATTTACTGATTTATTAATTAATTAAGATATTCTTAGATATACGGGGCACCATTCCCCTTTTTCCGGGGAAAAATTGAATCCAAAACTCTTATCAGTCTTTCTTGAAGTTCGTAGAATCCTTGGAGCAGAGACTTCTCTTCGACACAACAAAGCTACTGGAGACGAAAATCTGAATTTTATAACGTTTAATTAACAATTTGTCAAATGAATAAACAGTGGCATAAATGAATAATAACCATGTGATATAATAAAAGGATGTATATTCAAAATAATGTTCAAGGTGTTTTGTGTGTATGTAGGATGTATGAATGGGGTCCTTTGTTCTCACAAAGGAGTAGTGTGTGTGCGTGTGTATGGATTCAAAATGGAGTCTTGAATACAAGATGGCTGACTCCTTTGTCTGGCTAAAGTGTGGGTGGCAACTTGCACTTTAACTTCCAAAGCACTTAGAATCAGTAGTAACTTAACCTTAAATCACTCAAAACATTTCAAAGGATCATGCAACAACACAAAAGATTAATCACGAGTTAATATCCTTAGTTTATCAGCCTGGCCATGGCCGAACATTTAAAGATACCAAACAATGATTAATAAGCAGTTTATTCTTTCAAAATGACCCGAAGGACGAATTTGGAACGAAAGAGGAAAACACGAAGCTACTTTTTTTAAGCAATAGCGCGGTTTTATTGCTTATTCTGGACTATAGAGGAAACGGGAGAAGAAAAGAATGAGAGAAAAATTAGTTTTCTGATCACCAAAAGAGCGAGGCGTCCCTCCCCCTTTTGATTTGACGGTTCTCCGTGTTTCTCCGCAGTTTTCAGCGTCATCCGCCGGTTTGATGCTTTCTCCGTTGTTTGGCTCCACGAGTGTTTCTCCACGGCTGGACACAAAGAAAACGAAGTTCCTTTTGGGCTGAGTTTGACAACTTACAGCGTTTCTGAGAGCTGGATGGAGTTGTTGTTTCTCTCCGCTGGTTCTGTGTCCTCAAACATCAGCTGGAGGGGAGCAGAAACGAGCAGATCAGCGGTCCCGTGGGCTCAACTTGGCTCTTAGAGCTTCCGCGTGCTCAAAGAAGTCGGAGCGTTCGACAAGCGTGTCCTTACCGCCAGGTATCCTGGGCAAAAGAACGAGGTTTCTTTGTCTCTGCTGAAGATTTATGGTCTTAGTTCGCGGGAAAAGCTCCACGGCTTCCCGCACATGCGCAGAACGTGTTTCTGGTACTAGGCGGTGACGTCATCACAATGCTTCCGTGTGCAAAGCATCATGGGAAATGAAGTTTCTTGGCGCTGATGTGATTATTTGCTTTTCAGAGCAATTTAAGCACAGTCATTTTGGGGAAAATCACTGCATAGTAATTTCCTCATGAGGTCAGACCCTCAACACCACCCAGTTTTACCCAGCGGTCAGCCCGGCGTATCTCTGACTCAGAAGCTCTGGTGTTTTGCACAGTTAACTCCGGTTGTAGCTAGGTTGCTACCTCCGTTAGCTTAGCTCCCACCTCCGCGTTAGTTTTGGGTTAGCTTGTAGCTAGTTCGACCGGTTGATCCCAGCCTTACAGCCCCACCCTCAGCTCCACCGCTCTTCCCTTTTGTGGAATTATCTGGGCTTGACGGAACCTGTGACACAGTCAAAATGGCGGTGGTGGCCACCTCCCATTTATCTTCAAAAATGTGTTGTTGGAGCCTATGGAAACCCATTGTCCAATATTTATATGTCGATGGGGAAAACACGCTGCGGTTGCTGGTATCACGGCGCCACTACAACTGTCGCTTCAACATCTCGCTGCGACTGGAGCTTAAAGTTTGTAAAATCATCAAAATCCCCTCCAGATACGTCAGTTTTCTGTATAGAACTTTAGCAGGTTTGTCTCCTTTCAGTTTCAGCCTTCACTGATGTTTCCCGAGGCTTGTATTCTTTTGGGGGGGGAGTTGAGTTCAAGCGTTGGTCAAAAACCGCTTTCCCAGTAATTAGACAGGTCCATTCTAACCTAAAGAATATTCTCACAGACAAGGTACTGCGGTTGTTGTTTCAGGTGCATACAGGCTAAACCCTTTAGGCACGTCTTCCCTACATGTTATATAAGAGATTTGAAATCAAGAAGAAGAAAAAACTTGCAAAAAAGCATGGATCTGTTTTCAGTGAGATGTTATTAGTGGAAAATAAACATAAATAGATCTAAAGATGTTTCTGGCACTTTTACAATCATTCTGTTGTGGAAAGTCAGCACAAATATTCAGTGATGAGTTGCTGTGCTCAGCATTGGGCGGAGGAGCCTGCTCATCAGCACCCCAGCAGAAAGGGTCAAACTCTGGTTACCGGTGATGGTTGTACCCCATGTGCAGCAGTACCGGGACCAGAGTGAATAGGGTGTGTATGGGGAGTATGAGTGGGTGTCCGGCGTGCATTTTTGTAAGTCTTGGGTTGTATGTGCATGTGTGAGCATGAGGGAGGGAGTGTGTGACTGTGTTTGTGTATGGCTGTATATGTCAGGTGGGGCCTTTGACTCCTCCCTACTCCTGGGACTTCTTTTGATGATATAGATCTTCGTCTCCCCTCCCCCTGCCACACCTGGTGTGGAGTGCGGTGCCTTGGTCTGCCTGGGTCGTGGCTCCCGGGTCAGGGAGTTTAAGACTTTTGGCATCTGCCTGACCAATCCCAGTGGCTGCCTGGTGGGGTCTGGGTCCCTGGGCTCTGCTGGGTCCCCGGCAGGCGTGGTCGACCCTGGGTCCCCGGTCAATGGGTCCCGGGCTCGGCCGGCTAGGGGGTGGGAGGCTGCGGGCGGGCCTGTGGGTTTGCCGCTGATATCTCCCGGGACTCTGCCGGCTGCTGGTTGTGGCCCCCCGGGGCGATCCTCTGTGCCTCTCGAGGGGGGTGGGGGCTTTTCTGGTTGCACTCTCCCTGGAGTTCCTGTGCTCTGGGGCAGCTCCTGGATCTCTGGGACTTGGAGCTCCCTCTGTCTCCTACACATCTTTGGGGGGCAGATCTGTGGCCCTGCACACTCTCTATTGGACGCTCCTAGAGAAACCTTACATAAATAAGTGCGTGTACACACACAGGTGCTCATAGTGCTTTCATAAATATGGACTTGGGCACGTTCAACACAGGTCTTAAGGCTATGGTGGGCACTTAATGCACTGTGATTTATTATCGTGTGATTGTTCAGTTAAACAATGTTGATTTTATATTTCTTCATCAAGTTGACGCAGTGATAACTGGATCTTGTTGTGTTGTTGTGTCCCATTTTTTTGTTTGTTTATTGTTTTTTTTCTTCTCTCTTTCTGCAGGTCTAGAAGCAGACTCTTGTTCATTATCGTTTATTTTTGTGGAGATCTTAAAAAGTCTTGAAAAAGTCTTAAATTAAATTTTGAGATTCCTGCACATACCCTGATAAAGAATGTTACCTAAACATCCCCCCCAGAGGAACTCCTCTAACCATCCAACAACAGCTTGGTGATGAACAATGTCTTCTCCAGCATGATGGAGCACCAGGCCAGAAGGATTTAGTCAAAACTAAGTGGATCAGGACCAGAGGATCTACACGTTGGGTCCAGGAATCTCCCCAGACCTTCATCCCTCTCAGAACGTGTAGTCCATCCTCCAGAGGCAGGGGGACAAACACAAACACAACACAGATGATGAAGAATGAGCTCCAGCAGTCAGGATCTGGACCTGCAGGTCAGGGTGGACTACAGAGTCCTAGAAGGACCAGCACTGGAGATGTGGACTCTCAATGCTGTAATTCTACTGTAACCATAGAAACGTCTGACAGAAAGATCTAAAGATGCTGAAAACAGTAATGTCTCTAAACTTCTGCACCTGGCCATGAACACAAAGGACAAAATAAAATCTTACACTCTTCATTCTCATAAAACTTTGGGACCAGCTGCTGCTCAGGTGAAGGCAGGTAATCTGGGCTCACTTCATATTCATGGACTGGACCGGCAACAAGGGCGTCGTTCCCGTACGGTCGCCGGCCGCCACCCAGAGGAATGTTACACATGGATGCATAATCGTCTAGGGTGTAGAAGAGACAGAAGAGCAGAGATGATTTAAGCCGGGCGTACACTGTGCGACTTTTTCACTCGTAGCACTCAGCTTCAGCTCTAACTGTACGACTTCCTCGCAGGGCAGATCTCACGAGTCATGCACTCACACTGCACGACCCAGTTCTCAGATGCGACCTGACTGCTCACACTGTACGTCTGGTAGCAACACGTCGGACCTAAAAATATGCTAAAAATAGCAGTTTTTACTCAACACGTCAGACTTTTTTGTCTTGTTTTGCCTGTTGTCCTTTGGGAGTGCTGCAGGGAGACACACAGGGATTTATGGGGGTTGGATGAGGAAAACGAAATAAAGAAAGTAAATCTGTGTTTTGTGATCAGTTTAATTTGACATGAACACGACAAAAACACGCTTTCTTGACAATCTTTGCGAGTAAAAAAAACCAATGTAGAAACAAAAACGAACAACGTGTGTTATTAGGGAAATGGGCGAGCGGTGTTGATGCAGGATTGCGCATGCACCGTGAGCTGTTCTGATACATTTTGGGTCGCAGCTGCTCCCAGCACCGCTTCAACAGTGCGATACCCTCACGAGGGACGAGCAAAATATTAAACACGCCAGAAGTCCGTGCGAGCTCACGATTGCTGATCGGTAGCTGGTCACGTGGTGTTAATCGCCTCTCGTAACCCCCTGTACACTACACGACGCTCGGCGCAAAACTCGCCCCGATCTCGTGGATTCTCGCACGACTGGAAAATCGGCTCAAAAAAGTGAAAAAGTCGCACAGTGTACGCCCGGCTTTAGAGATTCAGGAGGTGGACTGTCAACGTGTGTTCTTGTAATTACTACCTACTGAGGACCATCATGAGGGTCTAACCTACAAAGTGAGGACAGTTTTGTGGTCTTCACTTTCTTTTAAATGTTTACCAGTTGGTTTTAGAGGTCTGGTGTGAATGAAGCTTTAGTTTAGGTTGGAATACTTCAGCATTGGTTGGGGTTAGGCACATACAGTCACAAACATTAATGGAAGTCAATGGATGGTCCTCACTAAGATAGAAAGACAGACGTGTGTGTGTGCATACCCGATTCTCTCGGAGGACACAGGGCACAGTCCATGCCCCAGGCCTCCCCGTGGCGACAGCAGCACTCGGTGTATGTGGTCCTCCTGTTGGGCCCCAGTGGGCGCGTACACGTCAAGCTCTGGGTCACCGTCTGCCAGCAGATGCCCTGGTAGTCCACCTGCTCCATCTCTTGTTGCTCTACAGAAACATCCAGTCACCTTCAGCATGAGAAGGTTTCTACCTGGACTGATGTTTCAACAACCAACTAAAAACTGTCTGAACATGAATGTTTATTAAACCTGCGGCAGAAACTTAAGTCAGACTCTCTGAAATCATTCAGGAAACAAAACCAATCTGATAATTAGACGACATAATGACTGAAAACCCATCTCACCGGCCAGCTCAGGAACCGGGACACAGCGGTGGCTGTCTGGCTCCAGAACCAGGGGATGTCTGCACATGCATACGTACGAGCCGTCGGTGTTTTGACACTCGCCACCGTCACACAGCATCTCATCCAAACACTCATTGATATCTGCAGGAAACAAGAGCAAACAGCCATCACACACACACACACACACACACTCCCTCCCTTTGCTGCGTTCCTCTCTCACCTCTACACTCCAGACTGATGGGGTCGTAGTAGTGCCCCCCCATGCAGTAACACTCGTAGCTCCCCTCTGTGTTCTTGCAGTAGCCTCCTTTACAAACCTCCTGACCAAACAAAGAGCATTCATCTGCATCTGAAAGCATCCAGAGAGAAATCTGGCTGTAAGCAGTGTTGGAGCCACGTTCCAGCTCCATTCTTACTGACGTCCTGTAACTTTTCCATCTGTGAATTTATGTATCCTTTGGAGGATGGCTGTGAGTTCTGGTGGTTTGCCTCCTGATCCTCTTCAAACTGCTTCCTGTTGGAGTCTTTCTGAGTCACAGGCAGTGTTGGGAATGATACTTTTAACTCATTCACTGCCATTGACGACTAAAGTCGTCATTTTAGATCCAACCGTTCACTGCCAATGACGACTAAAGTCGTCATTTGCATTTTTTTACTGTTTGAGCATTGGAACGAGCCCCCGCGCTGAGAGAACAAACATCTCAGCCCTGAAGCCGATCTTCATCCGCATACGTCACAGATCACATGATCAGGAAGCAGACCATCCATGTGTTTGGAGATCGTTTTGGGCCGTTCCTGTAAAAAAAGTGAGGCGCGAACCGGAGAAGCGTCTGCCGATCACAATTCGACAACGGATTATGAAAGAACGGATAACGCTTGAAACACACGGCTTCTTCCTGATGTAAGAGGTGAGTCTCCTCTTTGTTTTGGTTGTTTTGGCATCGACATCATGCTAGCGCGCAACGTTCTGTGACTCTTAAAAAAAACAGTAAAAACGGTGAGAAACGCTGGCAGCGAAGGCCGTTAGTGATCAGGAAACGGCTGGCAGTGAATGAGTTAAAAAGTAATTAGTTATAGTTACTGATTACTCTGTCAAAAAAGTAACTCAGTTACTTACCGAGTTACGAGATTATAAAAGTAACTAATTACCAAGAAAAATAACTACTTAGTTACTTTTTTCATTAAAGAACGCTAGGAAAATGGGTTCCCCTCTTAATTCAGCTTACTTAATTTACTATAAATGACTACAATAGTGAAATATAAATGACTAATGACTGGAACATAATAAAATGTAAGTCCAAATGTTTTTTATAAACCTGAATAATTTGTATAAATAAGCACTTAACAGGAGGAACTACTAACAGGAACATTACACTAATCTAGACTATTAAAAGATCTCTGTGTGATATTTAACAAGACCCCAATCAGCTAAAATTTAAAATTGCAAATAGAAACACCTGTAAAGGTTCCTGGGCCTTTAAATGGTCTCTCAGTCTAGTTAAATTACAGAAATAAATGTAATTTTGCACAATATTCTAATTTTTACAGCTTCACATAATTGTGTGTTATTAGCAGCATTTCTGTTGCTGATAATCTAATAATGGTTAAATAAATAAATAAAATCCTTTAAAATGACACTAGAAGAGGTACAAGTCTGATGGAGGACTTACATTTACTAACTTGGGTCAGACCCAACCACAGAAGAGCTGAAGCTGGGTGGTGAACACACACAGGTAGTTCTGATAACACCTGAGCTCCATGACGTCTGAGACTGATGCATCAGTGTTACAGTGGGACTAAAGACATGATCAGGAACAGGTTACAGCTGGATGATCTAGGAAGGTAGAAGATCAGGACGTCTGAGCGGTGAACAGGTGAGCGGACCTTCAGGATGTCCCGCTGTCACGCTAAGAAGGTCATGGCTGCAGGTCCACACCTGCAGCCGTAGATATTCATCACGTCTTCCTCGTTCTTCACGGCCGTGATGCGCTTGGATGAAAACATCTACCTCTTTAGCTCCTGATCAGCTGATGACAGCTTCAACATAAGGATGGATGGATGGATGGATGATAGATTGATGGATGATAAGATTGATGGATGATGGATGGGTGGATGGATGGAGGTAACTGGAGGAAACTAGGATATCTAGTGGTCTGTGAGCTACACTGTTGCCTCCCAGGCTGAACTGAATCCCACTGAGCCAGATGTTAGTCAGTGTTATCCTAACTAAAGCTTTATTAAAACCATGATGAACTCATCTTACCTTTGTAGTTATCAGAAAATTGTAATCCATAAAGCAAATCTTCACTGGGAATAAAACCTCTTCCTGATGGGCACATCTGGTTAAACTGGTCTGAAAGGGAAGCAACAGGGAGGTCTGGAGGTTAGGAATTATGTCCACTAAAGCCGGGCGTACACTGTGTGACTTTTTCACTCGTAGCACTCAGCTTCAGCTCACACTGTACAACTTCCTCGCAGGGCAGATCTCACGAGTTACGCTCACACTGCACGACCCAGTTCTCGGATGCGACCTGACTGCTCACACTGTACGTCTGGTAGCAACACGTCGGCCCTAAAAATATGCTAAAAATAGCAGTTTTTACTCAACACGTCAGACGTTTTTGTCTTGTTTTGCCTGTTGTCCTTCAGGAGTGCTGCAGGAGGACACACAGGGATTTATGGGGGTTGGATGAGGAAAACGAAATAAACAAAGTAAATCTGTGTTTTGTGATCAGTTTAATTTGACATGAACACGACAAACACGCTTTCTTGACAATCTTTGTGAGTAAAAAAAAACGTGTAGAAACAAAAACGAACAGCGTGTGTTATTAGGGAAATAGCGAGCGAGCGGCGTTGATGCAGGATTGCGCATGCGCCGTGAGCGGTTCTGATACTGTTTGGGTCGCAGCTGCTCGCAGCGCCGCTTCAACAGTGCGATACCCTCACGAGGGACGAGAGAAATATTAAACACGCCAGAAGTCCGTACGAGCTCACGATTGCTGATCGGCAGCTGGTCACGTGGTGTTAATTGCCTCTCGTAACCCCCTGCACACTACACGACCGCTCGGCGCAAAACTCGCCCCGATGTCGTGGATTCTTGCACGAGTGGAAAATCGGCACAAAAAAGTGAAAAAGTCGCACAGTGTACGCCCGGCTTAAACAGGAATTCACATGAAGACGATACTCTAAAGAAATGCTGGCATCTGGTAAGTCTGAGATCCGTTTCCCTGCCTGGAGCCCAGAAGGGTGAAAGACTCAGAACCATCAGCAGCAGAAGACTCAGCGTAACGTTATCATCCAGATTTGACCAGAAAAGCTCTAATTCCACAACTTGAAGACTTAAATAGGACATAGTACATGCTGTATGAATCCTAAACCAAGTAAAAACTGGGCCATTATCACCCATTTCACCCAGCTGATGAAATGATCACAAAACACAGACATGGGTTTTAGTGGGCCTGAGTGGCCTGGCAGACTCAAACTTCTAACAGCGTTGGCATCAATGATATCACGTGTGGATCAGTCTGCTTTCCTTCATCTATCCCTCAGTGTCCTTGCTTTTGTACCATTCTCACAGGATTTCTTCTTCCTCACCTGTACCGTTGACAGGACAGGGATACACCTCACAGTTGTCCCCCCAGCCAGCTCCCAGCGTACAGCAGCACTCCTGCAGCGTGACATGGCTGGTCAGCACGCTCTCACACAGGTTCTCATCGTTCAGGTTATAGTAACACTCCTTCCTCTCCACTGGAGGTGCTGAAAGATGAATGGATGAAAAAATGAACACGGCCGATCTCTGCTAACCTCCGCTAAGCAATGATGAGTTTTTCAGGCTGGTGGAACCACCCGGACCTTAAAAATAGACTAGACTATATTTTGGCCCAATTCTAGCTCGCTTCCAACAGGAATTGACTTCGACAGGAATCCAAGACTCATGGTTAGCTGGTCAGATAAAGCTTGTCATTGGTTCTTTGGGAAGGAAGCCAGAATTGGGACAAAATGTTTTGTGCTTGTAATCATGAGTTTTGTAACTATAGACTGAGATGTGTGATTTGTTTGTTTTCTGCAAGTTACAAAACAAAGTTACAGTTACAAAAAGAGAATTACATGCTACAAACTGAAAGTTACAGTTACAAAAGATGTTACAGGTTACAAAGCTTGGTACAAGCTACATGTAATATTGTCCCAATCCTATTTCCATACGTGTCTGCCCTTTTTACCTCCATACATTTGCTGCTGTGGGTCTTCGTTATGGTGTTTTTACTCAAGTTTGTAAGATTTTACAAAGTTGTTGTGACATCATCAGCTGGCAGGTAAAAGCCATCAACAAGATCATAGGAAGGCCAGCTTCCTGTGAGCTGTTTAAACTCTTGATGATGTTTCTTCTGGGATGTCTACCTGTGCTTTAGAGGCCCAGAGGGGGCGGGACTACATCACCTTATTTACCAGACTGTTACCAACTGGAAAATTTCTCAGGTTATTATGATCTTTTTTTTTTTTTTTTTTTAAATTCTGTCATCATAGAGCAGGGGTGTCAAACTCAAACTCACACGGGGCCCAAATGAAACTCTGGGATGGAGTCGAGGGCCAAACTTAATATTTTTTGAAAAAGTGACGGCAAATTTGCACATTTTCTTTATCAACATAAATGCAATTTTGAACCTTTAAATTTGGAAACAAACTTATTTTTGCATTAACACTGAATGTGGAATAACCAAATTACACACGAGCAAGTCAGTTTTAAATAAAAGGCATCAGTGGTATTCATTACTTGTGGTATAATCAGCATTTTTAAAATCTATTCAGGATTTATGTTTTCTTGTTTGTTCGTTTTTCTTATTTTTATTCTCCTTTTTCTCCTGTAATAAGTGTCATCGCTGCTGTGACGTCTAGCTTTCCCCACTGAGGAACAATAAAGGGATTTTCTATTCTATTCATCTATCTGCAGCCTTTCCACTTCCTGTTTATTGTAGGTTAAATCTTTTCTCACGGGCCAACAACAAAATAAAAACATAATTTTTATCTTAAATGAAAATGCAACATCTCACCTGTTAACTTTCATGTTTTGGAGCAGAAAAAGAGCATAAAACCAACATATTTAAAGCTCAGTTTGCTCCACTGGTTTACTGTGATGCTCACCTGTTCCAGCCAGATACCTGCATCATGGGGTTGATCTGAGCTGAGGAGGAGACTCCTGTTGTTTTGTTCATCTTCATCATAATAATGACAACATTAGATGACAACAGGTGCTCACATAGGTTTGTGCTGCTGAACATGTCTGAGCAGCTTGACCACGTTGTTGTGTGTCGGGGAGGAAAAATAACAACGACAGCAACCACAGAGTCATGCTGGTTTGAGCGGGTTGCTGCTCGCTGGAGTTATATCAGCTCTGTCAGGAAGTTAGTTGGAAAACTTTCTCTGTCAGTCGTGAACGCATTACTGAGCGGTTAAAATCTCCGTTTCTGGGCTTCAACGTCAGCAAATAGCTGAGTAAACTCGGCGCTGAGTGAGAGGAGTGTTTATTTTGTCCGAGACAGCGGAGCTGCAGACACCGGCAGCAGACGCTGGAAAAAACACAAAGGAGGGGGTGCTTCGGTTCCGCGCTAACGCCGCAAAGCATCATAGGAGTTGTAGTTGTTGTGGTAAAATCGGCCAGCGGGTCAGTTTTAATGTATTTTTGATACTTATTTCGCGGGCCACATAAAAATGCTCCATGGGCCTTGTGTCTGACACGTGTGTCATAGGTAATATTTCAGCTACAAGCCAGCACACCGTTCCCATTTCAACTGCATGCTTTGATGTGCAGTTTGAGTGTTTTTTATGTTTGTTTAAAGATGCAAGAAAGACTTTTTACAAAGTTTGTGGCAGAATTGCTTACAGGAAAATAAAAGAATAATTGTCCTACAGGAGTTATTTGGGTGGCTTGCCAACTCCGGGTCGGGAGAGAGGTCCTACCTCAAGTGGAGGAGTTTAAGTATCTCGGGGTCTTGTTCACGAGTGAGGGTAGGAGGGATCGAGAGATCGACAGGCGGATTGATTCGGCGTCTGCAGTGATGCGGACGCTGAGCCGATCTGTCGTGGTGAAGAAGGAGCTGAGCCAGAAAGCCAGGCTCTCGATTTACCAGTCGATCTATGTCCCAATCCTCACCTACGGTCGTTCATGAGCTTTGGGTAATGACCAAAAGAACGAGATCGCGGATACAAGCGGCCGAAATGAGTTTCCTCCGTAGGGTGGCCGGGCTCAGCCTTAGAGATAGGGTGAGGAGCTCAAACATTCGGGAGGGACTCGTAGTAGAACCGCTGCTCCTCCGGATCGAAAGGAGTCAGTTGAGGTGGTTTGGGCATCTGGTCAGGATGCCTCCTGGATGCCTCCCTGGGGAGGTGTTTCAGGCATGTCCTGCCAGCAGGAGGCTGCCGGGTCGACCCAGGACACGTTGGAGAGGTTACATCTCCAATTTGTTCCGGGAACGCCTTGGGGTCCTGCCGGAGGAGCTGGTGGAGGTGGCCGGGGAGAGGACGGTCTCGAGCTCCCTAGTTGGGATGCTGCCCCCGTGACCCGGACCCGGATAAGTGGAGGAAGACGACGACGAGTTATTTGGTGGGGCTAACAAATACATGCTAACTACGCATAAAGGCTGCAGCTGGGAATCAAAGCTGCGATAATCTCCCTGCTACAGCTGCTCCACCGTGCAGCCCGGTTTACTTCCTGTCTGAGTGTCTAGTGAAAATCTACGGATTTACCTTTGGGAATGCTCTCACACTTGGCTGTCATGAAGTTGTAATCCTGGCCGCTGGGACACACACACAAGAAGGTGCCGTCTACGTTCACACACTCGGCCTCTCCACACACACTGCTCAGCAGCTCACACTCGTTCACATCTGAAAAGAAGAGGAGATGATAAATGAGCCTGACAACAGGAAGTTACGACACTCTGGGTTTAAAGGAAACAAACTCCTGAAGAAGCTTGTGAATCTGATCCTTTCTGGTATCATTCATGGAGTCGGAGAACCATGCGTGTTGGAAGCCACGGAGTCTGAACAGATGCAGCTTGTTCCAGCTTCTAGGACTGAGGTACAGCTGCATGCTGATGCTGACTAGACTTAAAGATATTGGCCAGAGGCAAAATTCCTTTGAACAGCATGTGTAAAGAAGTATTAAAATCTCAGATGAAAAAGGTTTTTGTTTTTTCACGGCTGGAATTGAAAGAAAATCTGATGTTTTTTACTGGCGCGGGAAAAACAGAAACTACGGCGACAAGAATGGATATTGGATTACCGGAGACGTTCAACTGAACTCCGTGCCCTGCAGCTGGATATCAGAACACCGGTCCTATAGGAGGATCTATTGTTGAAAAATGGGGATCATCTTTTAGATTATATCTGTGCGTGTGTGTGTGTGTGTGTGTGTGTGTGTGTGTGTGTGTGTGTGTGTGTGTGTGTGTGTGTGTGTGTTGGTTAGTGCTGCGGCAGTCATGCTAACGGGACCCACCTGCTGGAGTCCAGAAGTTCCTGCGGTTCTAAATGGATTTATAGATGTAGGTTATTATTTTAGATCAAACCTATGCAAGTTAAAAATACGTGTAGGACACAGACCTTTAGCTGCAGCTGTAGACACAGTTTTCTGTTTTAATTAGGAACACGATAGTAAACAAAATACAGTGATTTACCGTGTTAGCAACAGCAGCTACCTAGTATGACGTGTGTGAGTGACGTATGCAAAACACAGTTCTTCGCTGCCTGGAGGAGAGAATTTAGATTTTCTGTAATGATTTATGACTAAATTCCTTAACAAAATGAAAAACTGAACCCAGTTCATATTTATATAGATGGTAAAGTGTAGTTATACTGTATTTCTACTATTTTAATGCCGAGTCTGGCCACTACCTTTAAAAGATTATGCTACTTTTTCATCTATGTTTATTTGGCAGATGTTTTTATCCAATGTGACGTACAATACTTAACCTATAGGGCGTGTGGTGATCTGTGGGGGAAGCCCACGCATGCATGAGGAGAACATACAACTCCACACAGAAAGGCCACAGCCAAGTTTCGAACCTGCAACCTTCGTGCTGCGAGACAACAGTGCTAACAACTGCGCCACCATCATTTAGAAAAAAAAGAAACCGCTGTAGGCAATGAAAACTTCCCCCTTAAAGCTAACACGATGTAGCTGGAAACCTGTGAAGTGTGACAGAAAGAAGAATAAATCTGTTAGTGTCTTCAGTGATAAATGAAGACAAATGTTAGAAGGAAAGCTAAGAAAACACAGAAGAACGGGACGAGGAGGAGAGATGGAAAAGACGATGCTGATCTGTTTGGTGGAGAGTAGAAGAACGCTCCCTCTGAGGGGTTAGCGGTAAACCACCGGCCTGGCCGTGTGTTTGTGTGTAAGTGAGTCCATGTGTGCAGACCGCAGAACAGTGATGTTTGGCTGCTTTACAGCAAACAGCAAGATGGGCTGAACCAGGGTGGGACCACGCACAGATGCCCAAGGGACAGAAGGGAAGTGTGGCAAGTGTGTTAGAGACGTTCTGGATGTGACACAATGAGTCTTTTACGGTTTTAGTTTAGTCACTAGGTTTGGTGGCCTACAACCAGATGGCTAAGAAACACAATGCTGCCCCAGATAAGCAGCTGAAAACGGACGGACAGAGGAACTGAAACCAGCAGCTTCAGTCTGCTCTGATGTTGATTATGGTCACTAGGGATGTGTATTGGTGAAATTCTGGTGATACGATACGCATCACGATACGGGGAGACGATACTTCACGATATATTGCGATACATTCAGCCTGACGATATTAGCAGTTAACAGTCCAAAGTGATACGTAACATGTTTAATATGAGGTATCTGAACCATAACTGAGATTTACATTTCAGTGATGGAAACAAAACCCACTGCACACTGCTGCCAACTAGTGGTCGGTGTTTGAATGGCACCAAAAACAAAAAAGAAAATACACAAATGTTTGCATGTAAATTCTCCCCAAATTTTGATGCACAGCTTTTGAATATCGATATAATATCGCTGGAAAAAATATCACGATATATTTCCATAATGATGTCATTCTTACATCCCCACTGGTGTGTGTAAAAATGTATATCAGTACTTCATTTACTTTAACACTCTAACATCAGATCCTCCACCAGGGGGCAGCAGACACAAATAGGACTGGCAGTTTTCTGATGAAGGTACTAATCCTGACCTCAGATGAGCATTGATGTGACAGGATGTTGTACGAGGGGTTGATATAGGCAGTGAGACTAATTCATTCAGGTTTAAATGTACAGAAATGACCTAAAGCATCAGCTAACAGCACTAATGTGTTCAAAATGACCCAGACCCATGGATGTATTTCTGGGGGGACATGTCCCATGTCCATGCCCAGACCTCATCACCACTGGGGGAGACTTCTCTGTCTTATGTCTGGGACAAAAGCCAAACAAACGTCACGTCTAGAAACGTTAGACCAGCTGTGCTTTAAAGCCCCCTGAACAACCTCCTCCTGAGGAATGGAAAGTGTTTTTACCACCAGTCATTATGCTGTCGCGCTGTCATTTCAAATAAATTATGCACTCAAATAGAACTTTATTTTGAAGTCTAGCGACCCGTCCCCATCTGAGCTGGTCAGGGTTAAGGCCACGCCCCTATTCACTATTAAAGAAGTCACAACTCCTGAAAAATTCCACGATGAAGAAAAGTTTCTTTAACGTTTAGATCTGAACCTGCTGATTCTTGGTGCTTAGTCGCTACAATTCAAAATACTGTCTAAATGACTGCAGATATTCTGTGTTCTTCTGGAAGCTGTCCAGCAGCGATCTGGTTGTTCAAAGATTTTAAACTTGCCATCAGGAGAAACTGCTCCTTCGTGTTTGTCAGCAGCAGGCTTCCATGTGGAGGTCTGATTCATCCAAACCTTCCTCTGCACTGCCCTCTAGTGGATGAACCGTCTAACACACAATGCGAGCAGAAATGGGCTTTTAGTTTCGAGTCTGTCTAATAATCAGTGTTTGTTTGTTGTTATGGTGTCTTCCATTTTATTTGAAGAGCAGCAAATGTTGCCAATAAAAACCTACTCTCTGACTGCATCAAACCCACTCACCTTCACAGCTCTTCTCGTCCTGGGAGGCCTGGTAGCCCTGGTCACACACACACTGGAACGAACCCAGTCTGTTCTCACAGAACCCGTGGAGCCCACATCGAGTCTCATTGAGCCCGCACTCATCAATGTCTGAAACCCACAGAGCAGAGAAAAGTCCAAAATGCTGCTTTAATCACAGAAAAGGAAGCAAAGCCGTTGGTTTTACGCAAAACCAGCAACATGAAAGGTGAACCTTAATACCAGTATAGCTTACTGCCAAAACATCTGCTGGAGCAGAAAACGCACAAATGACTTGGTTTTATAAAAATACACACACACACACACACACACACACACACACACACACACACACACACACACACACACACACACACACACACACACACACACACACACACACACACACACACACACACACACACACACACACACACACACACACACACACACACACACACACACACACACACACACGTTTCCACTTGGGTCTGAGTCTGCATAAATCATGAGACGGAGGGCAGCAAATATCCCTCCTAGTCTAGACAGCCAGCTTAAAGGCTTCTGTCTGTTTTTGTTCCTCTATTTTTTATTTTCTCCTCGACTTTCTGGAAAGGCGAGGGCATTAAAAACAGCTTTGGCACACAGACCCAGAATCCTACCAAAGTGGAGAAAGTAGCAGCACCATATGAGAAACAGAGGGATGGAGAAGAAAAACGAGCCCCTGAAGATGTGAGTTAAAGATGTCATGGACCATAATCTTCATCTCAAGCCCCAAAGAGTGTTCCCCCTCAGAGATGGAGAGGGTTGTGTTTGGGGAGATGCTGATTCCAGGAGCAGTGCCTGAACTAGAAAAATGGTGACCTTTGTCAGACCTCCAGTCCACACTGGGGACATCAGCAGTGCTGAATGGTCTACTCGCGTGCTACGCGGAGCATCGATCCACACCGGGGAGCGTTTCAGGTGCGATGCAGCTTCTCTGCCTTCCCTTGAGACTTCAAAGGTCACGGTTTGTTAATGCCGTCCGCCTTCAGGTTTGGCATCGCTGTTTGATGTCATTGATAAGGTTGTTCCTCTCCAGTGCCAGGATTAAAGCCACACTGCTGCACTTCTCTAAAGATGCTGGGCGTAAAAAGCTGTTAGGTTGCACGTGTTAAAGCAATCTTCATAGATAAGAAATCTCATCTCTGCAATAGTCTTTTATTTAGAAAAATAGCAAACGTTTTACACTGAAAGCGTGTGTGATTTCCTGTCTACCCCTATGTAAACTGTGGATGTTGATGTGAACCAGATGCGACTCAATGCAAAAGTACAACCCAATCCTCTCTTTAGTGGTGCAGCGAGTCGTTTCTGCGACGCACCTGAAATGTTCCGCGCCGCGGCCGGTTTGGATCAACTCTCTGGACTATAACGGATTCTGCTGCCATTCTGCACTGCTGTCTCTGCAATGGACTGGGGGTGAGGTATCCCAGAAGACCTCTGGGGCAGCTTACAGGCACAGAATGAACAGAAGGACTGCATCTCCTGGCCACAGAGTCAAAAACTCAGGTGTCGGAGGAATTTAAAACAGCCATGGAGAAGAACCTTTGTTTGGCCCAAAGGAGGTTCTGACAAACCAAAACCCCAGCCCATCCCAGGCTCTACTGGGTTCTGGGTGGGGAACTGCTGACCCAGACAAAGGGGAAGACTTTGGCCCAATCCCAATACTCGTGAGATCCCAGCCAGGGGTGCAAGTGCGTAGGGTGTCCCGATTCTCAAGTGCGGACGTTGACCCTTTGCAATCTTAATCCGGACTTCACCCAAGTCTGCATCGATGCGGACTTGGGTGAAGGGTATTACCCACAATCCATTGCTGTGGGAGAAAGACCCAAGTGCTTTTTCTGTAAATATGTATTTTCTAATGAAAGTAGTTCATCTAGGATGATCTGTTGATGTAAATTTATTTCAAAGAGTTTGCTTGTTCATTTGAAAGATGTTAATAAAGTTATTTTTTTCTTTAAGTAGCACAGCAACCAGCATCCCGGCACAGCACAATGCTCCCTGTCCCAATTTGGCAAATTTTTGCACAATCACCACGCACTTGAGGCCTTACCACAGTTTACCCTGGTAGAGATCATTGAGGCAGTCTAAAAGTTCTGTGAGATCATTCCTGAGATCCTGAAGGGATTCTTCAGAAAGATCTGGTGAGCCAGAACTCACTGAAGGGAATAAATCTCCTTCCTAGGCCCGGGATAAATCCCGGGATCCTCCAGGGGGAGCTGGAGAGTGTTGCTGGGGAGAGACTTCTCCGATTGTCCAACAAAATAACGATGTTTTGTTTATGACATCATTTTGGGTAGTTGGACTAAAATTAAAATTGTTTTACTAAATAAAACTATGTTTTCATTTGATGTGTTAATAAAAACCATGAAACTGAGAAAGTACAGTATATAGTGGGGTACTGTAGATAAGACCAGTGTGTGTGTGTGTGTGTGTGTGTGTGTGTGTGTGTGTAGTTGCATCTTACCATCACAAGATGGTGTGTTGAGGCTGGCGGTGAACCCAGGATCACACACACACTGATAGGACCCCTCAGTGTTTACACATCTGCCATGAGGGTGGCAGAGTTCTGCTTCTTCCACACATTCGTCGACATCTGAGACGACAGACAGAAACCACTTAAAGCTGCGTGTCTGGACTGGTTTCTCTAGCTCTGTGGAGCCCTAAAACTGGGATCCTGCTGTAATCAGAGAGCCTGACAACAGCACGGGGATGAAAATGCTAAGTTTCAGTAAATTAAAGGGTCTGATGGGCTGATCACTGAAACCTGTTTAAACTAGACTAGAATTACAATAGCTACAATAGCTTTCACAACAGGAGAGTAAAAAATGAGACTATAGAGCAGGGGTATTCAATTCTGGGCCTGGAGGGCTGGTATCCAGCATGTTTTAGTGGTTTGTCTGCTCCAACACACTAGATTCAGTGGTTGAATCACCCGTGCAGCTCATCAGGCTCTGCAGAAGCCTGTTAATCACCTGCTGACTGAAATCAGGTGTGCTGAAGCAGGTTAAAACTAAAACCTGCCGGGACAGAAAACCCCTGCTATAGAGTAACTAACAGTTAACATGAACTGTGAGAATGAGTGTACCTCTGCAGCTGGTGCCGTTCACCTGGCGATACCCCTCAGGGCAGGTACAGGTGTAGGAGCCCAAGTTGTTGATACAGTCTCCTACATCTCCACAGACTCTGTTCTGCTCCTCACACTCATTCACATCTGGGGGTGTTACAGAAGGTGAGTTTAGAACAGCAGGGCTTTCCTGACAAATCCCTGCTTGACAAAGTGCGCCCCTCCCCTCTCGGTTTTGCCCGATCCACAAACGTTTCTCAGGTGGACTCAATCCCCTCTAATCCAAGGAAGGATCGGCGTCCACAGGCAGACCCTGTTAATCGATGCCAGATAAATGAGAATGGAAGGAAAGGACAGAGCCTCGTTCTTCATCCAGATGGAGCGATAATTATTCATCCATGCCTACGAGGACTACAGAGATATCAGAACTACAACAGAGACCATGAGCTGTTAGAATCTGTGTAGCTGGAGCTATTTAGTTAGCACGCTGAGCATTTCCATGTTTCCATGGCAACACAGGAAGTCCACTTCAGTTCCTGTTTCTCCACATATTTTATTAAAGCTCTCATCATTTATGTGGTTTTCATGTTCTGCTCCAGAGTCTGGATGTTTAGAGACTGGAGGACTTTGTTTCTGCTGAGCAGCTGTGAGTTTTAAGAATTTGCGGTGGTCATGTGACCCTGAAGTTAACGCTGTAAACCGTTTGTCACAAATACACATTTAGCACATATATTACACACCGAGGAGAAACATCATGTATGTCATTTAAATCAGATATTAGCGTGTTTGACTCGTGTGACCAGAGTACATATATAGTCACTCCGATAAAGCATTTCCTGCTACATGTCTTATGTTAGCAGCCGTAAGCTAGTTTAAGGCTATTTAACATGTTAATGATATGGGTCCATCCCAGACTAAAGCTGAAATGTAATTATACTTATTAATAATGCTGACATCAGTGGAATCAAACGCTGCTAATGAGGTTAAATACAACAAAGATGTAAATCCAGTAGAGCTCATGTTTAAAAACTCCACATGTATGAATCATTTAGCCATGAAGCTGCTACCGCTGCGGGCCAGCGGTGGCGCTGATTCACCACCTCGTAGCTGCCAGCCACCCACAAGAAAAGGGACGTCACTTGCCTCGTCCAATCATATTCACAAAGAGTCAGCTAGCCTAGCTGCTAGCCTGCCATGGAGCAGGTTTGTTCTCTAGCATGTTACCATGGTGACTGGGAGGGGCTTCAGGCTAGTCATGTTCGTAGAACCGATTCAGGGGCAGTTCCACCGGGATTTTCAAAAGAAAGCCTGATTTGGGATTCGATCGCTCTGTGGAACAGCCCCCTGTACAGAAACACACGAACCACTGAGTTTTCATTAAACAGTAGAAACAACAAACTTGATGTAAATTTTGGGATTTTAACCCAAAACAGAGCATTTAATCTGGAGGAACTGCTGAACCAGTGGGTTTACAGCTGAGAATCTGTGAGCGATTACTCAGGTCTAAGACAGAAACGAGGCCTGCTTAATTAAAACCATGTGTGTGTGTCCCATCAGCAGTTCTGGAGTCATAAAACAGAAACACGCAAAAACAGAGGAATAGGTGGAATCTGCAGCTGACTCGTCACTTAATCAGCTGCAACACAACAGCGCTGGTGTTCAAGGCAGTGGGGGCAATTCCATTTTTATTGATTAGTATATTAGACTGAAAGGCAAACGTGCTGCACAATCAAGTATTAATATGCCAGGTTCTGACTCAGAGCCACACATTATCTCCTAACTGTAGAAATGACGATCCAGCCCGGTACTGATAAACACAATTTCCAAACTCATTCTGCAAAAGTTAAAAAAGTTGAAGTAATTTTCAATAATAAAAATTATTGTGGAAAAAAAAATCTGAAGTTGATATTTAATTTATGATGAAGACTTTTCTCAGACACATCAAAAATAAGAAGTCTTAAAAGTCGTCAGGCGGAGTCTACGGTCGTCTTTCAAACTACTTTTTTGTAGTTCTGAGTCGAGCGTATGTAGGAGTTCCTTGTAATTATCCCCAGAACAGAAAATTTTTGTAACATCTGCAAATAAAATTAACTTTAATGATTGATGCAACCTGCTGGGTTCCTCATATAGGAAACTTTTTACTGATTGGCTTAATGACCTGACCTGTACTGGAAAGTTTACTGTGTGAAGGTCCTTGAGACGACTCTGGTCGTTATTTGGCGCTACGTAAGTAAACTTGAATTGAATAGAAAAATAGAATCTGTGAAGATTGCCTTTTGAGCAGTGAAACTGTTTTTCTTAACCCTCCCACTGTCTTTATGGGTCCATGTGGCAGGGGTGAGGAGTGAGCACCACCTCACCCCTGCCACGTGGACCTCAAGGGATAAACCACCAACCCTGCTCAATGGTCAACTTTCCTCGCGGGGTCACCCCCATTGGGACAGTGGGAGGGTTAAGTGTCTAAAGATTTACGGCTCCTACCATCACACTGGTCTCCAGCAGGCGACACTCTGAAACCGGGCCCACACCGACAGAAGAATGAGCCGCGGGTGTTTTGGCAGTGGCCTCTGATGCAGACCCGCTCATCCTGGCACTCGTCTACATCTGGAAAGGATGGAAGAAGTTCACATCAACAAACGCTTAAGCAACGGACTAGTCTCACATTTATTATAACAGCTGTTGCATAAACAGTAGAGCTCACAGAGTCTAAAGGAAGATCTGTGAAGGCGAGCTGTAAACAATAATAAACAAACAGCAAAGGAACAATCTGCCAGCAAATCTAATTAAATGAAAGAAGAAAGAAAATTATGCCCCCCCCCCCACCCAGGATGTGGCTTGGCCTGCCCTGTTGGGTTTGAGTCAAACAGCCAAAACCAACTGGCTAACCCCGTGTCACAGAGAGGCAGGCGAAGCAAGCTGAAGCACATATCTGGTTTCTGCCGCGGGATTCAGGCCTTCCAGGATAAAAATGGGTCCAGTAGTGCTGGTTTGTTTATTCACCGCCTGATTAGAGGCTGGTTCTTCTCTGCGTGCATTTCCCGGGCTGATTTCTGTATGTGGAGGCTAGAAAAGATGTTCTGAATAGTTGAGACTGCTTTTAGTCCATCGATGGCTAATTGTCACAAATGCACTCGAACAGATTAACGTTCTATCACCTAACTAAAATATCCAAATACTAGTTAAAGAAACAGGTTTGGGAGGGTTTAGGGCTGTGTCAGAATGAAGAATGAGTGCTTGTGCATAAATATCAAACTTTTCCAGGAAACCCTTTAAAAACAACAAACGCTGGGGCCTCGTCTCTTTGTAAGGACGGGAAGGAACGGGACACACATCCGTGGTGTTGGAGCTATGCTGGAAGGTAAAATGCCCCGTTTTTGTATAGCGCCTTCCTTCACAACACAATCAGTCATTCACACGCTGGTGGAGAGGAGCTACAATGTAGCCACAGCTGCCCTGGGGCGCACATGATTTAATAACCCCGACTGTCTCACAGTAATGAATGAATCAGCAGACCCGGGTCTGCTGGCGGCGAGACGTTGCACGTCTGAAGAGTTGATTCTCTGATGCAGTTTTGCAAAGAAAAGTTGCTTCCTTATGCTACTGACAGCGTTATGGTGTGTGACGTATGCTACTCAGCACTGATTGGCTCGGTTAGAATCTCAGGGGGTGGGGCTATTGGAATAGGAGCGTTCCCAGACCCTTTCTCTGTGCAGAATTAAACAGGAGGAGTCTGGCAGGCCAGGCTAGCACTGACCCAGTTGGCCTAACTGGACCTCGCTAGAACTGAACAATTCAGGAAGTGAATTCTCTTTTAATATCTGCTGTTTATCAATTTGGACCAACCAGAATCTAGAAGGTGTAATAGTGGGCGTTATCAAAATCCCTCATTCCTCAATCTATGAAACCGTCATTTATCAATATAGGAATATTAAACTGTGACTAACCTGATAATAAATCATTAAGTAGACTCATGGGGTGTAAATAAAGCATCATTTCCAGAATAAACATTTTTGTTGATTCATTCATTGCTGTGAAACTGTCAGGATTATTAAACACTATAGTTAAAAGAATATGATTGTAAATAACTTGTAACATTAGGAAATCATTTTATGAAACAAAATAATATATTTTATTAAAGTGAGTTAGATAAAAATTTTGTCTCCTGTAAGAGGACCAGCCCCGATAAGTCAGGAGATCATCGTCATCATCGCTTATCCTGGTCATGTGCGGCACACCAACACAGCTGAGGAGGTTCAGAAATGTTAAAACTCCTCCACACCTCCTGTGGGAGATGTTTCTGCATGTCCTACCGGCAGGAGGCCCAAGGGTTGACCCAGGACTGGGTCTGGGCTTCCTTACAAAGGCCTGCGACCCAAACCCAGGTAAGCAGAAGATATGTCATTATTGGAACTATTGATGGACCCAAAATGAGATTTAAAAAGATTTAGTGATAAAATAGGTTACAACCTGAGGACTGTTTAGCTGTGGGCCGAAGGTGCTGACCGACGAGAGAGAAAGGATAAACAGAGATACAGGTAACTAAAGACCAAACCCCGAACACACATGATGAGACACCATCAACCAAACTACACCGTAACTCTCTGCAAACACGAGGCTTTAATGGAGAAACTGTGTGTTCCCACCTGAGCTGAACTTACCGACACACTGGCCGTCTTTCCCTAAGAATCCGTCAGGACAGGAGCCACAGCTGAAGCTCCCCGGTTCGTTATGGCAGATCCCAGAAGGACACGCCGTCCTGTCTTCACATTCATCAACATCTGGAGGAACAAAGAAGATTTTAACAAAAGACGCCGCTTTTTACGGTTTGTTTCTAAAATCTGTAACTTCTCAGCAAGTTTTCTTTTACTAAACGCTTTGGATGTAGATAAACAAACCAAAGGATCCCTTTGGTACACCAAATGGCAGATGGGTCACAGAAGATGGAACAGAACCCACCTTGTCCTGTTGGAGATGTGATTTTACCCACAGCAGAGCTAAACGCAGTGTTGTAGCCGAGAGATCGGTACGTCTGATCAGCTGTGTCAAAAGCAGCCGTCAGGTCTAACGCCAGCGACACATGCTTACCCCATCCAAATGTCACTCGTTACTTCTATGTGAATCGTCTGCAAAACCCTTAACAAACCCTGGATCACCAGTGAACTGAAGAATCTGCTAAATGAGAAAAAAGCCTTCAAGGAGGGAGACAGGGAATTATTGAGGAGTAGAAGCAACTGAAGATCAAGATCAGAGACAGCAAGGAGGCATACAGGAAGAAGCCGGAGAACAACCTACAGAGGAACAATATCAGAGATGTCTGGTCAGGGATGAAGAAGATCACAGGTTTCACGCAGAGGAAGGATTGCACAGATGGCAGCCTGGACACAGCCAATGAACTGAACAAGTTCTTCAATAGGTTCAGTTCAGGAACAAACCCGGCATCCTCCTCGCCTGTCCCCAGCCAATCAGACATCCCATCCTCCTCTGATCCAACATTTTCCTGTCACACGCCAGCTCTTTTGTCCTTCAACGCAGTCATGGACTCTTCTGGTTCTATAAATCAGTCTTCAACCAAGTCAGGAGATGCTGCTGCCCCATTTACCTCCCCCTCCCACCTATCTGTCTCTAGAAGTCAGGTGAAGAGGCAGCTGGAGAGATTGAACAGGAACAAGGCTGCAGGTCCGGATGGTGTCAGCCCCAGAGTACTGAAGGCCTGTGCAGAGCAGCTCTGTGGGATTCTGCAGCACCTCTTCAACCTCAGCCTGGCCCAGGAGAAGGTTCCAGTCCTGTGGAAGACATCCTGCCTTGTTCCAGTTCCAAAGAAAACTCGCTCATCAGTCAATGACGACTACAGACCGGTTGCCCTGACATCCCACATCATGAAGGTCCTGGAGAGACTCCTGTTGGTCCACCTGAATAAGCAAACTAGGACATATCAGTACCTGCTGCAGTTTGCTTATCGCCATGGAGTTGGAGTTGAAGATACCATCATCCAGCTGCTTCAACCAATCCACTGTCATCTGGACAAAGCAGGCAGCACTGTGAGGGTCATGTTCTTTGATTTCTCCAATGCATTTTACACAATTCAGCCTGATGTACTTTGCCAGAAACACCAGAAGACACAGGTGAGGGCTTCAGCTATCGCCTGGATTAAAGACTACCTGACAAACGGACCACAGTTTGTAAGGCTGAAGAACTGCACATGAAACCAGGTGATCAGTAACATGGGAGCACCACAGGGGACTGTACTCTCACCATTCCTTTTCACCCTGTACACCTCAGACTTCCAGTACAAATCAGAGACCTGTCATCTACAGAAATACTCAGATGACTCTGCAGTTGTCGGGTGTATCAGAGATGGACAGGAAGCTGAGTACAGAGAGCTGGTGGAGCGCTTTGTGGCATGGTGTGGAAACAATCATCTGACCTTGATCGTGAACAAAACAAAGGAGATGATTTTAGACTTCAGAAGAAACAGGGTGGAGTCAAACAGTTTCCATCATGGGAGAAGAAGTGGAGGTGGTTGAGGAATACAAATACCTTGGAGTTCACGTGGATAACAGACTGGACTGGAGAAAGAACAGGGAAGCTGTTTACAAGAAGGGACACAGCAGACTGCACTTCTTGAGGACGCTTAGGTCCTTCAATGTCTGTAGCAAGATGCTGCAGATCTTCTACAAGCCTGTTGTTGAGAGTGTAATCTCTTCAGCCATCGTCTGTTGGGGTAGCAGCATCAGAATCAGGAACCTGAAAAGGCTCAACAGCCTAATAAAAAAGGCTGGTTCTGTTCTGGGGACGACTGTGGAACCACTGGAGGAGATAATGCAAAGAAGCATTCTCCAGAGAATCAAGAAAATTATGGACAACCCTGAGCATTCTCTTCACAAGACTGTCCGACAACGGAAGAGTGTCTTCAGTCAGAGGCTTCTTCAGTTTCGCTGCAACACTGACCACTACTGGAGATCCTTCCTGCCAACAGCCATTGTAATATACAACAACTCTTTGATGACTTGATTATTATTATTATCCTGAGCTACTACAGCAATCAATTTCTCTCTGGGATTAATAAAGTATTTTTGAATTGAATTGAATTGAATTGTCTCTGTGCTATGAAGGGGCTTAAAGCCGGACTGAAGGACCTCTGGAATGTGAAAAGTATTTAAGTAGTCCATTAACTGAGCATGAACATTTTTTTCCATGATCTTACTCAAAAGGCAGTTTTACAATAGGTCTGAAATGATCGACGTGTCCGAGCCCGGCGTCTTAAGTAGCGGGTGCCTGAAACCGCTCGGCACCTGACCTGACTGGAATCAAGTCCAGAATATGTGGTGAAACCACGGAGGAATGACATCATTTGGGTAACCACACGGTTTAGCCTTCAGCACAGGCGTCTCTGATTCAGGCAGAGCAACATGAACTCGGGACATGCACAGGCGGGTGGAATGACCCGCACTAGTTTAGTGCCTTTCTGAGTCAGAGGACTCCAAAGTGCTTTACACTTCAGTGCATCACACACACATTCACACACTGGTGGTGATGAGCTACCATGTAGCCACAGCTGCCCTAGGGCGCGCTGACTGAGGCGTCACCGGTCCCTCCGAAGTGTCTTGCCCAAGGACACAACAGCAGAATTCTCTGTCCAGAGCTGGGATCAAACCTGCAACCTTCCAATTACTGGACAACCCGCTCAACCTCCAGAGCTTCCGCTGCCTCCATCAACAAAGAAGGGTGAAAAAAGAATGACAGGGTCGGGCAGGTGCACCAGGCTTACTTACCTGAGAGGGCATGTGATCAGAAAACAACGTCCTGGACATTAAGTTACCCACAGACAGGCCAAATGATAAAACTAAGTCCAAAGTGAGACCACATTTATAGACTGAACTAAATTAAAAATGTTTAGCAAGTCCAAGATGTCCTCAGCCAGAGGCTTCCTGAGCAGCAGACGTGGAGATTAAAACCCCCAACAGCAGGATTTAGTCGTACCACGGAGCCCAGTTGGCAGAAAGTCTGACAATTCAGCTAAAAAACCTTATCATGCCGAGGAGGTCGGTACGCTACTGCACACAGTAACAGAGGCGAGTGGTTCTGTTCACACAAAGCTCAAACTTAAGTCAGGCAGCGATCCAAAACACATGAAGGAAAGAAATCCTTCAAAATAAAAGTCTTATTTGCCACCGATCTTACGTTTATTAATCCCTGTCTGATCCGGAAGCCGGGTTGGAGATTTCTGGAGTGGCAAAAGCCTGTGCCACCGGCCGGAGGTTTGACTGATCCACTTCCTGAGGAGGGCTGAGGTGAAACCATCAGGGTTGCCCGAGCAGGAGCCAGCCAGGAATGCCCGGGGTCCAGAACACGCCATGGGACCAGAAGTCACGGAAACTGTCGCTGTATGGAGCGACGATGCCGAGGAAAGCAGGAAATCCAGACTCAATTTATCGATGTGACCTCCACGGGCAACATGTCATCGTGACTGGTGGAGGTGGAATAGGTTGCCAGCGTGAAGGTACTGTGTCCAAATAAGGAGGCAGAGAATCCTAGCTGTCTTTACCAAGGCGAACTAAAACTTCAGCAGATGATCCTGTTCTTAATGTCTGGCATTCATATGGCAGAGTGGAGCTGGAGATGATGCAAGGGGAAGCAGTAGACGGCGTTCCAGTCGCACAGACGCCCTCCTGCTCAAAACCTGCCTTTAGGCGATTTGAAACCCAAAGTGCTTTACAGAGATGACATCTACAGGACGCACAACGGCAACAGATTTTTAAAGATGTCTGGAAAAACTCGTACTGTGATCACACTTCCTCAGCAGCTACAGGGAAATAATCACCAGGTCTGTGGACCCCCCCAGAGTTCGGTTTGTTACCCAGTACAGCAGAAAACCACACAACAAGCAAAGCAGCAGGAGGAGGGTGGAGCTTAGACTGGTCTCGTTCAAAACGCCACCGAATGATAATGATGGCGTTCACATAGCTGCAATCTGAGATGTGATTCTGCATTTCACTCATCGGTTATCACAAGGACGGACCCTTTTGAAGCTCCTGTAAAAGCAGGTAGAGCAGTACCTCGCTCATCGTGGGCGTTACGGTCTAAAAACAACCCGCAATAGGCCAAATCCGCCAAATCAGCTTCATTCTTTACAATTATTATAGATGTTAGTAGTATACGCAGCTACTACAGGGGTCCCACACCCACACACACCCACACACACACACACACACACACACACACCCACACACACACACCCACGTCATTTCCAGCATGGGTTTGGGTGACCCGGGAATGCTGTCAGAATAAACCCGTCAGGGAGACTCTGGCAGAGTCTTTGTTGTTTCTAGTCATTTCCCGTGTCACAGCGAGGCGTCTGACATGAAACGGAGCAGAAAGTCCAAGTCACATAAAACGTGTTGGTTTCCCAGTAATTAGACAGATCCCAAAGGAGATTCTCTCCAAACAAGGTGCTGCAGTCGTTCTGTTTTACAAGTTTAACTCTTTTAAAGCACATTAAAGGAATAATGAGAGAATTAAATGGACGCCTTCATTACTTTTTCTCAGAATTTTAGGGAAATAAGGAACTTTTATTAGACTAGATCAGATTTTTTTCCAGAGATTAAAGTCAGTGATGTTTTTCTCTCACCTAAACTAGAGGAAATTTGTTAGATAACACCATTTTGTTTCTAGTTGACTTGATGGTTTAAAATCGTTGTAGCTTAAGTTATTCAGAGCTACTGTAGAAGGTCCACTGAGCCTGAGTTAAGCTGTGTGAGAGGAACTGTGAAGCTTTTGCTGTTTGCTTGTTCACGTTGAATATTTAGTACATGAAATACATAATGATAATAATAATAATAATAATAATAATAATAATAATTGATGCATATTTAACAGTGACTTAGAGATAAGAAGCAGAAGTTTTTTACTTCTCTCGTTGCACTGGAATTTCCCGTCCCACATTGGGTAGCCTCTATTCCACATTTAGCGAGTCGAGATCTGGTCACCCTGGCATAGGTGACCAGATCTATCTCAACTGACCTTGGAAAGTCCAAAATTGTAATTTGACGTTCAGAGGGATGCAGCCCGTCTAAAATCTAACAAACGGCAGATTCACCTTCCTCTTAGCCTGGGAGGCTTCATGAATAACCCTTTTCTGACTGATGTTCTGCAGCTTTAAGCTACACGTGAAGGTTCTGCACACACACAAGCAGTCCTCTGGGTTTCTCACCTGTACAGGTAGCTTGGCTGTCGTCTAAGCGATATCCCTGATCACAGTGGCAGGTGTAGCTCTCAGCTGTGTTGTAGCAGATGCCCTGTCCACATATGTAAGGGTTGATCTGACACTCATCCACCTCTGGACCAGAGCGGAGACAACAGAAGGTCATTAAAACTCCCATCCCGTTCATTACCAACAATAATAAAGAAAGTTTGACAGACTTGTTGAGTCAGGATCTATTTCCTCGGCCTTCATTACTACAGTTATCAACTAAATACTGACTTTATTTGGTTTCTCATCAGGTGGAAGCTGGGCTCGAGCCTGGTCGCTTCAGTTCCAGCACCGTTCATGCTCTTTAGAGGGAAGTTTCTCTGATTCTTCCAGGTTACCTGGACAGTTACCAGCCTTCTCACAGACATTATTTCCCTTGCTAAGTGTTTCTGGGCCACAACTGACTTCAGCTAAAGTTTCAATAACTTTATTAAAGACCCAGAAACCACCCAGGCACCTGGGCGACCCCAAACCAACAGTACCAACATCTGTGTTACATCCGTGGCTCCGTCCATTCAGGATTCATGTCCGAGAAACAAGCAACTAAACACAAATGCCTGCTGGAAACCAGGAACAACTGATTGGTTATAAATGTTTCTGTGATAACTCACCAGCTGACTGGGTGGGGGCGATGTCCTGACCGGCGTTAGTGGGGAGGATCTCTACTGGAGGAGGGGGGGAGGTCCTCTCAACAACCTCTGATCAACCAAACCACACAGAGATTCATCACATTTACAAATGATCAAAGATCCAGAACAATGAGAAACACGTCCATCTGTCTTCAACCGTTTCATAATAACCCAGAGGTCAGAGGTCAGCAGAATTTTTCACATCTACAAGGATGCGCGTCAGACTTCAGAGCCACAGTGTTACTGGATGAGCTGAGTCAGAGAAGATTTTGGTTTTCTTCAGTTGGAAATCAGCAGAAAAGTTCTCATGAAGACCTTTAAAACAAGATGGCTGACATTTAAGTGTGAATGGAGCTCACCTGGGAGAGACGGATTAACAAGGATTAAGGGGGGAGGAATGTCAGCCGGATTACATCAGAGGTGGTCCTCCTATAGGTTTAATCTACATGCAGAGCTTCTGCAGCCGTCCGTCTAGGTTTCTAGGCTCCATCAGTGACTTTTGTTGCTTTAGATAAAACAAGCAGAGCGCTAAGCGGTGGTGGTTTGCTCTCGAAACAAAGAAAAGAAATTATTTTCTTCTGATGAAATTGTTAACCCTGCTGTGGGCCTTAAAATAGTTTGAACAGTTTTACTTGCAGACTGCTGGTTAAATTTCCTTTGCTGTAACCAAGGTTTATTACTTAGTTTATTATTTAGTACCAATATCCCTTTTTCCACTGATAGCTTAACAACTTCCTTCAGTCCCTTCACAATAAAAGCCCTAGGCAAACAGTCCGTGTTGGGTTCAGTAGAAAGATCAGCCATTCAGACCAAAGAGCGTAATGAAGTCAACCCGATGCAGTCGGGACACCTTACAGGGATTTTTTGATGTTTTAAGAGTTTTGTTTATAAAACGTCGACAGTGATAGAATCCCGAACAGCCTTTGTTCAGAGAAATAATGTTCACATCCAACAGAACTGATAAGCTAACGGCTAGTTTGAGTGCAGGTCATGGTTACTTTATACATCTTTACACCTCCATCGGTCTCATGTCACACCCACGGTGACAGGTCCATCGCAGGGACACACATTTGCCTCCAGTTAACCTGACATGCATGCTTTTGGTCAGAGGGAGGAAACCAGAGAAAACTCACGCATGCACAGAACATGCCAACATGCAGCTGGAATTTGAACCTGCAACCTTCTTGCTGCAAAGCAACAGAGCCTACTGCTCCATCTTGTCGCTCCCGTTTAACAATCACTTCATTCATGTATTTCCTTCACTTTCAAACCGAACCTTGAGCCCAGTTCTGACCTGGTAGAACCTCCTCCTCGGTCCCGAAGGCCTCCACCGCAGGTTGGGGGGGGATAAAGTCCACGGGCTCCTGGAAGTCTGTCGCCGGCTTGTTGACGGGAGGATTTGGTAGAACGGTGTAGCCCATCCCACCGGGGCAGATTTCTTTGAACAAAGCTGAAAAACACAAAAACACATTTTGGGATTTTTCACATAAAGGAATTTAATTACAGCAAAAGTTTGGACCTGAAACCTTCATGTCAACAGGAACAGGTGAGATAAATAAACACAAGGCAGCAAAAGAAGCTCCGTCCTCCGGGAGACACGCTGGACAGGAAGCTGAAGAGAGGAATGATCTTTTCCATCCCTGCTCCACATTTTCAGGTTTCTCTGGTTTACAGGTGACAGGTGGTGGCTAACCTGTTGCAGCGGGACCATAACCAACCCAAACCCGAGACATTAACGCAGCGTTTCCACCGGTTACTCATAGGCACTAAATGATCATGAAAGCACAAATAAAAACAGGAATGAAAAATGAAATAAGCTGTTTATGTTAGAGAACACAGGATTACAGAGTAAACACGTTTCTGCAGGAAGGAAAGTTTCATCTGAAAAGCAGATCCTCTGGAGGTTCTGCCTCCAGTTCTGGACCTGGAACATCTCCACACAAAGAGCAGAAGAAGACCTCCAGACGGGCGTGAAGGAAAGATGTTTAAATCTCCCAGGAAGCAGAAGGCCGAGTACTGGAGTCACACGATCTTCGGTTCTCCGTCCCAAAGGTTCCAGCTCCAGATGGAGCGGGTGTAAACCCAGTTCTGTAGAAAGGACCAGGAGCCGACTCAGAGTCGGCATCCATGATCAGCCCCAGAAGCTAAAAACCCACTCCACTGACGTTCTACAGGGTTCCTCCTGGATTTTTCCAAGCGTCCAGTTTTTACTCATATCCGAGTTTTATTCATCTGTAAAATGAAGAAGCTGCCATCATCACATGTGTCTGGATGGGACTTTAGGCTCTGGTTGGAGTCTCGTTTATTCAGATCATTTATGCGTCAGATCCAAAACTCCGCCTGATTCCGAACCTGGAAGCAACGAAGTGGGTGACGGTTTTCACTCAGCGTCTCTGTTTCGGCTTCACCGTTCTTTATACGTCAGAGCCGGAGGGACTCTCCTGCTTTTGTACATTTGAGGTTAGATATGAATCATTTTAATACACTATCTTATCGTGCCCAGAAGAATCTGAGCTTAAAGAGCAAGTAACATCTAAATTAACTTTTTTTGCTGATGAACTGTATAAATGAGTGTCTAATAGTGTTTTAAATGTGTGTATTCATTATTTTAGCATTTAGGTGCATTTTCCTTAAAAATTAAAAATTCTGCCTAAATACCACAGTATAGTGCCACCTTCAGCTTAAAACATAGAATTTGAGTCATTTTGAATAAATTTTTGCCAATGGCTAAAGAGTAAGATACTACGTAAACCAGTAAAGTACTACGTAGCAGCTCTGTGTCAAAGTTATAAAAGCATCGAGAGTCTCGGCCACACCTTGTGGCGATTTGGGAGTTGGATTTGCAAGCGAGTGTAGGAGGCTAGCCGTAATTCAGCATTAGCATATAGCATTAGCATATCCTAGTCTTTAGCGTAGCTTTTAGTGTTATACATACTTATTTAGTGTTAGCTTGGCTGTTGGATATTGTAGTTTAGTTAGTGTTTGGCTGTTAGTGTAATTAGGAAAGTAGTTCAGGTTTAGTGCTCCATATCGTGTTTGTATGGTGAGACGGTGTAGTGTAGTATGGTTGCGGTGGCTCTCTGGGGTTGCACTCCTTTCCGCTGGACTTAGAAATTAGGCGCCAGTGGTTGCGCGCAATCGGTGTCTGAAAAACATTCAGCTCCCGCCTGGTGCTGTAGTTTGCAACCAGCATTTTACCCGCACTTCTGCACGTCTCCGTTTGAAGAGGGAGGCTGTGCCCACCGTGGCTCTTCCGCGATTTAGATGCAGCCCACCGACTCTGCTCCCGCACCATGGCGGGCTCCAGTCTGAGGTGAGTAAGCTAAATAAAAGTTTTAACATCTTCTAAAGACAATTCCCTACCTAAATGCAAAGTTTGAGAGACGTGGTTCACTCCATTTAAACACTTAAACACACAATATGCACAACATCAGTTTCATGTGGTGGAATGAATGGAGCAACAGTGAGTGCAGAGACGTGCACCGATAGCTGGATCCACGTGGACCAGAGACGTTAAACATGGAAACGTTCAGGAAGGATTCAGGAGACACAATAAAACTCCGTCATATCCCGAGCTGAAGAACGTTGGGAGCTCCGTAGCATTCGGTTACAGAACAGTGAAGGTTTTCCTCTCTGAAAATGTGCGTTCCAGACGGGTTTTAGCATTTTAAAAGGCTTCATGCTTTAACCCCAACATAACACACACCTGTGTGAGACGACAAATACACTTCATCTCTTCAACTCCATCAGCTGCTGTTTCTTATAAACTATTATTTTATGATGGGAAACAATTTGGTCTCATCTTGAAAAACAAATAATCCTTTGCATCTGTTAGAGGTCGGTGTAGCCAACGACTCTGTCACTCAAACAGTAGATTTTAGCTCAACATTGGACATAATCATCACATGAAGAAGAGCCAGTCGAGGTGGTTCATTGGATTAGGACGCCTCCCTGGTGAGGTTTTCCGGGCATGTCCAACCGTAGGAGACTTAAAAGGAGACCCAGGGCTTGACAGATAATTTGCTGCTGTGGCCCCCAGTGGACCTCTCTCCCCCTGAGCCTGAGATCAGTGGACTCAGTGGTCTCCTTTAAAAAGCAGCTGAAGACTCACTTGTTCAGGCTTTTGTATGACCTTCTTCACCACTCTCTTTATTCTGCTCTCCCCACCTATTCTACCTTCCTCAGGATCCACTGATTTCCCTCTTTCCTATTCACTCTCTCTCTTTCTTTACATTTTTTAATCACAATAGTCTATTTTTGCTCATTTTAAATATATTTTAATCATTTTCTAAATTCCTTTTTATATTTTTACGTTTTTTGTTTTTGTGAAGCGCCTCGTGATTTTTATCTAGAGAGGCGCTATAGAAATGATATTTTCTTCTTCATGTTAGAGGGACTATGTCTCTCACCTGGCCAGGCAACGCCTTGGGATTCCTCTGAGGAGCCTGCCTAAGTGGTTAGGGAGAGGGAAGTCTGGGCCTCTCGACTCAGGCTGCGGTCCCCGCGACCCGACTCCAGATAAGTGGAGGAGGATGGATGGAGCAGACATATATATGACATTTCTTGTTTGCTAACGTTCATTAGCAGTGGCAGCCATCTTGGGCTGGAGCCAGGGTTGTAAATGTTTTCATTCCCTGCTGACTTCAGAAAAGCTGATGAAATATTTAACGTTATTTAACATTTTCTTTGTGATATGGATGAATCTTTGCCATGACTCCATGGCCCCACCCACCTTGGCTTGGGACTGCCCATGAGAAGGAGAAAGCAAACCCGCCTTGGCTATTTGAAGCTAACCGTTAGCATTAGCAACTCCACAATGTGGTGGAACCTGTTCAGATTTGAGTTATTTATGGAGATGAAACATCATCGTAACAGGGCAAACGAAGGCAGCAGAAGAGTCACTTTGCTGTTAGCCAATCAGAGAGATGTTCAAATGTCATAAATAAGAATGAGACTCCAAACCCTGACGTGCCCCCACCCCTCCTCCAACTGAATGAGATCTTTAAATCCATTCTCTGGTCGAGGACGTTGTAGGTAAACCTACAGACAAGTGACCACGCGCGCACACGCACGCACAAACACACACACACACACACACACACACACACACACACACACACACACACACACACACAAAGCCCACAGATGACAGGATGAAAGGTCAGACTGAAATGTCTTTGACAGGTAAGGCAGCAGAAAGCAGGACTCAACATAAGGTCTGCTGTGTTCAAGAGGAAGAGGAGGGTGTGGGGGACAAGTAGACAGAGTAACAGTCTTGCAGGACTTACCTGTTCCTGGAGGGGGACATTTGTCACAGTGGGGGCCCCAGGCTTTGCCCACACTGCAGCAGCAGAGCTGTTTGCTCAGCTGGGCAGACACTGGGTGCAAACACTGCCTCCCTGAGCTGACCAAACGGAAGCAAGCGCCCTTTTCCTCCTGGACGGCAGGCGCGCTGGCTGAAGATGGAAGGGTTGATGTGTAGGAAGTGGTAGACCAAAGAGTAGAAGACACAAACATGGGGAGTGGCAGACGGGACAAAACATGAAGAAATAAAAAGATTCCCTTCACCGGAGCAAACAGCCTACAGGTAAGGGCTTTCTAACTAAACACAAACAGGACTAACGTGCTGACAAAAGCATCAAATGTTGTTCATGCAGACGCTTCATGCACGCCGGCTGCCTGGTGTTAGCTCTCATCAGGACATGCAGGTAGAGTTTTATGGAACAGTAAAACATCTTCACTTGGTCCAGCTGGAGAAGGCTCACACACAACAGAGCCATCTCCACGGTGAGCCAAGAACGTTCTTTTTTCCAGGAAACATCACCTCAAATAAATCATTCCAGTTCCTGGTTAAACGCTTGACCCACATTTTCCCAACAAATAAACAGATTTCAAAACATCTGTGGTGACAAACCTGGTTTCTGATGTTCCTGAACGCAGCTTGAACCTCATATTAAAGGAAGACAAGAGATGCATGGTGGTCCAGAGAAAAGGTTGCCCAGCTCAGCTGCAGCCTTTTGCATGATGTTAGCGTGTTCGCCCCGTGCATGCACGGTTTTCTAAGGGTGCTCCGATTTCCTCCCACACACCAAAAACATGCATGTCAGGCTAACAGGTGACTTGATGTAAATCACTTTGGATAAAAACGTGAGTAAAAGTGAGTGTTCTGTGACTGAGTTTGTGTTCAAAGCCTAGCTTGTTCTGTAGCTTCGCTATAATAGCTTTAAGAAATGGAGTCAAACCCACAACCATCTGATGGTGAAGCTACATTGCTAACCAGCTCTGCCACCATGCAGCTCGTTGTTAGAAGTGATTCATGGAAAAAACAAGATTCATGTGTAAATCGATGACAGGACCTTATGGAGCCATGAAGAAGAAGCAGATGCTCGTAGAAACTCAGAGCTTCACTACATTGATCTCTGTCTTCTCCATCCCCAGTGAGTCGTGGTGGATGGCTGCTTATACTGAGCAAGGATTCTCTGGAGGTTTCTTCCGGTTAAAAGGGAGTTTTCCTCTCCACTGTCGCTGCATGCTTGCTTAGTATGAGGATTGCTGTAAAGTCACTGACACTAGTCAGTGACTTGATGCAACCTGCTGGGTTCCTTATATAGGAAACTTTTTACTGATTGGCTTAATGACCTGACCTGTACTGGAATGTTTACTGTGTGAAGGTCCTTGAGATGACTCTGGTTCTGATTTGGTGCTTTATAAATAAACTGAATTGAATTAAAACTTTTCCTGAGAGGCTTTTTGGAGGTTTATCTTTGTTCCTTTGGTTCCAAGATGGAAGCTTCAAATATGAACTCCTGGCAGGATGTGTCTCCGGATTTATGACAGAGGCTTGTGACCATGTCCCAGTGGACAAGGGTCACCTTCAAAGTAAAAGATCAGTAGTTTGATCAGTAGTTTATGTGATGAGCAGCTGTGTTTCCACCCACTCAACTAGAAAGTCTGAATACAGTAAAAAATAAATAAAACTGGTGTATTGGTTTAAAGCTGCACCGTCCTAAAAAGACTATATTTAAAAGCGGTGCAGAAAAGATATTTTTCTGTTTTTATTCTGTTTATTTGTAGGAAACTCCGGTCTGCATCTGAGCAAAACCATAGATGTAAAAGTTCAGATGACTTCATAAACATTCGCTGCAGACTTTCCAGGGAAATCTGGGCAACATTTGATCAGACTTTTTGCAGCGTTTAGCCAGACGTCTTGCCGCTAGCAGGTCCAGAAGGTCACCTAGTGGGAAGGTAATCTCCAGAACAGAACCTCTGGCTGTGGTGAACTGAAGCGCATCAGTGGAAAGAGTCTGCACCTCACCTTCTCCAGAGACAGGAACATGACTCCTGTAATCCTGTTGTGATTCTACAGCAGTTTACCCTGATTTCATCAGAAGTTGTGGCCTAAAATCGTCTCACGTCTCTGGGACAGTTTTCACGTCATGTTTGTTTTTGATTAGGTCCAAAATTCGGTGTTTAGCGTAAACATAAATGAACGCATCTGCTGAGTTCCTGGATTGACCCTCATGAGACAAAAGACAACCCATGATCCTCAAGCCCGAACGTGTTTTATGTTTAATCTACTGGTAGAGCAGGTGAAACGGGCAGAAATCCCACCAGGGATTAAACCCAAGATCACAGGCACACCTGACTCATCCTGTTAAGGACGGACTTTAGGTCCCGGCATCCCGTCTCTACCGGTATTAAAACAGTGAGAAATGCTGCAGAATTTAAAATAAAAATGAGACAATGACTAATAAATAATATCCTCCTGAGACCTGTGCTTTTGTTGGTGTGACAAATTAGATTTCACTAGATTATTTCAGATTAATGAGACATTTAGACTGAAAAAAAGCTTTGTTTTCTATATTTAGTGAATCAAAATGAAAAATGAAAAAATGTTTAGAATAAATAACATGACAAAATATTTTTATTCAATTCCAATCTCAATAAAAAGGAAAATGGGTCTAAGATGAACATAAAACATATAGTGGGAGAAGGTGATTTTCTCTTTAGGGGACAAACTTCACATTAACAGTTTTCTTGAACCCCCAAATTCCACTACCTCCGCTCCGCTCCGACACGAACGCCGGAGCAAAATCGGTCCCGTTGTAGTCAATCAGCAATTCCACTACTGCGGCCGTGCTCCGGCAGTGCGGCGCCGTGCGCCGCCCTCTGTTCCGGCGTCCGGCAAAAATAGAATCGATCCTATTTTTGCCGGACGCCGGAGCACCTCCGCAGTAAATGGACAGAAATCACAACCGCCCAACAGGAAAAGGAGCAAGCACAACTTCCGTTTTTCACAATAAATCGATAAACAAAAGGCGTTTTTTGTTTCATATGCACAGGTTTAACAACTTTTAACAACTATCAATGGCGGCTGAAGTTTAAATGCACAAAAGTAAGCCATAAATACAGTTTCTACTATCAAAGTAGTCACACTTTGTTGATCCAAACACTGCTGATCTGTCAACACAAATGATGGGCAGATTAAACAGTTCATGCCGATGTTTCTCCCACACAACGGGTGTTTGGATCTAACTTCTGCGTTTATTGCTCGGACTGTATCGCAAGATCTCGAAAATCCCGCGCATGCTTGTTTGCCCACCTCAGGTCTCCGCACCGGAGCGGAGCCGTTGTAGAGCGGGTACCAGTTTGGAAGCGAGCGGCTGCGGAAGGCGGGGGCGGACCGGAGCGGAGCGGAGGTAGTGGAATTTGGGGGTTAGAAACTCGGCCCTGTGGGCTAAAGAGACAAAGACAGTCTGCTGATTGGTCAGACTGTCTGGGGGCGGGGCAACCAGCGCCAGCAGCCTGATGGACAGATTAAATTGTTCATTCTAGAAATGCAGGTGGGAGCCGTGTCAAAACACGCTCCACGGGCCCCAGATGGCCCCCCGCCACACTTTGGACACACCTGTATCGTGAGGTTTAAGTGGTTCTAACCCTAACCACAGCTGTATCCACCAAGCTCAGAAACTTAACTTTTAAAACATCACATCCAACGTTTCTGGGCTTTGATGCCTTTTCTTTTGTTGTCTTTGTCTTATTTGTCTAACCCTAGTTTTACAGATCCATGTTTCCGGTGTTTGCTTTAACTTTTCACTTGCTGCTGAGTTTGGGTTAGAGATGGAAGGCAAGAGATGAGTGGGGTCTGCTCACACATTCGTGCTCAAGTTATTCTTATTATGGAACAAACATCATGCTCTCATCCATGCATGTGTTCACCGTTGCAGGTCAGGAATCACATTTCAGCAGCACTGTTGTACTTACATATGCATGCGGTGAGGGAGGGGTGGGGGACGTAACCCGGTTTACACGTGCACCTGTAACCGCCCACGGTGTTCAGACAGTTCCCATTAGCACAAACACCCTGCAGCTGGCACTCGTCCACATCTGGAACAAACAAAATCACCAAAACATCATCAGTCCAGGAGGTTTTCAGCTAATTCCTTCAACTAGGCAGCAGACAAAGGGAACGCCTGTATGAAACGAGTCAAAGGGCAGAAACACAGACTCACCTTGGCACTGAGAGTTGTTGACTCTCTTGTAACCCAGAGGACAATCGATCAGCAGAATGGCTGACAAAAAAACATGTTCACAGGTTTGATATCTCTTTAGTTGTTTTGTAGTAAAAGATTTCAGACACATTTATACGAACATAAAGGTTTTCTGACATCCGCCAAACACACATACATTTCAGGCCAGATTTTCCTGATTACACTCTCATAACGACCCGCTACCGAACGCTGCTAAAGCTCATCAGTTACAGCTTTAGTGTCATTAAAGTATTAGTACACACTCCAGCAGAAAACTACTTCCATTTTGTTATCACTTCTGCTGAAGCTGTGGTTGAACCTTCTGGGCCACCGTATGTTTCTGAGTCTGGTTTTAGGAGAAGTCAACAGAGCTGCTGAAGGAAACCAGACGAAAGAAAATTCCACCCCATAGGGAGGACTAAGTGTGAATAATGAATAATTATCATAGCTAAAGAACACAAAAACGTTTATGCTGTTTAAATTAATCTGGCCTGCCAGACTCCTCCTCTGTGTAATTCTGCACAGACAGAACATACCTGCAAGGGGAGAACATGCTAACTCCATGACCGCAAGGGGAGAACATGCTAACTCTGTGACCGCAAGGGGAGAACATGCTAACTCCGTGACCGCAAGGGGAGAACATGCTAACTCCATGCTGCAAGGGGAGAACAAGTTAACTCCGTGACCGCAAGGGGAGAACATGCTAACTCCGTGACCGCAAGGGGAGAACATGCTAACTCCGTGCCTGCAAGGGGAGAACATGCTAACTCCGTGCCTGCAAGGGGAGAACATGCTAACTCTATGCCTGCAAGGGGAGAACAAGTTAACTCCGTGACCGCAAGGGGAGAACATGCTAACTCCGTGACCGCAAGGGGAGAACATGCTAACTCCGTGCCTGCAAGGGGAGAACATGCTAACTCCGTGACCGCAAGGGGAGAACATGCTAACTCCGTGCCTGCAAGGGGAGAACATACTAACTCCATGCCTGCAAGGGGAGGACATTCTAACTCCATGCCTGCAAGGGGAGGACATTCTAACTCCATGCCTGCAAGGGGAGGACATTCTAACTCCATGCCTGCAAGGGGAGAACATACTAACTCCATGCCTGCAAGGGGAGGACATTCTAACTCCATGCCTGCAAGGGGAGAACATACTAACTCCATGCCTGCAAGGGGAGGACATTCTAACTCCATGCCTGCAAGGGGAGAACATACTAACTCCATGCCTGCAAGGGGAGGACATTCTAACTCCATGCCTGCAAGGGGAGGACATTCTAACTCCATGCCTGCAAGGGGAGAACATACTAACTCCATGCCTGCAAGGGGAGGACATTCTAACTCCATGCCTGCAAGGGGAGGACATTCTAACTCCATGCCTGCAAGGGGAGTACATTCTAACTCCATGCCTGCAAGGGGAGGACATTCTAACTCCATGCCTGCAAGGGGAGGACATTCTAACTCCATGCCTGCAAGGGGAGGACATTCTAACTCCATGCCTGCAAGGGGAGAACATACTAACTCCATGCCTGCAAGGGGAGGACATTCTAACTCCATGCCTGCAAGGGGAGGACATTCTAACTCCATGCCTGCAAGGGGAGTACATTCTAACTCCATGCCTGCAAGGGGAGGACATTCTAACTCCATGCCTGCAAGGGGAGGACATGCTAACTCCATGCCTGCAAGGGGAGAACATGTGCAATGTGCAACATTTGGGAAAACCAACACTTTTCCATCTTCAAGCGTGAGACCACAGCTGTAGGACAGTTGCATTGCCTAATATTATTACGTGTCTGAACTCTTGTCTATAATCCTCAACACTTACTCTGCATAGAAACTACTGTAGTGTATTCTTGGTCATTATTGTACTCTTTTGCTGCCTGTCCTGTGCTGTGGGATCAATAGTCTTATCTAATCCTAAATTTGATGAGTTTGTATGAAGAAAGGACATTTTAGAAAAGTTTGACCTGAATTGAAGGCAGCTCAGGAGACCAAGGATTTAAAAATATGAAAGATGAATCAAACTAAAGCCCTGAATGATTTCTGGAGAAAGCAGCTGTACTTACAGGGTTTTTGAGGACACTTCTGACATTTGTGGAAGCCCCAGGAGGTCCCGATGGTCCCACAACACTGCTCCTGCTTAGTGAGGCCTGGCAGCACTTTTCCACACTGAAGGGCCGAGACAGAAAGTGGGAGACTGTTAGATATTCAGTTGACCACGTACAAAAACACAAACGGTCGGATTTTCTTTGCTGGCAGATTACCATCCACGTTACCCGCTCCTAACACCAAACGGTGACTGATAATTGGCTTCATTTGTTTTATACTATTTTTTTATATTTTTGGATGAGTTGGTCACATTTTTGCCAGAGTGGCCAGATAGCTTGAAAAGTAATTAGATTACTGATTAATGCCTTAATAAGTAACTTGGTTATTTTAGTGATTATTCGACTTCAAAAGTAACTAAGTTAGACTACACATGACCATTTATTTGTGTATTTAATTTGGTCTAAATGTATTTTTGTATTTTAATTGTGCTGTCCTCGCTAATGGAAGGCACACTGAATTCATCCGAAGTGTGCAATCCAAAAAGATGTCTTGCCTTACGATACATTCAGCAGCTGCCAACAACCCTCAACGTTCATAACCCTAATTCACGTACATAACCCTAACCCTAAACAACCACTTCATCAGACGTGCATCTTTAACAGGAACACCAGCCATGTGTCACCCAACGTTTTAAACAGAAATATCTACTTCCTGAAAAAGAAAATATTTTGATTTAACATCATTTTACTGTCGTGCTGCGATCACAGATGAGTCCAGGTGTACCACTTGGCTGTGTTCTTGGCCCGCTACTCTTTAGTTGTTCTATGGCAGATCTTTTTCCCATTAATGATTCACCCTGAGGGCAGCCGCGACCAAAACAAATCACAGTGACTTCAGCTGAGGCACAAACTAAAGGCTCTCCTCTTTCATCTACGCCGTATAGCAAAAATTAAGCCATTTCTGTCACGTAGTCATTTGGAAACTGTGATCCATGCCTTTGTTACCTGCAGGCTGGATTATTGCAACTCGTTATATGCAGGGCTTAGGCAAGCTCTAATAGCACGCCTCCAGGCAGTTCAGAACTCGGCTGCTCGGTTGTTGACATCTACCAGGAGGTCTGAACATATTACACCAGTCCTACGTGCCTTGCATTGGCTCCCTGTCTCCTATCACATCAGGTTTAAGGTAATCTTGTTTGTGTTTAAGGCATTAAACTCAGGGGCACCTAAATACCTTTCCGACATCATCCACCGACATGTCCCGGTGCGTTCCCTTAGGTCAGCTGACCAGAAACTATTAACTGTGCCCAGGTACAGCCTGAAGTCTCGTGGGAGGCGTGCCTTTTCAGTGCTCAGACCAAGTCTTTGGAATGAGCTGCCAGCCAACGTAAAGCAGGCCAAATCACTGGAGACCTTTAAAAGCCCGCTAGAAACACATCTGTTCTCGTTGGCATTTGGACATTGAAGTTGGGATTGTGTGGGCAGCATCACTTTGAATGTGTCTGGATCTGATTCTGGAAACAGCACTGATATGGATTGTGAACTTGTACTCGGGATTTCTTATTGTATTTTAAATGGTTATATGTCTGTTTTACTGTTGTGCATGTTATTGGTGTACAGCGCTTTGTTTGTCCGTTTTGGGCATGTGAAAGCACTTTATAAATTAAGTAGATTTGATTTGATTTTCCTGTCCAGTTAAACGTGTCATCCCACCCCCCACCAACAGCTTACCTGACCGGCTACTGTCTCCTGGAAGCAGCGACCCAGAGTGCTCTTGGAGGTGACGGGTTGGTAATGGGGAAGATGGTGACCATGTTGGTTGGGATACATGATGGTGTAGCCATGGTGCTGAATCTTCTGGCTGCTTTCAGTGTGCTGATACCTGGTGGAGGAGGAGGAGCCTCCCTGTGGGCCTTTCTGCTGGTGCCCGTTGTTGTGGTAGTTGTCCAGCTGAGACACCTGGTGAACCTGAACCGACGCCTCTGGAGGGTGTTTGATGTGAATGTTAACGATGCCTGGGTTAAACCCTGGAGGAACAGGACATTCCAAATGTTGCAGTACAGGTGTACAGATCTCATAAAGGACAGCTTATTGTAGTTTGCAGCAGGACTTGACATTCTACCAGTTTTTATAAACCAGTAGCTGGTTCTGAATGTTGATGTTTCATATACAACAAATCATTGTTTGTTAAAATTTCCTCCACTTGACATTAGTGCTACAGACTCACTGCTTGATGCTAAACAGAAAATCTGTTGTACATTGTGTTTGATATTCATTAAAACCCCTCGTGTAACGCTGGGAAATAAAACTATAGCAATAAAAATTTCCAAATAATATATTTTCCTTAATAGACATGAAACCGGGTCAATATAATCCTTCAATATAAACAACAGGGGAACAGCCAATCAGATGAAGTGCTGCTCTGCTGGAACAGAGCCACACATGCTGCTAAGGGCTAATGTACAGCTGCAGCCTCTTACTGCAGGTAACAGCTAACATCAAACAGAAAAAACATTGTGTCCCAAAAAAGAGAGAAAGACAGAGGACACGGCGAATGATATCGTTGACAGTAAAGGAACAAAAAGTTCAGTGGTGTGGGCGTAATTACGCCAGTTAGGGTTAGCTCCTGAGCCAGCGGGGTGTAAAACCTTATACTACTGACCCTTTGCACCTACGTCACCGGATCACGTGGTTCTTCCATGGTGGACATGAACACTGAACTACAGTGGAGCGACAGTGACACAGGAGTTAAGTGCTCGCCCCGTAATTGGAAGGTTGCAGGTTTGAGTCCCGCTCAGTCTGTCACTGTCATTGTGTCCTTGGGCACAACCCCCCTTGCCTGCAGGTGGTGAGAGGGACCGGTGGCACCTGTGTACGACAGACCTCACCTCTGTCAGTGCGCCCCAGGGCAGCTGTGGCTACAGTGTAGCTCATCCACCAGCTTGTGAATGGGTGAATGACTGATTGTGTTGTAAAGTGCCTTGGGGGGTTCCAGGACTCTAGAAGGTGCTATATCAAATACAGGCCAACAGGTGACAAAAAAACTGAGATTGGTTTGTTTTGTCAGTTTAGCCTGGCTTCGACTAGTTCAAGTTTAACAGCTTTAATGGAAAATAGTTCCCTAAACGACCGTCATGGCAAAAGAGGCGTTCCCACGATTAGTGTGACATCATGTCGATAGTCGGCTTTCTCCAGCCTCAGCATAACACACTGAGGATGTCATAAATAGAAATGTATTTTCTTTCTGAGCATAATCGTTGTCCATTTTGTTGAAAGCTGTTTAAATATTCGTTGTTTTAAAACATTTTTTATTTTATTTTATTTGTATTGCTTATTTTTTAATAAACTATATTTTAAACAAGGAGAAATTTTGAGAATTGACATTAAGGATATTTCCATTTTTGTTCTGTTCTGTCATGCTTGATGACTTTAGTTTAAAATAAACTTCTTATTTACCCAAAACAGGTAAATACCGTAGAGTCTTCTAGAATGTCATATGTATGTCACCAAACATCTTGCTTAGTTTTACAAACCTGCTGAGTGTTTGTCTCTCACCTGGAGTCTGGCCATTGCTGTAGGTTAGAGGTAAGGTGTGTGTGGAGACCACCTGAGTCTGACCATAACCTGTTGACATCTGCTGCTGCTGGTGTCCATTCTGGACCGCCATCTGGCAGAACTTTCCAGCAAAGTTTGGAGGACACTGGCACTTGTCCCGTGCACTGCACGTTCCACCATTTATACACGGAAGGTGACACACCACTTAGAAGAGACAAGAGCAGAGCAACAGGGAGCTTTAGCACATCTGTCAGTCACGTTTGTTAATAATTCATTATTATACTTTTAATTAAGCCGCTTTTTATTGTCCTATTAAACATTTTTAGTGTATTAAAAACTTCCTAGCTGGTGTTTTAGAGTTTTATTTGGTAAGATGTTTTTTTGGTGGAAGCTGCAGGTACCTCACAGCCATGGGTTTGAATTCTAGCAACAGCTTTTCTGCATGGAGTTAGCATGTTCTCCCCATGCAGGTGTGGAGTTAGCATGTTCTCCCCATGTAGACATCAAGTTAGCATGTTCTCCCCATGTAGACATCAAGTTAGCATGTTCTCCCCATGCAGGTGTGGAGTTAGCATGTTCTCCCCATGCAGGTGTGGAGTTTGCATGTTCTCCCCATGCAGGTGTGGAGTTAGCATGTTCTCCCCATGCAGGTGTGGCGTTAGCATGTTCTCCCCATGCAGGTGTGGAGTTAGCATGTTCTCCCCATGCAGGTGAGAAGTTAGCATGTTCTCCCCATGCAGAAGTGGAGTTAGCATGTTCTCCCCATGCAGACGTGGAGTTAGCATGTTCTCCCCATGCAGGTGTGGAGTTAGCATGTTCTACCCATGCAGACATGGAGTTAGCATGTTCTCCCCATGCAGGTGTGGAGTTAGCATGCTCTCCCCATGCAGGTGTGGAGTTAGCATGTTCTCCCCATGCAGGTGTGGAGTTAGCATGCTCTCCCCATGCAGGTGTGGAGTTAGCATGTTCTCCCCATGCAGGTGTGGAGTTAGCATGCTCTCCCCATGCAGGTGTGGAGTTAGCATGTTCTCCCCATGCAGGTGTGGAGTTAGCATGTTCTCCCCATGCAGGTGTGGAGTTAGCATGCTCTCCCCATGCAGGTGTGGAGTTAGCATGTTCTCCCCATGCAGGTGTGGAGTTAGCATGCTCTCCCCATGCAGGTGTGGAGTTAGCATGTTCTCCCTTTGCAGGTGTGGAGTTAGCATGTTCTCCCCTTGCAGGAAGGGAGTTGACATGTTTATAAGGTGTGACTGTGTCTCTTTGATGGACTGGAGACCTGTTCTTGCATGGTGACTGGCGAAGATAGTTGTCCCTGAGACAGTAGTGAAGCTGCTTAGAAGATGAGTGAGTGAGTGAGTGAGTGAGTGAGTGACGGGAGCCCTTCGTGGGAAGTAGAGCCTTTGCTCACTCGTGTGTATTTGAGTTTCTAGATATGTACAGACAGCAGCATCTATGCGTATGAACTTACACCTCCCATGGGCTTTGCCAAGCTTTTAACTCATCCTGTAACAACCGTGCCTGAGTTGCATTCAGCCCCTCCTCTCCAGTCACCAGACCATGGTTCTAAAAATACAACATGGCAGCGCCTGTAAACGTGTCACGGCTTCACCCTCAACAACGGTCTGGTTATTTCTGTCGATGCTTCTAGGATTGTTTGGATCGTCGCCATGGGCGACCTGCAGATACCTGTTTATGACTGCTGGAGAAAAAGGACCAAAGCAGCCTTGTAGGTGTTAGATGGATGAAACCTGAGACCACCTCGCTAGTCTACTGCTAACTTCTGTCCTCTAATGTGACACACGTCAAACTTATGGCCCGTGGGTCAAAGGTGGAGTCCCATAGCTGGGTGATTCAAACCAGATCAGGAAATCCTGTTTGATGGGATATAATGATGACGAAACACCTGAGGAGAAACGGCTCACTTTAGAAACTCTCTGTTTGGTCTCTAGAACCTACCAAAGTTATTTCACATTTCTCACTCTAGACTCTGACTTTCAGAAACAAACAGATGTGATGATGTCACCATGTCCAGGAAACTCTTAAAACAAGGAATTCAAGTAAGAATAAAGTAAAAACCACCGACTTCTACCAAGGACCCTTAACTGGTACCGCTTACTCTCTGGAGATGGTTGAAGGTTAAATTCCCAGGAGATGAGTCCAGCCTCTCTGAGACCACATTGAAGGTTCTTTAATCTTCTTTTCCCCCCATTCTGATGTTGTCTGATCTTCAGCGGGTCGTCTAGATTGTTAAATGCTGCTGTCTGATTGGCTAACTAGATATTTGTGGTAAGCAGAAGTTGAACAAGTGTACCTAATCCAGTGGCCATGATGAAAGCATCAGTCTGATTTTTATTCATGAACTCGTAAAATCTGACTCAACAGACAAGATGAATCTAAACCTCATTCCGTCCTCTTCTTGCTCATTTAGGACTTCTCACCACCCAAAGAATCTCAGAGACAACAAAGTCTGATGGGAAAAAGATCAGAGAACAAAAGCTGCTCTACTTATTTTTTATCTCCAGAGGTGCCAAAGAAAAGATAGTTTCTTCTTCTTCTACTTGTGATTCACACACAAAAGCTCAGAGTCATTAGTCACATCTGCTCACCGCCATCGAAGCCATTCCACAGGCCACGACCCTCACCGCCCATCCATCATCATGACACCTTGTTTAAAACATGGAGAAGCAGCAGCAGAAGGACGTTGTTAAAGATTCTTCATGCAGCGGAGCTACATGAGATTTCATTTTTTATATCTCATTTAGAAAAAAAGGCTGGACTTCTGCACCAGATCAAAGTTTATGATCTGACTTGACCTTTCAGTGGGAACTATTTGAGCTCAGATTAGGGTTCAGCCTCCAAAGCTGATGTTAGCTGAACTAAATTTAACAGTGAAGGATTTTAGAGAATATTCCGTTGATTTTTGAAATTAGAAAAACTATTTCTGTTACATAAACCAATATTCTCAGTGTTTAGCTATAAGTTTGAAAACTCAAAAACAGAAGCACAAAATATCAGATTATCAGGGTAAATAAGTACCTTTTACACTTGAAAGTCTACGAGTTTTAGTTGATGGCATGGACTAAAGCCGTTACTTTATTAATAATAATAATAATAATAATGCATCAAATATATATTTAGTGCTTTGTGGGACACTGAAGCGCTTTACAAACAGGGCAGAAGAGAACACAAACAGGTAAATAAACACTAGAAGCATAATATGATCAAAATATCCAAGAAGTCGGCTGTAAACTTTAATTTAGGCGAGTCGACATGGATGTTGAATTCCCCTAGGAGAAGGCCAGAAGGTGAGATGGAAGAGAGCTATGGTGATTATTAGTGATTGTGATCCAGGAAGTCTTGAGGACCAGGTGATCAAAGGATGAAATAGAGTGTAAGGAGATGGGGCGCAGGGTTAGGTCCCCATGATGAATGATGGCGATGCCCCACCCCAGCCATCTGGGCGGGGCTTGTTCATGTAGCAGTATCCTGTAGGCGTGGTCTGGTTTAGTGTGAAGTAGCCCATGGGCAGTTCGTATTTTGCCTGACGAACGTAAAAGTGGTAGAACACCATGCGCCACCATGCAGACCTTCCATCCTGCCGTGCGTGAACAGGTTTATGAACACGTTCTTTCGCCGTTCTAGCTCCAGATCTCCACGGAGCTTTTGGAGCTAAAGCCTAGCTAAAACTTCCTGTTAACCATAGAGCTTATAAAAAGTTGAACCCGCATATGCGGCCAAACACAGGCAGCAGCGGTTGGTGCGGCATCTAGTCTTCTACAACTATGGTGTGTGCAGGAGTCTAAGTCCATTCAGAAAAATTAAAAGGGACTAAACTGAAAGATTATACGTTTTTTATGTTTTGCACTTTTAATATTGCACTTTGAGTTTGCTACCCCAGCCTGCTTCCTAAGATTGTTTAATAATTTCCCATAAAAAAATGTTTTCCTCCTGTTATTGAGAATTTACTGTAGGTAAAAACTGCAGCTGGGTATGAGTGTGGACTGAACGGTGCCAACTATTGGAAAATTATTTCATAAAATACATATATATATGAGAAAAAATGAACTAGTTCGTTTTAGAACAGTGAACTTAGTTCAAAATTTGTTAAATTATACATAATTTATCTTCTGATGAAGGAGCTATTTCCTCCAAGGTTATTTAACCTTTTCCACAGTTCCCTTTGACACAGCACCAGAGTGCATGAAACAGCCTCAAGGTCATGCATTCGCTTCTCAACTTTTTACTTTCCAGCAATGAAGACAGAAGATGAAGACTCTTTTCTTTTCTTTTATCAAAATCAAAAAAGTCTATTTTCAATAAAGCCAATCAAAACAACTGTTAGTCAATAATACAATGTGACCGATCTGTGAAATCACAATGTTATGATTAATATGTTTGATAAGTAAATGACTTAATCTAGTCACTAGACACACTGACACATGTAAGGAAAACAATCACGTGACACATTGCTGTACTGATCCAATCAGAGCCTTCCTAGTCTGAAGCGTGGCAGAGTCTCTGTGGTGTCTCTAAATCTGTCAGCTTTGATTCGTCCAGAATCAAAAACATCCAGATTAATAAAACAGTTCCAACGCCAGCTTAAGTTCAGTTCTCAAGATCCCATGAAGTTCACCGCATGTGAAGTGAAGTATGGACAGGCCATCTATACTTCTCTTTTTAAGCTGAGAACCATTCAAGCTGGGACAATTCTGTTGTTTTGTTACCAACCAAGCAACGGTACCTTTCAGAATAAAAGCTGAACTCGCTGACCCAAGGAGGGTCTCTTTTTGACGCTGTGAAACACCAGCCACGTTTTTTTTTTACCTGGAGACTATCCAAAGACTGGGTTGTCGTACTGTCGACGCTGCTTCATCGGCTCCAGTAACAGAGGAGGGTCGTGGACCTGGCATCCGGATCTGTACGGAGGTCTCACTGAGGGTGTGTGGATGCGACATAAATGGCGTCTCATGTGTTTATGACTACGAGTCTCAAACTCTGATCAGTTAGAAGCAAAACATCATCTCCCACTCAGACTTTGTTTCTCCAGATGTGAGGGTTCTGAATGACACTCATTCACCACACACCATTCACCTCGCACTTCATTCAAACAGAACATCCATCATTAAGAGAGTTAGTACTGTTAAATTGTTTAAAATTATTTAGTAATAAATTTCCTTAAACGTTTGAAGGTCTCTCTCTCTTCTCTTGTCTCTCAGTTAATGCAAATTGTTATCTAAATTCCCCGCAATAAAAAGGTCCAATCTTCTGATTTAAATATCCCAGTGTCTATAGAGCTCCGGGAGTTGACGTCACTTCTCCCGGCATGCAACAGTTCAAATCGAAACGGCGCCATATTGGCATGCAGAAGCCGGCAGCTGGACTATTTGTTATTGTCAGAAAACTCAATCAAACGGGAAATATGGTAGATTCCTGTTGTGCCCCAGGATGCAGAACAGACGCGGACGACATAAGGAATGAGCCATCTACAGGATTCCCCAAGATCCGGAGCGCCGCAAACATTGGATCATTGTAATAAAACGCGCTAGTGACCGGGCTAAAATGAAGCTGTGGGACCCTGAGAGTAAAGGTTTTCTCTTATGCAGCGACAACTTCATATCAGGTACTTAAACCAACATTTCCTCAACTGTGTATAGTGTTTATTTTAAATGCTTTTATTACGATTCTTAGTGGGCTTCCTAAACTTATTTTGGCGTGGCTTTTTCTGTCTTATTACTCATAGCAGCAAGTAAACATCACGTAAAACGTTGCCTCGTGAGTTCTGCGTGCTGCCGTTTACGTGTTTTATGAAGACAGCAATTAACCGGCTAAGCTGTATTTAATTTTTAAGCAATGGTTGATCAATTGTCAGATCACACATAAAAAGCACTTTGGATTGCTATTATCTGTCTCACCGAGACTACTTACGTGTAAATCTGTTATTTGTCCGTCCATCCATCCATTTTCATCCGCGTATCCGGAGTCGGGTTGCGGGGGCAGTAGCGTGACTTCCCTCTCCCCAGCCGCTGGAGCCAGCTCCTCCGGGTAAATCCCAAGGGGTTCCCCGGTCAGGTCCGGTGTTGTGCCGGTAAGAAGTCCGCTCCGACAGCTTCTGGCGTCGGAGCGGGCAGTAGAGTCGAGAGTCCCAGACCTTCTCCCCAGCTCCTCCGGCCGGGGGAATCCCAAGGGGTTTCCCCGGCCAGGTCCGGTGTTGTGCCGGTAAGAAGTCCGCTCCGACAGCTTCTGGCGTTTTTAAAAAGTATCCCAGGGGCACGGTAAGGGTCGGAGATGTTTAGTCTATTTTAATTTCTGACTATATAAAACGATTTCTTCTGTTTTAAAGTGTGAAGTAAACTCCGACGAAGTAAAATCCAAGCGGATCCCGTTCATGTTCATGGTTACATCCGTGTTTGTTTACCTTTTTTGCATGCCAAAATGGCGTCCACTAACTGAGAGTCACGTGGGGTCCGGAGCTCTATAAGATGGAATTCATACTCAATATGAATTTTTAATGTCTTATGGTCCTTAATTAAATGTAATTAACACTTCATTACAATTATGAACTACGAAACAAACTAGTTCGTTTTACAATGTATGAACTGAACTTGGAACTAGTTCGTTTTTTAAATGAACTTACCCAACACTGTCCATGGGTTTGTGCCAGGTTTCAGTGAGAAAGAAGAAATCCAGTTTATGGTCAGATATACATTCATGCAATATTTGGCTTTTATTGTTAAGAAACTTGGTGTTGAGTAAAGCTAATTTATGCTTTTATTGTGAAGTCCATGGGGTGGAAGTTGGCGCCAGCAGGATGTTATCATGAGTCATGTGACCAGAGCTCAGATGATGTGGACGAGTGTTGTGTAGCTGCTGGATGGGGGAGCGGGACCAGAGCGTGGGGATGCAGTCGTCAGATGTCAAGTTGTAGACAACCTTGTGACAGGAGCCTCTGTGGATGTAGGGGTGACGTCGAAGAAGGCCAAGCTGTGCGATTGTGGTGATGAGATCCACTGATGGTAGTGCACGGTGGTTGAGCTGGAGGAGCTGTGAAGATGCATACCGAAAAGCCATGGTCGGCTGGATAACAGAGAATGGAGGCCAGAGAGGGGCAAGGAGGGAGGCCAACCACAACCACCACATCACAGGTAGATGCGTGGCCCGGAATGGCCTCAACAGAGCGAGGCAGCTTTGCATGGGCGTTGCACAGAAACCACACAGTGGCAAACGAAGACCAGCAAAAAGTGCAATCCGCAGATGATGTGGCACCAAAATCAGGTAGGAGAAGCAAAAAAGTAGAGCTTAACGGGCTTGACAGGCTATAGTTGGACAGAGAAGCAGCAGCCAAAGTGCACCAGTGTCCTCTTTACGCCTGATTTATGCTTCTCCGTCAGCTCCAACAGAAAGAGACACACACGCACGGATGGAGACATTTTTTCCTCATACTTCTCCGTCTCCTGGGGAGTGTTGCAAAAAAATTCACCGCCAGGACAACAGAGGGCGTAGCGCTGTTCTGTGGTATCCTGTCATGTATCCGGTCCAAGATAGTGTGTTTATATTGTGGGTTTTTGTATATAAGAGACTTTTTAACACGGACAAATTTGTCTGTCATTCTCCTCCACCTCTTCATGGGCTCGCCACCTCTAAACCCACGTTTCCTGTCATTCCCATCCACAAATAAAATGCTTGCTACGTATCTTTTCACTCCTCCAGTCACCGGGGAATTAAACATTCATATTTTAGAGTTTTTTCGCAAGGTATTCTTCAAGCTTCTCCGTGTTGGCTGCTTGTTATCCTCGGCTCTCTTTATGTTTTTGAGGACACAATGGCGGCGGTGTAGACGACAGCGGCGTCCTGACCAATCACAAGCTTGCGTTCTCCGTCTCGACGAACGGATGAACAGAAAAGAGAGCTCGACTCCGTACGTCCTTGTGGGGCCCTCCAGCAAGCCCGCAAGGACGGACAATGGCATTGCGTGTCTCCGCACTGACGCAGAAGCATGAATCAGGCTTTAGTTTAACACATGTCCCAGATGGGTGCAGTCTTTCTGGATTCTGTATTAAATGAACACAGAGAACATGCAATGACTTTTCTCTGACTGAAGTACCACACCCCTGCAACCCTGTGTGGATAAGTGGGTAAAGAAAATGGGTGGATGAAGTACCACACCTGTCTTTCTCCTTACAGGCCTTGCCCAACACCTCCCATACCTCCCTATTTTACCACCTTTAAACTATTTGATTAGCCTGCACTGAAACAAATGAGCTGGAAGCTAAAGGCACCAGTAATAAAGGAAACTTGGCTCAGTGAGGCTCTCCTCACCTGGGAGAACATCTGCTCCAGCGGCTGGAGACTCTCCACTCTAGTCCCTCTCCTCGGACTCCAGCAGGCCAAATGGGACACAGTGGCTTAAATCATTCCTGTTGCCATCAAGGCATTCCCTGAATACCTTATGACTATCCTCCTGAGTCAAATAAAGATGGAGAAAAAACGGGTCAGTGTCTATCTTTTCTGTTTCTAGCGGCTGAAAGCCTGATAATCCCACCATCAGAGCGTTTCTTTTACATGTTATAATTCATCCCAGCAGCTGTCAGGTCCAAAGCTGTGAGCGGGTATAAACACATCCACCTGCACTCTTATGTTGCGCCATGACTCAGCACTTCTCATCAGTAAACTATGATAACAGAACAAGAGTGATTCATTCTGTTCCAGCACTCTGAGCTGAGTTTGGACTGGAAATCAACTATTCTGTAGTTGGGGCCTGCACACTGCTGCAGGGAGGAGAAATCCAGCAGCAGCAGGGGAAGAGAGGGCTTACGGCGGGCAAGTCTGGACCGGCGTGAGACACCAGCTTTGTTTCTGCACGTCTGCATCGCCTTGAAGGTTAAAATTACAACAGCAGGATCTATTTAGCAGGGCAGTGTGACCGAAACACCACTACAACTATGCTGTAATCACACAGAAGAGGAAAAATCCCCACGACTACAAAGAAACGACCAAAAGATCCTAGTTGAGTTCTTTATTCAAGAATGACCAAATGTCATCTTTAGCATCAGGATTACTGTGACAGGTAGAACACAACCTACCATAGCCCGGTTATCTTTAGGGCTTAACAGACAGGCACTTTCATGACTGTGACGTGATGACCTCTAACGAAACAAAGACAAACTCGACTGCTAAAAGTCAGCCCTTTTCAAGGTGGGTGCTACAGCTAACTGGCATTAGCGAATACCGAAGTACCTCAGTATCAATACAGGTATGGAGCTGAGGTTTGGTGACGTAGCGACAAGCAGATGCTGCACAGAGGAGTGTTTGATGAATCCTCTCTCTGATCGTACGGAAAACAAAAAGATGCCGTTACTGGGTGGCTGTTGCTGGCTTAGGTCGTTTTTAAAACCTTGCTGCGTTTTCCCCGCCGGTGGAGGATAAAAAACGCTGGCGCTGCAGCATTAGCTCACACAGACACGGCGCCCTGTGGACACACGGATTATAAACAAAGACTACGTCCCTCTTTAGCTTTTTTAAAAGGACAAAAACTGACAAGCTAACAGCCAGCTGAGAAAGACATCTGTTTCAATGTGACCTTTTGTTTATGTTTATTCATTTGGCAGATGCTTTTATCCAAAGCGACTCACAACTGTTAACCTATAGGGCGTGTTGTGATCGGTGTGGGAAACCAGAGCACCCGAAGGAAACCCACACATGCATGGGGAGAACATGCAACTCCACACAGAAAGACCACAGCCGGGTTTCAAACCTGCAACCTTCTTGCTGCGAGGCAACAGTGCTAACAACTGCGCCACCATGCAGACCTTCCTTCCAACCATTCAGCTGCATCCATCATTAGAGAGTTAGTCCTGGTGATTGTTTCAAATAATTATAAAATAAATATTCTTAAACGTCCCATCTCTCTTTTCATGTCTCTAACTCAATACAAGGTGTTTGAATAAAATTCCCTGTGGTAAAAACAACCTCTTCTGATTCTAAGTGCCCGGTCCAAAGATTAATCTCTGGACCTATATTCCGCTACACCTGGAAGGGGCGTCGAATTCTGGACTGGATGAGGCGTCGACCCTTGGACTGGATGAAGCGTCGACTTCAGAGCACGAGGAGGCGTCGACCATACGACTGGAGGGGGCGTTGACCTCCATCGACTTCTGGTCCGGAGGCGTCGACTTCTGGTCCACAGACTTCTGAACAGTCGACCACTGGACCGTCGACTTCTGGTCCGGGGGCGTCGACCTCTGGTCCACAGACTTCTGAAGCGTCTGCTTCTGGACCAGAACCGTAACCATCTGCTTCAGGGCCAGAACCATCTGCTTCTGGGCCCGAACCTTCTGCTTCCGGGCCAGGACCGCCTGCTTCTGGGTCGGAGGCAGAGCTGCTGCGGGAAGGGCTGCCTGGACAGGCTGGACCAGATGTGGTGCGACCGCCGGGACCACCGCTGGAGCAGGCTGCGACAGAACAGGTGGTGCTGGGAGCTGTGAGAGCAGGGAGGACAGACCGTCCAGCTGAATCTCTTTGAGGCTGAGCGTCCGATGGAGCTGGGCCAGCTCAGCCTGGAGACCGGCAAGCTCCGCTGGGTGAACCCCGGGCTCGCTCCTCTGGCCCTGAGATGAGGAGGATAGAGCATCCAGGCGGGATTCCTGGAAGTTGATGAGCTGGCAGAACCGGGCAAGCTCCACCTGGAGACTGACGAGCTCAGTCAGCTGGGCTGCGGCCAACGCTCCTCCCTCTGCAGATGACGGAGACACCGTTTGGGTCGGAGACGGAACTGCTGGTCTGGCCGGGGGCGTGTCCAAACTGCTGCGCAGAGCAGGGGCAGCGGCGGGCACACAGCTCCGTCCCGGAACACAGGACTGCGGGGGAGCCCGGCGTCTCTCCCCACGCCGTGGACCAACTCCGGGGGAGCACACAGCCAGACGGGTGCCCACGTAACTGGAGTGATCCGAACGCGTCTCTCGATCCGGTCTCTCATCAGGCGCTGGGAGGGTGGAGAGGATGGCCGAGGGTGCAAGCCGGCGCCGTCGTCCGCGGCGAGGTGTAGCTGGAGCTGGAGAATCCGGGTGGTGGCTCGGGGCAAGCCACTGGAGCAGGTACTCCCACGGGAGAATCTCCCCGCTTGATCCTTCAACTGGTTGCCTCATTCTGTCAGGACGTGCCGGTGAGTGGAGCGGAGGTGAGGATCCAAATGCAGGGGAGAAGGCAGGCAGGCAGGCAGACAGGAACGTTTAAGAGGGATTTTATTCACAGACACACGGGACGTGCAAACAATGAGGCAACAAGAGACAAAGAACTGGATGGGTTTAAATACAGGAGGGCTGGGTGCTTGGGTGATTGGGAAACGAGAGGCAGGTGGGAGCAATCAAAAGGGACACAGGCTGAACCAAATGGGGAGACAGGACAGGGTGTGACACTAACAACCTAGGCTTTGAACCCAAACACTCACCCCTCCCGTCAGATATCTTCCCTGGGTCCATGTTCACTGGAACCAGAAACACTGGAGGAAAACCAGAGTACCCGGAGGAAGCCCAGGCATGCATGGGGAAAACATGCCACTCCCCACAGAAAGGCCACAGCCGGGATTCAAACCTGCAATCGTCTTGCTGCAAGGCAACAATGCTAACAAATGCGCCACCATGCAGCCCATTTTAACGTTAAATGTTTGACCCCGAATGCTTGCAGTAGCTCGGGCTAGTGTTGTTCTGCGGTTAGCATTACTGCTGCCCGTTTCCTTACGGGCATTAAGCACTCTGAGCACATCGCCCCTGTTCTGTCCTCCCTGCACTGGTTGCCTGTTCCTTTTAGGATTGATTTTAAGATTTTATTGTTAGTTTTTAAATGTTTAAACGGCCAGGCACCTCCTTACCTAACATAGATTCGGAACAAGCACGTTCCTTCGAGACGTTTGAGGTCTGAGCACCAGCTCCTTTTAGAGGTCCCTAGGACTCGTCTTGTGACCCAAGGGGACAGGGCGTTTTCTGCTGCGGGTCCCAGACTATGGAACAATCTTACTCTGCCTATGGCTGAGTCTCTGATTAAGCAATATCACACTCGAGGTCGTGCATCATTGCTGAATATCAGCACTGGTGTGATTCGGCCGTAGATAATCACACCAGTGCTGATATTCAGCAACAACGCACAACCTCGAGTGCAATATTGCTTTTATACAACAGTTCTACCTGCTCATTTTATTTTTAGAACAACAATAAGCAACAACAGATTATGATTTGTTCATTTATTCAATCATTTATCAGGCTCCGCCAACACAAATAGTCCCAACACTAAACGGAGACTAAGACAAGGCTGTTGCTAGGCAACACAAACATTTTCTGCAAAGCTCCATAATAACGGTTAGAACGCCTGTGCACAGCGGAGTGATACTGTTTGTAAACAGTCCCTGTGCTGTTATATTCCAATATAAGCACTCTTGGAAAGTCTCTTGACCAATCAAATCACTCGGTCGCAACCAACTGTTGTACAAGTGAATTTAAGTGTCTTTTAAAATATCACCTTTTAAACTTCCGTGTTTCCCCTACATAGGCTCCGGTGTGGCGGACAATGGACGGCAGCGAAATGACCCGCGAGCAACGGACCCCCCCCCGGCTCAGGCTCTTTGGCGCATTTGACATGCTAAGCTGCTTTTAATCAACAAAAAGGTAAATGTGGGGTTTGAATCCTCAAACAGCTTGTAGAAAACAGTGTTGAAACACACAAGACTCGTACTGCTACAGCTTTAGTGTTCCTGACACCAGTTCAGCATCATTTCTGATTTCATCTGTTAATGTAAAAGTTCATCTTGAGTCTGAATTCACTCAGCAGCTATGAAGCCTTCCAGGTTTTACCACTAATTCATTCCAGAAGAGAGCAGAACTCGACCGACCCGGGTCACCCACAGCTACCAGCTGGTGTTAGTCCAGTTGCACTAATTCGTTCTTCTGAGTCAGACAGGAATTCCTGTCCTGCTCTTCCCATGTTCCTGCATGTGTCGGAGGCAGAGGAACTCATCCACTCCTTGTAGGGACTAGAGCAGGTTGAGACACAGAGTCTGAGCGAAGTTCATCCAACATCAAACAATGCCCAGATTATGTTCTCCACCTCGGAAACGGTGCTTCTGGACCTCTGAGGATCACAATAGCTGCTTCAGATCGTAGCAGATGATGTCTTTGCCTGTGTGTGTTTATCTGTGGTGTCAGATCTACTGAACCATGAAACAGATTTCAATGAAACTCTCAGAAAGATATATTTAGATGTCCAGCTGCAGCTGATGAAGTTTTGACGTAAACCCAATTCGAGATGGCTGCCGTCACCTGTTAACCTTAGAAAAGAGAAATGGCTTTGTCTCCGTCAGATTCTGAGCTGAAGTCTAGTGTTGGTGGACAAAGATGCCCATTTCTCAGTAAATCTCTCTACATCAAAGCCAGTTTGTAATATTTAATCCTTCAGCCATTATTCATGTGTTCATCTAGAATTTGCACATTTAGGTTTTATTCCTGAGTTTCAGAAATAATGTTTCATTTGGAACATTTGAAGAACCTGGATGATCAGAAGGATGTGTGAGTCAGTGAGGAATCACCAGGTTCTGTCCGTGTGTCCTGAACCAGATCAGCTGCGCTTCTATTGGCTGTTTTACCATTTATTCTTCTATGTTTTCATTTAGCAACAGGAACCAAAGACGCTCAGAGCTTTAACCAGGTCCTGATTCATGACGACTTCAGGTGTGAAAGGTTGTGTGCTGCTGCTGAGAGACTAGTGACCTGCCCAGGGTACACATCGTCTCTCACGTCCAGGGTTTTCCCACTAAAGTGTTCCAGTTCTGGCCTTAACTGGTACTTCAACCAGTTATTAACTGGTTCTATAAAGAAGCTGTTGGGACCAGTTTCCCACACAGCTAGAGCCCAGCTCAGTGTTCATGTCTCCACACCACATCAAACGTCTCTTCCAGTGAATGCTTGATCTGTGTTTCTGTATAGGATCACAGTCTAGGGAGACAGCTTGACTACACAGATCACATGACTTCCCTCAATCCTGCAGGCATCTGAATATCACCAGTGTGTTTTAATCACCCTTGTGCTTGTGAGGCTTCTGACCACTCTCCTGCATGTAAAGTGGATTATTTTACTATAACACTGATTATTACAACCTTAAGCCAGCCACGGTAAAACTGAGTTCATGCTTTTAACTTGATGCAATTAGCTTTGTTTGTTTTTATGATGAATTTGCATATATTGGTGAATATTAAGCTCGTTTTTGGAACAATTTGCTGTTACTGTCTGTTGGAGTGACGCATAAGAACGGTGATGTGGTGCTCCCTGGTGGTGATATGTGAATAGTGCACCTGAAATCAGCCCTGTTGTCCCAACCACAAATATCAGACTTAATTATTAGAATTATGAGCGACGAGGCTATTTTTAACACATTCATCATGTCAGCACTTTTCTAATCCATGTTTCTCCTGAAAAATGTCTGTTTTTGACTAGAAATATGATGAAATAATGATTAATATTGACGTTTTTGACACATTTTATTTAAACACATTAGAAACTAATGTTTAGGGACAATTTTTACATATTTTTTTCTGCCTGCTTGAATTCTGCCGTTGGTTTAAAAAACAGGAATGTGACTCAAAATTACAAATTTTAAAAGATTTATTATTATTTTCAAATAAACCTACATTTTTACATTAATCTGCCCATAAACCATGATTTTGTAAGGAAACAAATGGATAAGAAACATTTTAATAGTTTATTATAAAACCTCGTTATTCATGTGCACCTGACCTTCTAGTCATTTAACTACACACAAAAAGTTGCCTTGTGTGTGTGTGTGTGTGTGTGTGTGTGTGTGTGTGTGTGAGTGTGTGTGTGAGTGTGTGTGTGTGTGTGTGTGTGTGTGCGTGTGTGAGTGTGAGCGTGTGTGTGTGTGCATATTTAAAGTCTTGATTCCTTACCTACTCTGAAGTTGGGGGCTGTCAGCGTGTCGGTGGTGCGGCCGTTCTCACTGATGATGGTGGTGGTGTTTCCCTTCTCACAGCTGTTGTGACATCTGCTTCCTATGCAGGTCACTTTACAGATGGTGGGTGTGAAGACCACCTTGATCCTTCCTGTATGGTTTCCAACTATAGCCGAATACATGGCGCACACCAGAGAGAGGGAGAGCAGGAGAGGTTTGGTTATTCTTAGATCCATTAGGAGCTAAATGCCTTCAGGTTGAAGCGTGCCTCGCTGAAGTGTTCAGACACAAGTCAAAACATTAAAAAAGCTAAAGTGTAATTTTGTATCCTTGAAATCTTAGGGATGAGGATCCTCTTTCAAACAACTCGTTTGGTTCTCTTTCTTCCCTCCCTCTCCTCCCCTAAACCTGATGGCGCCGGGGAAATGTGAGTGCGAAGAAAGAAGAAAAAGAACGTGGGAGAGGTTAGCAAACAAAACGCCGGGATTTTGTCCAAGTCTTCATCAGATGTCTCTGAGAGGTGGATATCAAGCTTGACTTCACAACACACAAGCAGGATACTTCAGCTCCTGCGCCCACTCTGGCCGCTCCTTAGATCTCTGCCCTCTGAAGTCTTCGCTAGAAGTTCCTCTCACTTTCCTCAGAGCGTTTACACCTCACAAGCAGACAAAATCCTCCAGGAATGCTTCTCCAAAAGACCTGAAAGCTTATGGAAGGACTGAGATGTTTTCCCCGTCTGAAGCTCTTCTTCCCTACCCTCAGGAGGGCCAACCCTCAGTACGAACTGTCAGGAAACGAGGAAGAGTGAGGAGCAAACGCTGACAAAGATCCTCCGAGCGTGTCACACACATAACCTTTCACCACTATCCAGCAGGATTCCCTTTTATTTCACTTAACTCTGCAGCGTTTAAAGTCTGCTACCTACTTGCCCACTCTTGGCATCCCTGTGTTGGGTCCAAGCCCCAGTCTCCAGTGCTGTCTGTGGCTGTCAGCTGTTCTCCCAGACTAGTGGAGCCGAGCCAAGCAGTCAGAGAAATCATTTCTGAACCTCAGCGGCAGCAAAAACCGCTGAATAAAACGCCCCCGAGCTACCTAAACTCTCACTAATAAGCACAGAGATTTACCATTAAAGAGGGACCTAATGTGTTGTAGTGGTTCCAGCAGGATGCCAATGGAAACTGGTTTTTAAATTACTACCAGGATCATAAATGGGTGTCCCAGAATTTGAAGTCTAAACATAGTTTTCTCAGTTCCCCTTTGGTGGGAGGGTTATTCCCCAAAACAAATAAACAATGAAAGGAGAGGGCTTAAAATGAGGGCGTGCTTTTTTATGCAGGAACAACAAATAAGCTCTAAATGAAACTAAGGTCCAGAATGTACACTGGAATGTGACGAATAAAGCTCGATTATCATTATTACTATCATTCACACGCCCCTCAGCGTTCTGGCCCTGCAGAAATAAACAAACCAGAATGTTCTCTCTGGTCCACCGCAGACGTGAGGGAACATTTTTACCCACCCGCTTTTGTTTAACGATGGCAGTTTTAAATATTTTCTACATTATGATTCTAGCTCATAGTGGCTGCATCCATGACGTCCATACCAACCAAACAAAAGAAAGTCAGACATGAAGGTTTAAAAAGAACTTTGTTCGTCTGACATAAGCTGGTATCAGCAGCTCAGAGCTGTAACAGAACCAGAAATCAGTCCTGAGAACCAGAATGGGTCTTCTACATCTGATGTGACCTGGTCAGCTGCTTCTGGGTCAGTCCTGAGAACTGGAGGTGAGTTAAATGATTTACCTGGTTTACCTTTACCAGGTAGACCTCTACGGTTTACCTTTGGTGAGACACTTCGCTCTCCCTGCCTTCTGCTGGTGATCAGAGGGAGCGGTGGTTCCGGTTTTGGCAGCCTCGTCTCTGCCATTGAGCCCCAGGGCAGCTGTGGCTACAGTGTAGCTTATCATCACAAGTGTGAATGTGTGTGTGTGTGTGTGTACCATGGGTGAATGGCCATTTGTGTTGTAAAGCAACTTGGGGGGTTGTAGAGCCTTGAAGGTGCTATATCAAATACAGGCCATTTACGACCGGGTCTGTAACCGGGCTTTGTTCCTAACCAGCGAGGCTCGACTCGGCTTGTCAAGCCATTCCTGTTAGAACGGGTTTGTGATTGGCGCCTCAGACCAGCCAGAAAACACGACTTAAGAGACCGTCGGCCATCAATTGGCAAAGGGGTGGGGTCACAGATTGGCTAGGGGGCGGAGTCACTGGTTGCTTGTGAGTTTTCCACCTCACTGCCCACAGCCATGTTGTTGTTGTGTTTTTGTGTCACATACAGATCACCTGGACATCTGCCTACTGATTCCCTCTTTTATCAGATGTAGGGCTGGAAGCTAATGATGCTCTGCAACATTAACAGAGATCTCAATTCTCATGCAATGATAGCGCACGTGAACTTTGTCATGCTGAAAAATAAAATCCATAATAGTACTGAACTGTCTGCTAGGGATCCATTCACCATTACGTCCAATCAAAGTCCTGAGGTGTGGAGTGGCTTCTTCTTCTTCACAGCTCTTTGGTTCGTGCATGCTGGAGTTAGAGGCTCCTCCCACTTTCACTTTCAAAAACGAACAATGAAATAGACAGGTGACTCAGACCTGGACGCAAAAAATATGATCGGAATATCAATGCAATACTCGGTATGTGTTCAATACCTGCGCTATACCGGATTTACATAGGGAGCCCACGTCTCCTCCCCTTCCGGTCGGCTTACGGGTCCCTGAACTGAGCTAAAAACGCTACTGCCTAACCCGCCTTACGCTTGTTGGTGCTGCAAGTGAATTTCCTCACTGTACGTTTGAAGACATAATAACAAAGAAGTAGAAAGTTCTTGAAGAAACTTTAGAGGGGTCTGCAGGCTGCACCATGTTTTTTAACTGAAAATGGCAGCAGAAGCTTGGAGTCTAAAGCCGGGATCATATGTGTGATTTGTGGCCGTCTTAGCCAGATCCATCGTCTGGAGCACAATTGTGTAAAAAACGGTGAACGTGAGGGTGATTTGCATATCTGTGGTCTTGTGTGTCTGCCTGGCTCTGTGACAGCTTTTTGACCAAAGACAGCCTCTGATCATCTACTCCTGTCTGCAACCGACCAATGAAAACACACCTTTGGGACGCAGCAGCAACAAGACTCCGCGTCTCTGAGCTTCGGTTTCAATTTGTTTAAAATGCGGATTATAAACTACACACCAGTTTCATTTCTGCTAATAGCCCAAGTTAAACCGGAGTGATACTAAACTACCTTTTTTGACCATCAGCTGAATTGTGGAAACCGTGATTCTGTGATCTGTGAGAGCTGAGAGGAGATGAGCTAACAAACAAAAATAAAACACAAAAACACTTGATCCCTTTGCTGTTGGTGGAAATCTCACATGTTCTACCGATAAGCATGGTTCAGTAGTGTTTTGCTGCAGAGGGACAGAGAAAGCTGTGGAGTAAGTAGTGAGACAGATCATGGAGATCTCTGTGACAGATTGTTACTTCTCTGTAGTTTAGTGGGTTTTTATGTGAGAAGGATGAATGTCCAGCAGACAGATCAGCTGTTTAGCCGAAAGACGGGAAAAGGAGGCCTGCAGCCGGAGTCTGACGCCAAAGAGAGGGCTTAGTGGCGTATGCTTTCGGGAGGTGCGCTCATGACGCAGTGTGTCCTGCTGGAGCGAGACGGCGTACAGGTTGCCACCTTTCTGCAGTTCTCACAGTGTGACATAAACAATCCTGTATGATGGCTGAAAATCGCAGTGGGATCCAGGCTTTAGCCAATCAGAGATTTCCTGCCTTTTAGGGTGCAGTAAGATGATGTTACAGCAGCCAGCTGCATCCATATGGATGAGAAAGGAGTGTGAGCAGCAGGAAACAGAAATCCTCAGTCTCACAGTGCAAAAACGATCGGTCAGATGAAAATGATTTAGGAACACGAGGGAACCGAGGGGGCAGCCGAGTAAAGCTTTATGTGTTAAAGTTGTTTTATGTCAGAGTTGTGACGATTTTCAAAAGTGAGTGTTAAACTGTTGAAGAGAATAGAAGTGACCTTGCTAATAAGTCGATGGAACATCGTTTGGGTGTTTGGTGTAATCTGGGCAACACCAAAGGTCACAGCAAACTAAAGGTCACACTTGCTGGAAAAGGACAAAAATCATGGAGTTTTCACCACTAGCTTAGCCACCATTTTAGAAGTGCCCTATGTATTTCAGGGGCAACCCCTAATATGCCCTTCCTACTGTATATGTCCAGGCTGTATTAGCCTCTGCTTGCATATTTATTATATTTTAATGGATGCATGTCGAGGGGAGGCGTCTGGTATTCCCATTAATGACAAGTTCCACGTCGACTGGAATATACAAAGGAAATCAGTTTGGACTGGCATGTTTGGACGTTTCACACATCTGGGTTTATTTGTGCATGCACCATCGTTTAATAGGAAATCCATTCAAGGTCTATCAAGACCTGCAAAAAGTGATCATAGAAGTCAAAAAACACCAGAAGAATGGTGCCGATTACCCACAAACCAGTGTGCTATGAGGGGAGTCTTTAGGCATAGCATCATCCACCTGCTAACACAGCAATGAAGTTGTTATTGGCGTTTAAACCGGCAGACACTTTCTGTTAGGCATTGATGAGTGCCTTTGGGATGAACGGCTTTACACGGAAAAGATTCAGCAGCGTGTTGGTTTGCTGACAGCTGTTCCAACAGCTCCTTGTTCAACATGAAGCTAAGATGTCAGAATTACTTTGACACGCCCTGAGTGGGTCTCTGATCCACAGTAATGACAAGCACCACACACACACACACACACACACACACACACACACACACACACACACACTGATTATGGAGCATATGGAAAGGAAGTCAGGAGAGCATCTCAGACAAAACACAGACATCAATCAACTGGAGGGAAGATGGATGAGGGATGATGATCCATGCCGGCTGCAAAGAGAGCGAAGAGAGGAATGACCGTGGAAGTAAAGAGATCAGAAGGGAATTTCTCCTCTCTGTGGTTAGGTATATTACCTTCTGAGGTCACCAGAAGAAAACTCTAAACTTCTCAGTGAACAGGGGCAGCATCGAAGGTCAGGGTTTCAGTAGGAACCCACCTTTAGCCCCATGCTGACATGATCAATGAGTGGATGAGTGAGTGGGTGGGTGAACGGAAACCCATCCTCTTCCAATTCTAAATCTCTACATATCAGAACATAATACAAATTATGTGATTTTAGCCAGGTTCTGAATGATTCCTGACCCGTAAAACCCCAGAAGGATGGTGATCTTTGTGCTTCCTTTGCCCGGATGAACAGCAAAAGTAGAAACGAGTCAGCACAATATAAACAGACTAGACTACTATTCTCCCTGATCCACAAACATTTTTCTGAGTCTTGTAGGATCTAAATCCGATTTGTCCCGCTGGTTCTCACTCATGTTTGCTCCTCCTCGTGTCACCATCAGAACTAAACACCGACTGATGCTTCCTGGAGGCTGGAGCTCCAACAAGGAAAGATGGTTTTATTTTCAATGTCCATAATCATGTTTTCCACTCTCCTGCAACGCTTGAAGAAAGAAGAGAAAATGTTTCATATGTGGCCAGTCCTTCTCTTTGGGCGTGTCCCTTCACGAGTGTAATAAAAATGAACTTGTCATCTGTTGTATAATTGCTTTATATAAGTTATTGATCACTACTGTTTGTCAATCACACTTATCATGAGGATGTAATCAAGGGTAATCATGGTAGAGGTGTGCAGCTTTGCACGCACATCAGGGAATGTATAAGGAGCAGAGCAGGGCTCAGGGGGGTTAGAGCTGCTTGAAGGATTCTACCTGACGAGGTTCATGGATTACATGTGTTCAGTTCGTCACCTATCATGGATTACGTTTTCTAACTGGGGTGTTCAGCTCTCCACCCATAAGCAACGGTAAGAGAAATGTTTCGTTCATGATTGATAACTTGTATGAATGCCGGTTGAATAAAGCCTTGTTGTTCATCTGATATTCAAGTTGTGTTTCATTGTTTCTGGCGTCGACTTGACAACGATCCTGATTAAATAAATATAAAGTGTAAAAAGAGACTTTGAGTCTTTTAAGGTAATTAAAATAAAATAAAACATTTTATTTTAGAACATTTTTGGCGTCACGAACAGGATCAGTCAAGCTATTCCAGCAACAATGAAGTGTTTTTGGAGAAGCAAAAAGGAGCCGAGTGCTTCTGGGGAGGGAACGCCGATTCCCGTGCCGATTCCCGGCTGGGAAACGGAGGAGTTCCGAACCATTGGTGATATGTTAAGGCAGCGCGGTGGACGCCCTGGGCCGTGGGGAGAGTTAAATGGAGTGGTCAGCCCCGCCGTGGTGCTGGACCGTTTGACGCGGATAGAAGTTAAAGAAAAAGCGCCGCTGGCAGGAGTGAGAGATATGATGTGGCTTTTTGCAGAAGCATGGAAAAAACAGGAGTTAGAATTGAGCAGTTGTAGAGAGCGAGCGGCGCAGGAGAAAATCCATGCTGAAGAAGTTGAAAAATCATGCTCAGAGTTTGAGCAGAGAGTGTGTGTGATGGGGAAAGAGCTAAAGCATGCTCAGAATGTTTTGGATAAAACGCTGACTTTTGTGTCTCGAGCGCAAAGGAAGGAAAAGAAGCGACCTCGTAGAACAGGTCCTGCTCAGATCCGGGCGTTTGTAAAGAATGTTGGTGAAGATTGGAACCCGGAGAAATGGAACGGGGATCTTTGGGGGGATGATGAGGAGGAGGAGTGGGTGATTAAACCTGACCCACCACCTCAGCCCTTGTATCCATCATTACAGGGGATAAAGATGTCAGAACAAAGACCTATTACTAGGCGTCGGCGAGAACAGCAAATTATTCCACCAATACTGGTAGATATGGTGGATGATCAGGGACGGCCGGAACTCGATGAGGCGGGTAATATAAGAAGGATGTTACAACAGCAGCCACAACCCGCCCCTAGGCTGCTAACAACGCTAGAGGATTATTCACAAGATGAGTTAAATCACATGAATGGGAAGCTGAAACAGCGCCCAGGCGAACCAACTGACTCCTGGCTTAATCGCCTTATGGAGGATGGCGCGTGTGATATAGCCATAGATGCCGGTGATGTCATGAGATTTTCAGGATTAAGTACTGATGCACAGATAAATGCTGAATACCGGGCTACAGTCCGGGCATTGCCAGCTGATGAAGATTTCAATGTGGGGGATGCATATGCTCTGGCATGTCATGTAATCTATCCTACCACGGCGGACTGGTCTGAGATTAAAGGGCAATGGCAGACAGTGAGAGATGCCATTCAGCGGCTCACCAGACTCACTATTAGAGAGCAAGTGGCTCGAAACGGGGGAGCTGGAGTGGTGGACTGTAACATCTCTAAGGCAACTAGAGATCACCTCATCAGACATGCCCCACCACATTATAAACCCATGGTGACCAGCTTGTTGTTCGGCGCGGCAGACCAGACTTTTGCCGCGATAAAAGATCGTCTTGGCGAACTCACCACGCTGGGTGATTGGTCTGAGACGAGGAGAGAGGGAGCTAGAACTGAAAATAAACCCAGGATTGATCCACATTCAAGGGGTCGTAAAGGGGGGGCAATGGGCCCCTCTAGAACAGATCTGTGGAGGGCACTGCGACAAGCGGGAGTGCCGTTTGAGGAGATTGATGGATTGCCCACTAATGCATTGATGGAGAAATGCAGCCAAATGGGACTGAAGGTCCATTGTCAGTTCAGACATTGTCCTGAAAAGGACGACAGGATGTCTGTGTCAGAATTGGTTGGAATGTTGCAGAATGTGATCAGGGAGGTGGCGTCGAAGCCTGCTGAACCTTCCGCCCCTCCCAAGGAATCTTCAGAGGAGGAGAGTTCAGATGAGTGTTATCAGGTGGCGGCAGTGAAGCGTAGAAAGGAAAAACAGCACCGAAGGGAACATGATGATGAATAGGATGAAGGTCAAGCTCGGGTTGTTGCCAGTGCCTCAGGATGGTCAATAAATGATATCAGACCACATGTGGAATTACAGATTTATTGGAAAAAATCAGTACAGACAGTAATGGCATTGGTTGACACTGGGGCGGAGGCCTCGGTAATTCATGGCAATCCTGATAAAATAAAGGGAAACATTGTACCTTTGACTGGACTTGGGGGGCAGATGTTAGTAGGAAAGGGAGTAACTTTGCCCTTAAAAATAGGAAATCAACCTATTAGAAATTACAGTGTAGTAGTGGCTCCTGCAAGGGAATGGATTATTGGAATGGATATATTGGCCGGAATGACTCTTCATCTGAAACATGGTCGATTTTGTTTTGGTATAAACAGAATCCACACCATTTTGGTAGGCAAGGTCAAAATGACACCTTTTCCCATTCCTGAAGCAACACAGGTGGTATCACAAAAACAATACCGGTTGCCTGGGGGTCAGAAAGAAATTACGGACACTATTAAAGAATATCTGGAGGCAGGAGTTTTGAAAACATGCACCACACGGTGGAATAATCCCTTATGGCCAGTGAAGAAATCAGATGGTTCATGGAGAATGACTGTGGATTATAGAGCGCTGAATAAACATACTCCTCCTTTAACGTCTGCGGTTCCGGATGTTATCACGATTGTGGAAAGGGTGCAGCATCACTCTGGTACATGGTATGCGGTGATAGATTTGGCCAATGCTTTCTTTACCATACCTATCCCTGAGGACAAGATGGAACAGTTTGCCTTTACATGGGAAGGAAGACAGTACACCTTCACCAGATTACCACAAGGGTATTTGCATTCACCCACAATCTGTCATAGGATAGTGGCTGAAAATCTGTCGACTTTAAAGATCCCATCAGGCATATTGCTATCACACTACATTGATGACATCATGATTCAGGGAAACACTAAAGAAGAGGTTGAGCAATTGCTCCCACTTCTGATAACACATATGAAGAATCATGGATGGGAGATAAATCCAGCGAAAGTGCAGGGATCTGCACAGTCAGTGAAGTTCTTGGGAATTATCTGGAATAGAGGGGAAAGAGAGATAACAACTAAAGCTAAAGAGAAAATAGCACGGTTCCCAATACCACAGAATAAGACAGATGCTCAGCGGTATATTGGGTTGTTCGGGTTCTGGAGACACCACATACCTCATTTAGGACAGATCTTGCAGCCTATGTACAGATGCACTCGGAAGAAGGAGCAGTTTGAATGGGGGCCTGATCAACAACAGTCATTTGAACTAGCTAAAGAGGCAATCCAACAAGCTGTTTCTTTGGGGAAGATGTTGTCAGGACCAGTGGAGTTACAGGTTTCTGCAGTAAATGATTATGCTAACTGGAGTTTGTGGCAAAAACAAGATAGGTGCAGAAAACCTTTGGGTTTTTGGTCTAGGAAATTGCCTGATGCAGGACAGAGATATACTCCATTTGGAAAACAGTTGTTGGCATGTTATTGGGCTTTGTTGGAAACAGAAGCCCAAACTGTGGGGCATGAAGTAATGATGAGAACACATATACCCATTCTAACTTGGGTCATGAGCAATCCTACAACTCACCGCATAGGGGTAGCTCAAGAGGCTAGCATCATAAAATGGAAGTGGTATGTTTCTGAGAGAATGAAACCAGGAGAAAAAGGAGTATCAATGCTCCACGAGCAAGTGGCAGACGTTCCAGAAATGGATGAAGTGCCTTTTGAGGTAAAACCAATCCAGGATTCTCCTGTGAAACTGGGGGTAAGATGGAGCGAACTCACCCCAGAGCAGCAGGAGCGAGCCTGGTTCACTGATGGTTCCTGTCAATATGTGGCAGGAACCAGGAAATGGAAGGCTGGGGCATTTAACCCTGGTACACAACAAGTTATGGAACTCACAGGGACAGGAAAGAGTAGTCAATGGGCGGAGTTGAAAGCAGTACACATGGTAATAATGGCGGCTGGGGTGCAGGGAGTAAGTATTTATACTGACTCCTGGTCAGTAGCCCAAGGAATGTTAACTTGGATGCCAACTTGGCATGCTACACAATGGAAGATACATTCAAAAGAGGTTTGGGGAGCTGACCTATGGAAGGACATTTGGGAGAAATGCCAAAATATTCCTGTGTCAGTATTACATGTGGATGCTCATACTAATAACAATGATCCTGAATCCCTGCATAATCAGACTGTAGATAAGATAGTGAAAATTCAGGCTGTAAGACAATCAAGTCCTGGATTAGCCAAATGGGCTCACGTTACTGCTGGACATTGGGGTGTGCAGGGAACATTGAAATGGGCGAGGGACAGAGGAATAGATCTCATCATTGATGATATTAAAACTGCCATAGAAGATTGTGAACCTTGTCAACATCAGAAAAAGAGAATCCCTCGACATATACAGGTAAAGAACCGTTGGTACTGGAAAAAGGAGACAAGATAGCTCAGTTAGTAATCAAACGGTGTGTAATGTCCAAAGTTGAAGAGATTACTAAACCTACCACTATCACTCAGAGGGGTGAAACTGGGTTTGGATCATCAGACTTTACTGCGGGGGCAAAAGTGTGGGTGGAGCAGCTCAATGGTCCTCCCAGAGCTGGAGAGATTATTGCACAGGGAAAAGATGCTGTGGTAAGTGTATTGTTCCCCGGAGAGGAAAAATGGATTAATATTCCGATAAACAAATGTTACAGGAGAGAAAATTAATGCTTGTCATTCTATCTGCAGTTTTGTATGTATCCCATAGGCGGGTGTCTGAGTGACGGTGGTTGACTGGGTCCCCTTCCCCTACAAAAGGATTGAACCCTTGTCGAGGCGATGGATGGGCTCCGCGGACTTGGTGGTGTCGGATGTTTGGTCATCGTCCTCCATGTCCTCGCTGTCATCGCACTGAGGGCACATTTCTGTTGGGGGCTCACGGAAGGACAAGTGTTGGAAGAAGGGGTCATGGGCCATCTGGAATTGGTTAGCAGTATGTCCAACCGCACTCAAGGCACATTCACATGCAGAGCAAATGACGCTTGCTACTTGGGAAACCTAACATCTACCGGTAAGATGTACCGGTGCAGAGGATGTCTTAAATTCCGAGGAAGGGTGATCAGCCCGGGGGTGTTGGTTCAAGGATCAACAGTAACCTTTAATTCTGCAGCGCGCATCTGTGCATACCATCAGGGGAATGGTACTTGCATACAAAATGGCACAAATTGGAGTATGAAGGTTGATCACGATTTCCGGATCAGGAATGGAACTGTAATCACAGGAGGACACGCCTATTTGTACATATTCTGGGTGCTGCCCGACACAGCTAGAGCTACGCAGACAGCTGTAGCTCCCCTGGTTCACACTTGTCAACAAATGGGACAAATAAGGGTAGCCGAATATGTGCGATGGACTGTGAAATTCCCTCCTATTCCGCCTTGCAACAGGAGGAGGCGAGCATGGTATGACACCGTGCTAGGAGGAACTGGAACTTTGTATGGTCTGGCTAACACAGCAGACAATGAGGTAACACGAACTATGCTGTCCAACACTGGAGAATACACCGCACAAGCTGTCACCAAGACTGCAAGATGGATGCCTTCGACTGTATCTAGTCAGTTAGAAGGAAGTGATGTGTGGAAAAGTGTATTTAAATGGAATCTAAAGCTTTGGAATGAAACTTATGATGCATTGCATAATTTGTCACACATAGGTAATTGGACAGTCTGTTCCTTGCAGACTATTCATGCTGAGACACAAAGAAATAGGTTTCAAATACAGGTAATGAGTAATAACTATCATGCATGGCGAACATTATGGAACATCAGTAGTTCATTATGGCTACAGCCACATGCAGAAATGACAATTTGTAATAAATCTATGTGTACTGGATACTGGGATCAGTATAATATGACATCAGTAATGACTGTGTGTAGATATCAGATACTGCCGGTGATAACCACTAAAGGGTTTTGGTATCTCCATGTTAGTGGAGAGTGGTGGGATGTTAAAACAAATCGAACATATGAAGTAAAACACTGTGATGAGACTGATAAGGGTTTAGCCTGCCCATTGGTAAAAGGACATAGCAATCCATGTTTCACTGATTCAAGGGTCGTACTCTGTGATTGGACGGTCACACCCCCAGAGGAACAGTTTTGGCAGGTGGGTCCTAACACCTTATGCGTGGCTACAATGACCAATTCCCCACAGGTACCTTCAGTTCCCTTTTCAGGTTGTCTCAAGGGTATACATATGTGGGAATGGAATAACGTGACCTATTGGTTGAGTAATTACACTGTATCTAGTCGGCTGACTAAGATACAATGGGAGGTTTTACACTCCCCTTGGACACTCTCACTGGAACGATTCAAATGCGCATTGGATGGTTCCACTGAAGTGGCAAAATTGATTGACTCTCATAGGTCCAACCTTTCCAGGCTCATGGTGTCTACTCTTGTGGCACAAGGGGAAATAAAACATGTTGCTACATTGATTGAACAGGCTTCCGCTCATCATTGGTGGGATATATTTACAGGCATGTCGAGTACCGCTAATAAAGTGCTAATTCCACCTATGATTGCAGCATTAATTATAATCAGCATTCTAACATTGTGTAATCTTATTATTTGTTGGTATGTTATTCGATTAAGAAGAGAAATAAATTGGGTAATAATGCAAAGACTACGATGAAAATTAAAGTGGAACTACAAGGTATGTTATAAATGACGTTGGTTTTGATGGGGAAATGGTGATGGATCCATGATGTTACATAAATTAGATGAAAAGTTCAAGAGTGGAATGTAATAAAAATGAACTTGTCATCTGTTGTATAATTGCTTTATATAAGTTATTGATCACTACTGTTTGTCAATCACACTTATCATGAGGATGTAATCAAGGGTAATCATGGTAGAGCCGAACATAATGTGATCATGAGGATGTAATCAAGGTAATCATGGTAGAGGTGTGCAGCTTTGCACGCACATCAGGGAATGTATAAGGAGCAGAGCAGGGCTCAGGGGGGTTAGAGCTGCTTGTTGGATTCTACCTGACGAGGTTCATGGATTACATGTGTTCAGTTCGTCACCTATCATGGATTACGTTTTCTAACTGGGGTGTTCAGCTCTCCACCCATAAGCAACGGTAAGAGAAATGTTTCGTTCATGATTGATAACTTGTATGAATGCCGGTTGAATAAAGCCTTGTTGTTCATCTGATATTCAAGTTGTGTTTCATTGTTTCTGGCGTCGACTTGACAACGATCCTGATTAAATAAATATAAAGTGTAAAAAGAGACTTTGAGTCTTTTAAGGTAATTAAAATAAAATAAAACATTTTATTTTAGAACAACGAGTCGCCACAGCCAATCATCTGTCTCCATTTAGTCCCATCTTATACATCCTCCATCCTCACACCAATTTCATGTCCTCTTTCTCCTTGCTGGTCTTCCTCTCAGCCTCCTGCCTGGTGGCTCCAACCTCAGCATCCTTCTACCATCTCATCATTGTCTCTCCTCTGGACATGTCCAAACATCTCAGTCTGTCCTCTCTAACTATCTTCTAAACATCTAACATTAGCTGTTCCTCTGCTGGACCCATTCCCGATCCTATCCATAACAATTCCATAGCAACACCTTTCAAAAATGGCTTTCAGGTCAATTTTAAATTTTCTCAAAGAAAAGAAAAACATTTTGGCAGTAAAGTTTATTTCATGGGGGTCCAAATGTTTTCTGTAGGGTCACGGTCCGGCCTGGGGCCCAGAGGGACCTCTGTAAGTATCTAACCTAAACAGTTCGAGGGTCTGTCAGATATCTTCGCTCTAATGGTAATCATCTCTAGGTACTGCGGTGCTGGTGCATGGATCCTCCTCGGGTCAGAACCACTAACATTTGTCTGAAGTTGATTTGGAGAGAAAAAGGGCCGCTGAAGGAGAGGAGGAATAACTTTCCCAGATGTGGCACCGAAGCCAGCTGCTGACAGCCTGTCTGTCGCGCGGGACAGGCTGACGGAGAGCGGAGAGGCTGCGGGCTTCTTGATTTAGAACAAACACATCTGCTACTTTTACAAAGTGAGGAGCTGAAAGCCCACAGAGCCTCCGAAGCTCTAACTCTGTCCTGCTGCAAAGCAACGAGAAATCACCCCTCAGATGATCAGCCACTGACTCTTCCGATGAAATCATAAAGAGACTCACAAAAGGCCTTCAGAAACCAGAATTAGTCAGGCTTTTAAATCTTTGCTTCCAAAGATCCATCCATCCATTTTCTTCTGCTGATCCGGAGCCGGGTCGTGGGGGCAGCAGCGTAAGCAGGGAGGCCCAGACTTCCCTCTCCCCAGCCACTTGGGCCAGCTCCTCTGGGGGAATCCCAAGGCATTCCCTGGCCAGGTGAGAGACATAGTCCCTCCACCGTGTCCTGGGTCTTCTCACCCTATCTCTAAGGGAGAGCTCAGACAATCTGTGGAGAAAACTCATTCCAGCCGCTTGTATCCGCGATCTCGTTCTTTCGGTCACTACCCAAAGCTCATGACCATAGGTGAGGGTAGGAATGTAGATCAACCAGTAAATCGAGAGCTTTTCCTTCTGACTCAGCTCTCTCTTCACCACGACAGACCGGTACAACGCCCACATCACTGCAGATGCAGCACCAATCTGCCCATCTATCTCACGCTCCAGTTTTCCCTCATTCATGAACAAGAACCCGAGATACTTAAACTCCTCCACTTGGGACAAGACCTCATCCCTGACGAAGGGGATTCTACCCTTTTAAGAGTCAAGACCATGGTCTCAGATTTAGAGGAGCTGATTCTCACCCCAGCTGCTTCACACTCGGCTGCGAACCGCTCCAGCGAAAGCTGAAGATCACAGTCTGATGAAGCCAACAGGACCACATCATCTGCAAAAAGCAGAGACCTGATACTCAGGCCACCAAAAGGATGCCCTCAGCACCTTGGCTGCGCCTAGAAATCCTGTCCATAAAGGTTAAGAACAGAATCGGAGACAAAGGGCATCCTTGGCGGAGTCCAACTCTCACTGGGAACGAGCCCGACTTACTGCCGACAATGTGGACCAAGCTCTGACACCGGTACAGAAATCCTGCAGATAAAACATCACAGGTGACTGAACACAGATGAGTGAACACAGATGAGTGAACACAGATGAGTGAACACAGATGACTGAACACAGGTGAGTGAACACAGATGACTCAACACAGGTGACAGAGCACAGGTGACTGAACACAGATGAGTGAAAACAGATGACTGAACACAGATGAGTGAACACAGATGACTGAACACAGGTGACTGAACACAGATGAGTGAACACAGGTGACTGAACACAGGTGACTGAACACAGATGAGTGAACACAGGTGACTGAACACAGATGAGTGAACACAGGTGACTGAACACAGATGAGTGAACACAGATGAGTGAACACAGGTGACTGAACACTGATGAGTGAACACAGGTGACTGAACACAGATGAGTGAACACAGATGAGTGAACACAGGTGACTGAACACAGATGAGTGAACACAGATGAGTGAACACAGATGACTGAACACAGATGAGTGAACACAGATGACTGAACACAGTTGACAGAGCACAGGTGACTGAACACAGATGAGTGAAAACAGATGACTGAACACAGATGAGTGAACACAGATGACTGAACACAGGTGACTGAACACAGATGAGTGAACACAGGTGACTGAACACAGGTGACTGAACACAGGTGACTGAACACAGGCGACTGAACACAGATGACTGAACACAGGTGACTGAACACAGATGAGTGAACACAGATGAGTGAACACAGATGACTGAACACAGGTGACAGAACACAGGTGACTGAACACAGATGAGTGAACACAGGTGACTGAACACAGGTGACTGAACACAGGTGACTGAACACAGGCGACTGAACACAGATGACTGAACACAGGTGACTGAACACAGATGAGTGAACACAGATGACTGAACACAGGTGACAGAACACAGGTGACAGAACACAGGTGACTGAACACAGATGAGTGAACACAGGTGACTGAACACAGGTGACTGAACACAGATGAGTGAACACAGATGACTGAACACAGATGAGTGAACACAGGTGACTGAACACAGGTGACAGAACACAGGTGACTGAACACAGATGAGTGAACACAGATGACTGAACACAGGTGACTGAACACAGGTGACAGAACACAGGTGACTGAACACAGGTGACAGAACACAGGTGACTGAACACAGATGAGTGAACACAGGTGACTGAACACAGATGACTGAACACAGATGAGTGAACACAGATGACTGAACACAGGTGACAGAACACAGGTGACAGAACACAGGTGACTGAACACAGATGAGTGAACACAGGTGACTGAACACAGATGAGTGAACACAGGTGACTGAACACAGATGAGTGAACACAGGTGACTGAACACAGATGACTGAACACAGATGACTGAACACAGATGAGTGAACACAGGTGACTGAACACAGGTGACAGAACACAGGTGACTGAACACAGATGAGTGAACACAGATGACTGAACACAGGTGACTGAACACAGGTGACAGAACACAGGTGACTGAACACAGATGAGTGAACACAGATGACTGAACACAGGTGACAGAACACAGGTGACAGAACACAGGTGACTGAACACAGGTGACAGAACACAGGTGACTGAACACAGATGAGTGAACACAGATGACTGAACACAGGTGACAGAACACAGGTGACTGAACACAGGTGACAGAACACAGGTGACTGAACACAGGTGACAGAACACAGGTGACTGAACACAGATGAGTGAACACAGATGACTGAACACAGGTGACAGAACACAGGTGACTGAACACAGGTGACTGAACACAGATGAGTGAACACAGGTGACTGAACACAGATGAGTGAACACAGGTGACTGAACACAGATGAGTGAACACAGGTGACTGAACACAGGTGACAGAACACAGGTGACTGAACACAGATGAGTGAACACAGATGACTGAACACAGGTGACTGAACACAGGTGACAGAAGACAGGTGACTGAACACAGGTGACAGAACACAGGTGACTGAACACAGATGAGTGAACACAGATGACTGAACACAGGTGACAGAACACAGGTGACAGAACACAGGTGACTGAACACAGGTGACAGAACACAGGTGACTGAACACAGATGAGTGAACACAGATGACTGAACACAGGTGACAGAACACAGGTGACAGAACACAGGTGACAGAACACAGGTGACTGAACACAGATGAGTGAACACAGGTGACTGAACACAGATGAGTGAACACAGGTGACTGAACACAGATGACTGAACACAGATGAGTGAACACAGGTGACTGAACACAGGTGATAGAACACAGGTGACTGAACACAGATGACTGAACACAGGTGACTGAACACAGGTGACAGAACACAGGTGACTGAACACAGGTGACAGAACACAGGTGACTGAACACAGATGACTGAACACAGGTGACAGAACACAGGTGACAGAACACAGGTGACAGAACACAGGTGACAGAACACAGATGAGTGAACACAGATGACTGAACACAGGTGACAGAACACAGGTGACTGAACACAGATGAGTGAACACAGATGACTGAACACAGATGACTGAACACAGGTGACAGAACACAGGCGACTGAACACAGATGAGTGAACACAGATGAGTGAACACAGGTGACTGAACTAGGGCTGAAACGATTCCTCGAGTACCTCGAATAATTTGAGTACAAAACAGCCTCGAGTCAAATTCTGTCTCGAGGCTTCGCTTAATTCATGTTTAATAAATTCAAGGCTTTGCAATCGCCCGGGGTCATGTTTCACCCGGACCGAAATAAGTGATAACCCTAACCCCAACCCTAACATACACACTGCACTGAATGCACACGCGAGCCATGGCGGACAACGTGGACCCCGGTGGAGTGCGAAACAGACATAAAATGTCGAAGGTGTGGGACCATTTTTCACGTCGTAAGGCGGAAAACGTAGTCCAGTGTAAATACTGTAAAATGGGTTTAGCCTACCAGAACACCACATCCTCGATGCTGCAGCACCGGACCAGGAAACATCCACATGTAAATGGCACTTCTGCAAGCGGACTCTGAGCCTCTACAAGATAATGCATTTTAGCCTGTATTTCTATATATTCTGCGGACGCTGTGCGACTTTTCCATTTGTAGCACTTGGTTTCAGCTCACACTGTACGTCTGGTAGCAACGCATCTGACTTAAAATGTGCTAAAAATAGCAGTTTTTACAACACGTCAGACTTTTTATTGTATTGTTATTGATGTCCGTTGTCCCTCGGGGTTGCTGCAGGAGGACACAGGTATTTATGAGAGTGGCGGAGGAAAACGAAAGAAAGTAAATAAATGTTTTGTGATCAGTATAACTTGACATTATCACGGCAAATATGCTTTCTCGACAATCCTTGTTAGTGTGAGACAAAGAAGTGTAGAAATTAAAACGGACGTGTGTTAAAAGGGAAACAGCTGGCGAGCATGCGCCGTGAGCGGTTCTGGTGCTGTTTGGGCCGCAGCCGCTCACATTTGTTAACTGTGAAGTAAAGCTGAAGTGCTGAAGTTTTGAAAACTAATTTTAAATACAACTTGAAGAATAACTGGCAATTCCTTGTTCATTTCAAGAGGTCTTTCATATTTTATAACATGCTATTTGATATAATGGTTTCCAAACGCAAAAGAGTAATTTAATAGAGTACTCGATTAATCGATAAAAGATTCGATAGAGTACTCGATTACAAAAATATTCGATAGCTGCAGCCCTAGACTGAACACAGATGAGTGAACACAGATGACTGAACACAGGTGACTGAACACAGATGACTGAACACAGATGAGTGAACACAGGTGACTGAACACAGATGACTGAACACAGATGACAGAACACAGGTGACTGAACACAGATGACTGAACACAGATGAGTGAACACAGGTGACTGAACACAGGTGACTGAACACAGATGACTGAACACAGATGAGTGAACACAGGTGACTGAACACAGATGAGTGAACACAGATGACTGAACACAGATGACTGAACACAGATGAGTGAACACAGGTGACTGAACACAGATGACAGAACACAGATGAGTGAACACAGATGACTGAACACAGATGACTGAACACAGATGACAGAACACAGATGAGTGAACACAGATGAGTGAACACAGATGAGTGAACACAGGTGACTGAACACAGATGACTGAACACAGATGAGTGAACACAGGTGACTGAACACAGATGACAGAACACAGATGAGTGAACACAGGTGACGTTTCAGTTTGGACTCTAATTAAAACATTATGATGTCGAGAAAGCTGACAGACGTTTACAGTTTCCCCGTATCTCGTTGTTCAACAGAAGTGATGCGTGAGTGCAACGTTCTCTGGGATGATGAAGACTAAAGCATCCTGACTGACTCAGCCTCAACAACACCTGGCTTGATTATCACCTGTAAGCCGCTTTGGACAAAAGCGTCGGCTAAATACAGTAACATTAACACCTGCAGCAGAGCCGGGAACTGTCCGGCCAACAGCAGCAGAATTTCATCCATTTATTCATTTATTTATTCATTTTCTTCTCTAACTTCGAGATAAAATGTTTGTATACATTCATGGCCTGTGGTGATATTATTGAAATAAAAACAATTAACTGTTAAAGCTAGAGGATGCATTTCATATTTACTCTACTTTCTTGGGTTTACCAGATAAACCCTGTTTGTTCTCACTTATATCAGGTGAGCTATTTGAAAAACCTGCTGAGAAAATATTAGAATGTTCTGGTATCAACTTAGAGAAGATCTTAAAACTTCAACTCTGTTGCTTCATCTGACTGGAATATGAAATCACCAGGACACTAACAGAGATCAGGGATGAAAAACGGAGCTAATCGACCTCTTATTTAAATTTCTATATGTTGAGTGACGAATTTTGATCTTTTGGACCAAAGGGTGAGTCGACAGGCGTTCTCTTCTGGTCTAAACATGATCAGAATCACTAACTCATATCTACAACCTAAATTATAATGTTTGTTACATGAAATGATATTAACTTACTGCCAATAGGTCTTTCTCTTTCTGAGAACGTTTCTCTGAGCAGCACCGCGTCCCATACATGTCTGCGAGTTATTGGTGTTTCATCCAATCAGGTTTAGTCTGAGTTGGCAGGGGGACGCTAATCTGCCCAGAGCCTTCGGTTGTTATACTGTATTGCTGAGGGAGCTGGTTTCTTTTGAGCGGGCGACGGTGGCACAGGAGTTAAATGCTCGCCCCGTAATCAGAAGGTTGCAGGTTCGAGCCCTGCTCAGTCTGTCGCTGTTGTGTCCTTGGGCAAGACACTTAACCCCCCTTGCCTGCTGGTGGTGGTCGGAGGGACCGGCGGCGCCTCTGTCAGTGTGACCCACGGCAGCTGTGGCTACAATGTAGCTCATCACCATCAGAGAATGGGTGAATGACTGTGTTGTAAAGTGTTTTGGGGGGTTCCAGGACTCTAGAAGGAGCTATATCAAAGACAGGCCATTTACCACTTAACCAATCAGCTTTCAGATACACATATAGACAGCACAGACACCAACCTTTGGATCAGGATCCGGACAAACATCATTTCTGTCTAAACACAGAAGCAATAAGGATGTCGTTGTGCTTTTAGAAGGTTATTTTTAAAACGTTGACACCACGCAGCTAAACACAGCTGACCAACATATTCAGTATAAATAGCAGACCCAAGTCTGCCCGCCTGGCTGTAGTGAGAAGAACCACTCTGGCTTCTCCACAGACGTGTTCTGGTTAGGTCTGATGTTGGACCTCGGCCTTGAACTCCTGACAAACCACAGCAACCAGACCGGCGGGCTGCTGCAGTTTCTCTGTTCTTTATTCATTAGAGTACGACTTCAGCCAGCAGAAGAAAACGCTTTTCCTTTAAATGGTTTGACCCGTTTATTATTGCCTATCGAAACGGGAAGGTGAGCCGCAGTGTGTGTGTGTGTGTGCGTGTGCATGTGCGTGCGTGCGTGCGTGCGTGTGTGTGTGTGTGTGTGTGTGTGTGTGTGTGTGTGTGTGAAGATGGCCACCAAAACCTCAGAAGCACAGAAATGGCTGTGTGTGACTCAATCAGTTTTACAGGCATTGAGCCTAAACCATCACATGGCAGCAGCGGAGTCATCTAGATGTGAATTTTCAAGTTTTGAGGGACAACTTCGTCTTTTATCTCAGCGCTCTCCAGTCCTGGTCCTGGAGGCCTCTCGCAACAGTAGTCCAGGATTCATGGCAGGGGTATTCAATTCCAGGCCTGGAGGGCCGGTATCCCGCACATTTTACTTTTAACCTACTTCAACACACCTGATTTCAATCAGCAGGTAATTAACTGGCTTCTGCAGATCCTGATGAGCTGCAGCACAGGTGATTCAACCACTGAATCAAGTGTGTTGGAGAAATTTTAGAAATATTGCTATTCAATCTTTTCCTAAAGTCGTTCAGCCCCAGAACATTCTGCTCAGTCTGCAGCTATTTGCCAGACTCTGAAGATAAGAGACCTGAAAAAGGCCACAGGCAGCGAAAGGAAACACTCAGGAGAAACCCAACCAATCAGAGACCGAGTCTGTGACATCACATTTTCACTTGGAACTGAAGAGGGGATGGCGACCTGGTACCCGTTAGAAGTGGAAATGGCTCAGAAATACCTTAAGGCGACTTTTCTAAGTACTCCAGTAGCATTCGGTGCTGGTTGGTAAGCACCGGTTAGTTTTCCGCTTCCTGCACCGCTCTGATCTGCTGATCCTGATCAAACTTCACTTACTTTGATGAATATTTTATCGTTAGGGTGATTGTTTCACTTCCCTTTCTCATGAATGTTATGCAAATGGAAATTTCTGCTAAAACTTTTGAGAACTTTCTTTAAAATTCCAAACCCTGAAAATATTCCATGAATATTCAGGCTTTTTAAGGATTTCCAGCACCTGTAAGAACGCTGCTACAGGCAGCGAGTCCCACCCCCACTGATGGACACGCTGACTCCTAAAAACAACGTGGCTGTTTCGTTCCTAACCCTCCCGGTTTTCGTCTGAATTTGCTGTCAGAAAATGAGTCTAATAAATCATTTTGGACGGCTCCAAGCAGCAGGCAGCGCTTAAGTCTTTATGCCATTCCCACTGGAAGTACAGCTTGAACAGATCCCTCCGGGTCCCGGGGCTATCGGAGCAGATGTGACGGCTCCCGGGTTCCCGGTCGGATCGTGTGAATGAATTAATAACCTAAGTTTTACATTGAACATAAAGCCACTAACAAACAAAAACTAAGATTCTTCCTTAGGAATCACAACTTATTTGTTTGATTTCTTCAGAGTAATAGCAACATAAAATCTGATGTAAGAAAGATATAATAAATCATTTAATCCATCTTGCTTGTCAAAGTCAAATCCAATCTGGACTGAACAGAGATGAGATTTATTAAACTAAAAAGCTCAGATTATACTTAATGAACCCAGTTTGGATGTTTTTCTGACATGAATGTGTTTTTTTGCCAGATTACTGCATATATTATGGTTGATTCAGCCGTATTCTGGGGTTTTAGCTGTACTCAGATTACTTAAAATGTGATTGATGAAGAAAGTTACCTGCCATCTTCCTGGATGATTTGTGTGAAACGGGAAGTTGGGTTTCCAGTAAAAGTCTTTGAAGTTGATTAAAGTAGAAACTAAAGGATGTCTGATCTGTTGGAGCAGCAGTTCATCAAGTTTTAATCTCTGTAGTCTCGCATATAAATGAAGATGATCCAATTTAAAAGAGAGGAAAAGTCTTCATCCTGAAAAAGTCTGAATTATTAAGCTGTTTATTACATTCTAGGTGAGTAATAGTGTGTAATTTATCCTGTTTCATTTGAACCAGTATTAATAGAAATATTCACTCAGCATGGGCTTATCCAGCGAGCGAGCAGCAGGGACTTCAGCCAGAGTAATCGTGTGAAACAGACTGAACAGGCTATTCCTGCAAACTAAATATTTTAATGTATTATTTTATTAATTATTGTCACATTTTAAACTTCTGAACCATCTTCAGTTTTGAATTAAACAGACCCGAGTTCTGGATTAGTCAGATAAAAGATCCATCAGATTTACTCACCGTGGACGGGGTTGTGTCCCACGGCGAGGGGGATCGGCCGCTCCGGCCGGGCCTGGACGTGCGTTTGTGTGTGTGTGTGGTAGTATTTGGGCTTTATGACATACTGCTGTCCAGGATGCATCGGCACGGTCCGAATCCTGGAGGCAAAAACCACAACACAAACATAAGAAACAAAGTGGAGGATAAATGACCCAGGCCATACATCAAAGAGGCGGTTTCTCAGGTATAAATCGGGTGAAGCCAGAAAGCAGGTTCATCTGTGATCTAACTGTCAGAGCAGCTGTTCCTCCGTCTTCTGTCACATGCAGGCTGCAGCCAGAGCACAGAGTGCTCCAGCAGCGTGAACCTCCGTGATTTTGACCTTTCAGGTTGTCAGATCTGTGCCAGCACCTGGAACTCTGTCCTCTCTAGTAAGGTAGATAATCTGCTCTAAAATGTCTTCCTCCAGAGAGGCCAGATTCCCCCAGTTATTCCAGAACAATGTCAACACACTCCACTTCCCTTCTCTGTAACCCAGTCCGACTGGAGGTGAGGGCCTGAATGTTGCATCT